>NC_092747.1:20243501-20548886 GCF_047496795.1 Chiloscyllium punctatum | reverse complement strand
CATGCACAGTCATATTCCCTCCAAAAAAAAAGAAAAAGAAAGGCAAACAAATTCAGACCTCCCCTGGTGGTGAACAAGATAGAGATTAAATATCAAAGAAAAAGTGTGCCTCTGACAGATGCCAAGTGGACAATGCATTGAGAACAGTGCTGATTATAAAAGTACTGAGTGGAATTGAAAAAGTGAATAGGAAAAGAAGAGAGAGACGATGAGAAGAGATTGGAGAAAGTGAGGACTGTAGATGCTGGAGATCAGAGTCGAGAGTGTGTTGCTGGAAGAGCACAGCAGGTCAGGCAGCATCCGAGGTGTAGGAGGATAGAGGTTTTGGGCAAAAGCCCTCGTGCTCTTCCATTGCTGCCTGACTTGCTGTGTTTTTCCAGCTCCATATTCTCAACTATGAGAAGAGATAGGCAGCTATATAAAAGGAAATCCAAAGGATCATTCTGTAAATAGAATCCAGTTCTTTTTCTTTCACTTTGAAAAGCCAATGATCAACCATCTCTGTTGACTAATCAACCAATAACAATTTACCAATACTGATCTCGGCCGGTAGTGTTACAATGACAAAAACTAAAAAGATAGAGAAAACAAACATCATCCTACACTTTGTCAGTTGGGTATAGGGTACAAGAACGTCAAAGCTATCTTAACCTTAAACATTAGTTCAAACTCAACTGGACTATGTGCCCAGTTGCGTGCAGCACACCTTAGATGGATGTGAAAGCATTAGAAAGGACAAAACAAATTCATGCAAATGGTTCCAGGGAGCAAGAATTTCAACTGCCTCAATAGATTAGAGGAGTTGGGACTGTCTTGCTGAGAGAGGAGAAGCATGGAAGCAGATTTGATAGAGATATTCAAACTAATTATAAAGCAAAGAGCTGATGGACAATGTTCATCATTAGACTCTTCATTCCAGGTTTTTATTGAATTCAAATTCTCCTATCTGCTGTGGTGGGACCGTGACCTGTGGAGAAACAGTTTCATGCAACTAATCGTTAGGATCTGGAATACGCTGTCTGGAAGTGCAATAGAGGCAGATTTAGTCGAGGCTTTCAAAAGGAATAGGTTTATGATGTGACTTGGATGAATTCTTCCTTCAGAAAACCAACAGACATGAATGTCCAGTTTGCTTCTGTTAGAAAAACAGAGAAATCAAAACTTTGACTGGATAGAGACAGTAAAGGATGAGGAGGATTTGGCTAATTTTTGTGACATTATGCTGCTAAGTGGATGCTGGAGACTTGTGAACAAGACCAGTAAGAAAATGAGTATATGTCAACGATAACAACAGAACAAATGCAATACCAGACACCAGGTCTAGGAAGGCCTAAACACCAGTCAATAAATGGATTGCTGGAGAGTTCTTCAGCAGGAAGTTGGTCTCGATGGAATATCATGTGAGAATAAAGAATTGAATAAATGAACAATGACCCAGAGCATGTAATATAGTGTCGAAGGGTGTACATAATAGGAGTGAGACTATAATAAGGGTGGATAATTAGCTTAAATAAGGAATGGTAAGGATGGTTGATGAATTCCAACAAAATGCCTGCTGAATGAGGATTTTATGGCAATTAAGCCCAGATGTAAAGATCAAACCAGTGTAGACACTATCTTCTGGGCAGTCATGGATTTCCTAATAGTTTTCAATTGAAAGAGCATTGTAATTATTGAAAGACAGGAGCGTTTCAGATACCACATAGAAATGGAAATAGATGGCTGTGCAGTTTCACAATCACAAAAAATATAAATAGAGTATGAAATATTTCAAGAAACACGCATCATTACCAATGTCACACTGCCTATTTAAATTATTGCTTAACTATAGTTTTCCTGGCAGCATCATCCTTCGCTAATCTTTGGATGAGTTGCCAGTGCGCCAGAAAAATTGTCACTTTTTTTTACTTTCGAAATGAATATAATTTGCTGTTCATCGCTGTTCAACCTGGTGGCACCCAACAATTTTAGGTCCACAATGTCTGTGGCTTTTGTGTTGTGCCTTTGACATTACACAGTGCAGCTCAATCTGCAGACACCTGAACAATGGGAGACTTATTTATTCAGAGAAGATAAGTGCAATACAGGAACACAGCCAAGAGCAAACCTTATCAGGCTGGATAAAAAAGCACATCAGACTCCAGATAAATCATTAATTCACTTTTTTGTACTCGACAGTTGATCACTGCTGCAACCTTCATATTTCCCAACTAAAATTTAAGTATTCTGATCTTTCTTTGATTAACTGTACTTCCTTGGCCGTGAGGGAAAATTGTTATGTTATGCCACATCTATTTAATAAGTTACCATATACTGATGAGCAGATAGAAAATCACAGCGAATCAAATATATATGAAAGAGCAGAAGTTCTTGCTCCTTTTTGCTGTTCATTGATTGTTATCCTGGTCAGTGATTGATTTCCAGCCACATTCAATTTAAAACTCACTAAAACTATGCAATCTCAACTCTGTACGTCAAATCTGCAGATATATTTTAATCTGTAACTCAGTCGGTTTATGCATTCAATGTATTGTTTACTACACCAGCTGGAGGATGTTTACCAATGCAAGCGACTCAATCAAAGAAACACAATTTATATGAAAAATTCTGTCACAGGACGTGGATGTCCTGGCAAGGCCAGAATTTGTTGTACATCCCTAATTGCAGCTGTATTGAGTGGCTTTCTGGGCTATTCAAGAGGAAGTGATGGCCCAGTGGTATTATTGCGACTCGGTTAATCCATAAACTCGACTAACTTTCTGGAGACCTAGGCTTGAATCCTGCCATAGCAGACAGTACCATTTGAATACAGTTTTTAACAAATGTGGAATTAAGAATGTACTGTAAACCTTGAAGCCATTGTTAATGATCAGAAAAACCCATCTCCTTCACTAATGTCGTTCAGGGAAGGAAATCTGCCATCTTCACATAGTCTAGCCTACATGTAACTCTAGACCCTCATCAGTGTTGTTGACTCTCAATTGCCCTCTGAAATGGCTGAGAGAGCTATTACAGTTGTACCAATCATTACAAAGTCTCAAGAAAGAAATGAAACTGGATGAACCACTGGGCATTGGCCTAAGTACCGGAAAAGACAATGGCAGAAACAGCCCTATCAACCCTGCAAAGTCCTCGAGACATCTAGGGGTTACTGCCAAAATTGAGAGAACTGTCTCACAGACTCATCAAGTGACAGCCTGACACAGTCATTCTCAAGGAATCTTACCTGACAGACAGTGTCCCATCAGCATCCCTGGATATGTCCTGTCCAACCGGCAGGACACCCTGAGAAAGTGGTGGAACAGTGAGATACAGTCAGTAGGGTGTTGCCCTGAGAGTCCTCAGCATTTCCTCTGGGCTCCATGAAATCTCGCAGCTTCAGATTAAACATGGAGAAGGAAACCTCCTGCTCGTTGTAATGTACTATCCTCTCTCGGCTGATGAATCAGTGCTACTTCATATTGAACAATACTTGAACGAAACACTGAGGGTGGAAAAGGTGCAAACTGTACTCTGGCTGGGGAATTTTAATATCCACCAACAAGAGTTGCTGGGAAACAGCACAACTCATCAAGCTGGTCAGATCCTAAAGGACATAGCTGCTATACTGGGTCTGTGGCAGGTGATGAGGGGACCAACAAGAGGGAAAAAAATACTTGACCTCATCTTTGTCAGTTTTGGACCTTAAAGAATTGATGTGGCAAATGTTGCTTCAGGCAGTTACTGCCTGGAAGGGTTAACTGACATCACAAGGTAAGCTCTGCCCATCTACAAAGGAACTTAGGAACACAGGAACAGGAGTAGGTCACTGAGCCTGAGCCCCACTCATTGAGATCCTGACTGATCTGTGGCCTCATTCCTTCGCTTAACAAAATGTTATCTCTCTGAGACTTAATCTACATCTGAAAGTAAAGGATTGTTCCTGGATGGATTGCGGGATGTCTAAGTAGTGTTCTGCTTCAGTTTGAGTTGTTGAAATGCTCAAACAATGTAGCTAACAGTAATGTGTGCTTACCCTTGTGTTGAGCCTGGTTTCTCACAATAGACTATCATGTATCTCAGATGTAATGGAAACTGGATAATAAAACTCATGTAACAAACCTTTATCAAGATTGAATCTATCTAATGGATACCATTTCTTGTTTGGGGTGCATAACGTGGACTAATACCAGTATGAAGGCTTGGTGGTGGTGGATCTACCTAAGACATCCCACATGGTTTAAACACATGCCCATAATATAAGAGTGAACACTGAGCACAATAGCTAAGGACCAGGACCGCCGACAGTCTCTAAGTTCCTGCAGAAATTCATGCGAACTGGTGAAATTTTCTGATGGCGCTGAATTTGAGGCAGAAGAAGCAACTTGGTATCTGAGATACTTTCATTCAGATGATTCTGTGAAGCTAAAATCCAAAATAATTGACGTTTTCTTCAGCCAGCTTTTGCTGACCAGGATCCTGACATGTGCATTAGCAGACATAGTACAGAGAACATGGAACAAAGAACAGTACAGCAAAGAATGGGCCCTTCAGCCCATGATGATGTGCCCAACATGACATCAAACTAAGATAATCCCTTCTCCCTGCTTCTGCTCCATATCTCTCCATTCCTTCCATATTCATTTGCTTATTTAAAAGCCTCTTAAACGTCACTGAAGGAAGGGATAGAAGACAATTATTTTCTTTTGTTGTTTTGAGTCTTAACCACTGAAACTGTCACCACTTCTTTGCTGCACCCACTATTCAGTGCTCGCCTGACAAATCTCCATGCACTTTAGGTCATTCAAAAATATGCCCCCATATTCTATTCATATCAAGTCATGTCCTTTTTTGTCTATCCTACATTGGCAACTGGTCATCCAGTGTCTTAAGTTTAAAATTGAGTTTAAATCTATCAATGTGTCCTCCTTCAGCTCTAGAATTCCGATGGTGTATCATTCTTTGGAGTCCACTATTTTATGTATGCTGCTTTCCATAGGCTGATAAGGAAATAGATAAATTTATGGGAACGTCACTGGGCTAGGCTGGTGATCCAGACATCAAGGTTAATGCTGTGAGGAAATGGCAGCTCATGGACCTTCAATTCAATTCACAAAGTCTGGAAATGAAAGCTAGCCTCAATAATGGTGACCATGGCAACAGTCATTGGTTGTAACTCACAGATGATGCACTCTAGCTTTATCACAAAGTGGTTATCTCTTAACCAGCTTCTGTGATGGTCTATCTTGTCACCCAAGGCCAGTTATGGATGGGCAAAGAATCCTAGCCTTTCCAGCAAAATCCATGTCCCAAGAAAAATAAAGCAGATACATCTCCAATCATGAGCACAATGCTCTGGAATAACCTCTCCAAACCTTAAGGATCTTTTCACTCTCATAAGACCTTCACCCTATTTCTCCTTTAAGATTCTGCTTAAAATTTTTAACTGTGTTTTTCCTGAGGTAAATGTCGAGATACCAGTCATCTCATTATTGGTTGAGCTCAGTTGCCTGGATTGTTGGTTTACAGAGCAGTGTGATATCAACAGTGTGGGTTCAGCTCCCATCGCCGGTTTGAGATTACAATGAAGGACTCTACTCAACCTCTTCTATTGCCTGAGGTCTGATGGCCTTCAGGCTAAATCACTACCAGGCACTTCTCTCCCTAATGAGAGAGCAGCCCCTATGCTCTGGTAAGACTATGGTGACACAACTTCTCAGTCATGATGCTAATGGCAATGGGATATAACAAAATCTTACTTCTAATGCTATATTTAGCCAAGCTGGTTACTAACTGAATTTTTTTTTTCTGACATCATTAATGGGATCACATTCCTTGATTTCTACCATTTCTCTGTGAAAACATTGCTCAGTAGCCTTGCTGATAACACAAACCAGGATGGGTGGGTGATAAGTAGGGGGAAAATTGACAGCAGCCTTATGATATGTGGATCAATGAATAGATGGAAAATGGAACAGCTAATGTTTCTTAGATTGAATGAATACATAAATGCATTAGGCAATGGCAAAGATGGCGAAAGGAAAAGAAACAAATTCACTAAAAGTTGGTCTGCAGTTCAAAATCACTGTCAGCAAGACTGAAAGTCAATGTGCAGCCATTATCAGCAAGGCGCAGGACTGGAGAACAAACATGTACAAGATTAATTCATCTCAGACAAGACTTTAAATTAGAAGGATTTGTTTTCCTTCAAAGCATTCGAAAAATGTGGTTAGAAATTCCTGCCAAATCGTGGGAAAACTTGGCTTTCAATCCATGTTGGCAAAAATATCAGAGAAGGAATAGTCCAGATTTCTGATTTGGACTGTGTATGGAGTTTATAATATCAATATGGAGTTTGTAGATGTTGATGTTTCGAACATGATACTTCTTAGGCTATTTCAGGACCAGATAAATGCCACAGAAAGCAATGATTTGACCATGCTAAACTTGACAGGAAAGATGTTTGAATTCTCAAGTTGTAATTAAATTCCCTCAGGAAGACAAGAGATTTTCGTACAGTTTCAATGGGATGAATACTCAGGCCATGATAATGTGATTTTCACACATTGGACTAAATGTTAATTTTGGTGGTGGGGAAACAGAAGTCAGGTGATTTCCCTGAATGGCCATGCCCCCCCAGGACATGGGAGACCATAAGACATAGGAGCAGAAATTAGGCCATTCGGCCCATCGAGTCTGCTCCACCATTCAGTCATGACTGATATGTTTTTTCAACCCTTGTTCACCATAACCTTTGATCCCCTTGTCAATCAAGATCTCCTTGTCAATTAAATATACTCAGTAACCTGGCCTCCACAGCCTTCTGTGGCAATTAATTGCTCAGATTCACCACTCTCTGACTGAATAAGTCTCTCTTTATCTCCGTTCTAAAAGGTTTTCCCTTTACTCTAAGGCTGTGCCCTTAGGTCCTAATCTCTCCTGCCAATGGAAATATTTTCCCAACATCCACTCTGTTCAGGTTATCAGTATTGCGCAAGTTTCAATTAGATCTCCTCTCATCCTTCTAAATTCCTATCGAGTATTGTCCCAGAGTATTCCACTGTTCCTCGGATGTTAAGCCTTTCATTCCTGGGATCATTTTTGTGAAACTCCTCTGGACCCACTCCAGGCCAGGACATCCTTCCTGAGGTTTGGGGCCCAAAATTGCTCGCAATATTCTAAATGTGATCTGACCAGAGCCTTGTAAGTCCTCACAAGTACATCCCTGCTTTTAACTTCCAGTCCTCTCGAGATGACTGACAACATTGTATCTGTCTTCCTGCAACCTGCAAGTTTACCTGGACTAGGGGTCCCAAGTCCTTTTGCACTTCCAATTTCTGTGTTTTCTCCCCATTTAGAAAATAGTCCATGCCTCTATTCTTCCTACCCAAGAGATGGGCAACTGCCACATCAGGGTAAAAACTACCTGGTCAGGTCCACACCCCCCTACGACCCACCCTCCCATTCTTGCAATTTCCCCTGCCACCGCAGGAACTGTAAAACCTGTGCCCACACCTCCTCCCTCACCTCTATCCAAGGCCCTAAAGGAGCCTTCCACATCCATCAAAGTTTCACCTGCACATCCACCAATATCATTTATTGTATCCGTTGCTCCCGATGTGGTCTCCTCTACATTGGGGAGACTGGGCGCCTCCTAGCAGAGCGCTTTAGGGAACATCTCCGAGACACCCGCACCAATCAACCAAACCGCCCCGTGGCCCAACATTTCAACTCCCCCTCCCACTCTGCCGAGGACATGGAGGTCCTGGGCCTCCTTCACCGCCGCTCCCTCATCACCTGACGCCTGGAGGAAGAACGCCTCATCTTCCACCTCGGAACACTTCAACCCCAGGGCATCAATGTGGACTTCAACAGCTTCCTCATTTCCCCTTCCCCCACCTCATCCTAGTTTCAAACTTCCAGTTCAGTTACTGTCTCCTTGACTTGTCCGACCTGCCTATCTTCTTTTCCACCTATCCACTCCACCCTCTCCTCCTTGACCTATCACCTTCATCTCCTCCCCCACTCACCCATTGTACTCTATGCTACTCTCTCCCCACCCCCACCCTCCTCTAGCTTATCTCTCCATGCTTCAGGCTCACTGCCTTTATTCCTGATGAAGGGCTTTTGCCCGAAACGTTGATTTCGCTGCTCGTTGGATGCTGCCTGAACTGCTGTGCTCTTCCAGCACCACTAATCCAGTAACTGCCACATCAACACACCTTCGTGTTCCTTGGTCAAGATCTCTGACTTCGGTTTGCTGCAGTGCTCCAGTGAAGTTCCAGCAAGCACCTGTTTTTCCATTTGGGAACTTTACAGCCTTCTAGGTAAAATATCAAGTTAACAATTTTAGGGCATGAGGCACCTTCACCCATTTCCTTCCACCAACCCCCAGACCAGAGCTGAAAAGCGCAGCAGGTCAGGCAGCATCCAAGGAGCAGGAGAATCGACTTTTCGGGCATAAGCCCTTCTTCACGAATGAGGAAAGTGTGTCCAGCAGGCTAAGTTAAAAGGTAGGGAGGAGGGACTTGGGGGAGGGGCGTTGGAAATGCGATAGGTGGAGGGAGATCAAGGTGAGGGTGATAGGCCAGAGAGGGGGTGGGGGCGGAGAGGTTAGGAAGAAGATTGCAGGTTAGGAAGGCGGTGCTGAGTTCGAGGGATTTGACTGAGACAAGGTGGGAGGAGGGGAAATGAGGAAACTGGAGAAATCTGAGTTCATCCCTTGTGGTTGGAGGGTTTCTAGGCGGAAGATGAGGCGCTCTTCCTCCAACCGTCGTGTTGATATAGTCTGGTGATGGAGGAGTCCAAGGACCTGCATGTCCTTGGTGGAATGGGAGGGGGAGTTGAAGTGTTGAGCTACGGGGTGGTTGGGTTGGTTGGTCCGGGTGTCCCAGAGATGTTCTCTGAAACGGCCTTGTTATCCCATAGTCTGCTGTTACACACAAACCATTGACAGCCATTAATAGTTCCCATTAGCTATTCATTCTCCTAAGCTGATCAGTATCCATTCTTTTGGCTGTCCATCTGTTCTTTTCTCTCTGTGGGCTCTACCTTCACCTATTGCTTACTCCTTATCCCTTTCTCCCCATCCTATCTTCTGCACAAAAAAACTTCTTCCTAGCTGCCATCAGTTCTGAAGAAGGGTCTCTGAACCCGAAATGTTAATTCTGATTTCTTTCCACAGATGCTGCAAGACCTGCTGAGCTTTAACAGCAAAATCTGTCTTTGTTTCTGATTTCCAGCATCTGCAGTTCTTTTGGTTTTCCACTGAGACAGTTAATTTTGTTTCAGACCAACATCTGCAGTTCTTGGATTTATTTTAGTTTAGTTTCAACTTCAGAACAGATTGAAAGCCTAGATTGCAGTTCAGTTCAAGGGACCAGTCATCTCAACACACGTGCTTTCTCATGTCTTCTGAGTCAGGAGAGCTTAGGAGAGCTTTTAAATTGCCTTCAAAATTAGACCTCAGGAAATCTTGGAGAGATAAGCTAGAGGAGGGTGGGGATGGGGAGAAAGTAGCATAGAGTCGAGTTCGTTTCACGACATGGTTGAAGAGCTTCAGGGCAGAGGAAATGACCTGGGAGTTGCAGTGGGAGAGGGACTCCCTGAGATTCTTGTAGAGAGAGGGGGAAAACTTCTTCAAGGCAGGCATCCTTGCAAGAGGATTCGCAGTAGGGTTAAAATCAACGAGGTAAAAACAATGGCTGCAGATGCTGGAAACCAGATTCTGGATTAGTGGTGCTGGAAGAGCACAGCAGTTCAGGCAGCATCCAAGGAGCTTCCCACCCTCCTCTAGCTTATCTCTCCATGCTTCAGGCTCACTGCCTTTATTCCTGATGAAGGGCTTTTGCCCGAAACGTCGATTTCGAAGCTCCTTGGATGCTGCCTGAACTGCTGTGCTCTTCCAGCACCACTACTCCAGACTCAGAAAATCTTAGCCATCAAAATTATGAGAGGTTCATGCAGTGGACTTGGAAAGGCATCAGAAAGAATAGTCTCAAGGGACAGAAACAGGAGAGCACAAATTCAGTAAATGTTTGCATCGGTAAGTTAGGAGTGATAATTCTCTTGGATTGAGTCTGTACATCAGATGGTATTGGAAAACCGGTTGAAACTTTGTTTTGACATTTCTGTGAAGTTCTTTCAAATGGAGTGTACATTAACTGTATAAAATAGCTTTGTTTTCCCCCATTTTTGTGTAATAAATTTATGCACTGTTGTTGAAGAACATCTGCAGCCTCATTTGGGGTAATTATTCACAGATCCCTGAAGCATGTGAATAGGATAGTTAAAAAGGCATGTGGGATACTTGCTTTCATCAGTCATGGAATAGTATATAAGAGCAAGGAGGTAATGTTGGAGTTGTACAGACTGTTGATCAGGCCATAGCTGAAAGTACTGTGTAGACTTCGGGTCACCTCACTATAGGAATGAAGTAATAGCACTGGAGGGAGTACAGAGGAGGTTCACCAGGATGTTGCCTGAGATGGAGAAACTGAGCTATAAGGAGACACTACATAGACTTGGATTGTTTTCCTTAGAATAGAGAAGACTGAAGGGGGACATGCTTGAGGTGTATAAGATTATGAGCAGAATGGACCGAGTGAATAGAGTGGCCATTCACCTTGATTGAGGAGTCAATCATGAGAGGGCATAGTTTTAGAGGAAGGGACAGGAGAATAGTAGGGGATTTGGGAATGAAGCATTTTCACTCAGTGAACGATGGGAATCTACCCAGGAAGGTAGTGGAAGCCAGAAACCTTGCAACCTTTAAACAATGTTTAGATGAGCACTTCAAATTTGACAACATTCAAGGATTAGTAGAAGTGTATGGAATTGGGATGAGCACACTTTTTTTACTGGTAGTCACGTTGATGCAGACTCAATGGGCCAAAGGGCCTTTTTGCACATTATGAATCTATGTGAGTATATTTGAGGGACTAATCATTACATTTACCAGCTACAAAAAATTAAGCACGTGATCTATCAGGCTAGGTTTCATTCAGGGATCTGACTTGTCCAGTATTACCATCAGCTGGGATATGAGAAAATGTGACAATGTTGACTTTGGCAGCAAGGATAGAAAAACAACATTTTATGAAAGTGGAGAGAGATTGCAGAATTGTATTGCACAGAGGTGTCCTGGAACATAAATCACTAAAAAAAAATGTAGGTATCCCAAGTAATCACAAGCATCGTTGGGATAATGGCCTTTCTTGCATCAGAAAGAGAATATAGCATAGAGAAATGTTGCTACTAGCTGTACAGGGCCTTAGTGAGGCTGTACCTGTAGTATCATGTTTATCTTTGGTCTCCTGTTGAAAGTAAGAATATTTTGCACTGGAAATAGTTCAGACTAGGTTCACTCAGTTGATTCATTCAATGAAGACTTTGTCTTAAGAGGGAAGGTTAAGCAGGCTAGACTTATACTCACTTATTAAAGTTTAGAAGAAGAAACAGTGAACTTTCTGAAACATATAAGGTCCTGAGGGGTATGACAGAGGAATTGCAGGGAGAAATTTTCTTCTTACTAGCGTCAAGACTTAGGATATCAGTTTCTAAATAATCTCTCATTTACAATGGAGAAGTGGACAAATTTTCTCTTCAAAGATCGTTAAACTGCTGTTAAGATTCCAGCTGATATTAGCTTTTGACAAATTAGCTCCCAGTGTGAAACTGAATATTTGTTAGATTCTAATTTTTTTATAACCAAAGGGATCAGTTACTGGACACGTTCATAAGAAGCCGCCAGTGTACTTTTTGCACAAAGATTAAAATATTTATTAAGTAAGGGAAAGAAGACATAAATAATATTACACCAGACAAAAAGGTTAGGAAAACTTCATTACAATTGGCTGAGACAAATGCGTTTTGCACTATACCTTTCACCGAAACAGTGATTTTGGAAATGTACACACCTGAGCAAAGTATGACCATAAGACATAGGAGCAGAAATTAGGCCATTCAGCCCATCAAGTATGATCTGCTATTCAATCATAGCTGATAGCTTCCCAACCCCATTCTCCCACTTTCTCCCCGTAACCTTTGATTCCCTTGACAATCAAGAACCTATCTATCTCCATCTTAAATATACTCAATGATCTGGCCTCCACAGCCTTCTGTAGCAGCGAATTCCATAGATTCACCACTCTCTGGCTGAAGAAGTTTCTCCTGATCTCTGTTCTAAAAGATCTTCCCTTTCCTCTTAGGGTTGTGCCCTCAGGTCCTAGTCTCTCCTATCAATGGAAACATCTCCCAATATCTACTCTGTCCAGGCTGTTCATTATTGTGTATGTTTCAATTCGATCACCCCTCATCCTTCTAAATTCCATTGAGTATAGACCCACAGTCTTCAAATGTACCTCATATATTAAGTTAATCATTCCTGAGACCATTTCGGTGAACCTCCTCTGAACATATTCCAAGGCCAGTATATCCTTCCTGAGATATGGGTCCCAAAAGTGCGCACAATACTCCAAATGTGGTCTGACCAGAGCCTTATAGACCCTCAGAAGTACATCCCTACTTTCACATTCAAGTCCTCTCAAAATAAATACCATTATTGCATTTGCCTTCCTAACAACTGACTCAACCTGCATGTTTACCTTGAGAGAATCCTGGACTAGAACTCTCAAGTCTCTTTGCACTTCAGACTTCTGAATTTTCTCCCCATTTAGAAAATAGTCTGTCTCTATTCTTCCGACCAAAGTGTATGACCTCACACTTTGCCACGTTGCACTCTCTATGGCACTTCTTTACCCACTCTCCTAACCTGTCCAAATCCTTCTGCAGCCTCCCCACCTCATCAATGCTACCTGACCTTCTACCTATCTTTGTATCATGTGCAAACTTAACTGGACTGCCCTCAATGCCTTCATCGAGATCACTAATGTGTAAAGTATAACATGTGGTCCCAACACTGAGCCTTGAGAGGAACACCACTTGTCACCGGCTACCATTCTAAGAAGGACCCTTTTAACCCTATGCTCTGCTTTCTGCCAGACAGCCAAACTTCAATCCATGCTAGCTTCCTGCCTCTAATGAGCCCTAATCTTACTCAGTAGTCTCATGTGCAGCACCTTGTCAAAGGCCTTCTTGAAGTCCAGATAGATAACATCCATTGACTCTCCTTCATCAATTCTGCTCATTGCTTCCTCAAAGAATGCTAGATAATTTGTCAGGCATGACCTTCCCTTGATGAAATCATGCTGACTTTGCCATATTTTACCATGCACTTCCAAATATTCAGGAATCTCATCTTTTACAATGGATTCCAGGATCTTAACCACAACCGAGGTCAGGCTAATCAGTCTGTAATTTTTCATCTTTTTCCTTACTCCCTTTTTAAAACAAGAATATAACATTAGCGATTTTCCTGTGCTCTGGGACCCTTCCTGTTTCTAGCATTTCCAAAAGATTACCACAAACTCCTCCACTATTTCTTCAGCTATATCTCTTAAAATTGTGAGGTGTATTCTATCTGATCCAGGCGATTTATCCACCTTCAGGCCATTCAGTTTTTCTAGCACTTTCTCCTTGGTGATGACCACCATACTCAGCTTGGTCCACAGTGTCACTTGAAGTTTGGGAATATTACCCGTGTTTTCCACGTGAAGAGTGATGTAAAGATATTATTCAGTTCCTCAGCCATTTCCATGTTCCCTATTAATATCTCCCCAGCGTCATTTTCCAATGGCCCAATGTCCATTTTTGTCTCTCTTTTGGCCTTTCTATATCTGAAGAAACTCTTGCAGTCTTCCTTTATATTACTGGCTAGCTCATCCTTATACCTAATCTTCTCCCTCCTTTTTTTTGTTGCCCTCTGTTGATATCTGTAAGCTTCCCAATCCTCTGGTTTCCCAATGCTCTTCACCACATTATATGCTTTCTCTTTTGTTTTTATGCTATCCCTGACTTCCCTTGTCAGCCATGGTTGCCTCATCCTCCCTGTACCATACTTCTTTTACCTCAGGATGAATCTCTACTGAGTCTTCTCAATTACTCCCAGAAACTCCTGCCATTGCTGTTGCACTGTCTTTCCTGCTGGTCTCCTCTCCCAGTCAATTCTACCCTCATGCCACTTCAGTTGCCGTTTTTCAGCTGTAATACTGTTACTCGGAGAAAGCGAAGACTGCAGATTCTGGAGATCAGGGTCAAAAAGTGTGGCATTGGAAAAGCACAACAGGTCAGGCAGCATCCGAGGAACAGGAGAGTTGATGCTTCGGGCATAAGCCCAAAATGTCGACGGGCCTGTCCCTTGAATGCTGTCTGACCTGCTGTGCTTTTCCAGCACTGCACCTTTTGACTGTAGTACTGTTATATCTGATTCTATCTTCTCTCTCTCCAATTGCAGAGTAAATTCAATCATATTATGATCACTGCCTCCTCAGGGTTCCTTCACCTTAAGCTCCCTTATCAAGCCTGCCTCATTGCAGAACACTAAATCCAGTGTTAAAATCAACAAGGAGAAATTGAGGACTGCAGATGCTGGAGATCAGAGTCGAGAGTGTGGTGCTGGAAAAGCACAGCAGGTCAGGCAACATCTGAGGAGCAGGAGAATTAATATTTCAGGCTAAAGCCCTTCATCAGGAATGAGGAAATACCCCATGATCACGGTAACTTTGCCTGTTCTATCTCCTGGTGTACCTTGTGCCCCAGCTCCTGACTACCATTTGGAGACATGAAAATAACTCCAACTATGGTTTCTTTACCTTTGCGGTTCCTCAATTCTACCCACACAGATTCTATACCATCTGACCCTACTTCGGTTCTTACTATTGATTCAATTTCATTCTTACTAATAAGGCCACCCATCCCCTCTGCCCACCTGCTGATCTTTTCGATAGGTTGTATATTCTTGAATAATCAGCTCTCAATCCCCTTACAGCCACGTCTCTATGATACCCACCACATCACCATCAGTGAAGGTAGCACCACTACCTCCACACTTTCTTCTTTTTACTGGTACACCTGTATCCAGTTGCCTTTTAGTGAATTTAGTGCAATCACTACGTTTTTGTTCATCCAATATCACTCCCTGAGATCTAAAGCAACTGCAAACTGCAAAACTCCCTATCACTTTAATTTCAGAGCAAACTTATGAATTCCCCAAAGTCAAGTTTCCATCATTTACTTCTGTTTAAAATTTCTGACTGAAGAGATTAACACTTCAGCCTTCACACTCCAGCAGACTCACAGACTGACTTCCTGGACTGTTTTGTCTCTTGGCATGTCCTTGTTACTAATCAACAGTCTCATATTTTCCCTCAATCTTCTTGCACAGGACTGAAGCTTCATCCCTATCTCAACCTTGTAAAACTTAATTAAAATACACTTTCACAAAACAGACCTCCAAAGTCCTAGGCATTAAGTTCTGAAGTGCACAAGACATCTACAAATGAAACTGAAACTATGTCTTCCCCTTCTAACATACAGAATTTAAATTAAATTTTAAGTTCGACACGGTTCTTAACACCTCGGATTTATCTTTCCTAGAAAGCAGAGAAATTGGATCAATGAATACATTCAAGGCTTAATTTGACTGATTTTTGATTGACAGGGGTGTCAAGGTTTGTGGAAATCAGGGAAAAAAGTGGAGCGAGAGTCAGGATTGGGTCAGTCAGGATCTTATGGATTGGAGGAGCAGGCTCAAGGGGCCAAATGGCCTATTCCTGTTCAATTTTGTTTTGGCCTTAGGATCTTATCACTGTGACAATGTTATGGCAACCCTGTCATCACATTTACTTTCTTTTACACTCTACAGATCTTATGACCTCAGTCATTGAGATTGCCAATTAGTCCCAAATTACTTCTAAATGGTGGTGATTATAAGCTCATAGCCTGAATGAGACTGGTGGCATCCATTTTTTTTTGCAGACCTCAGTAGTGATGAGATTTCTCACTCCATTTGATTTAAGGTTTAGAGAATAAAGGGATATCTCTTAACACTCTGCACTCACTCTATTCATTGTGTTTTTTGGTTTGTGTGTTTATGCGGGTCAAACTTCAGATGGTAAAATTGAGAACCTCTATACCTTGATCAGACCTTTGAGTTACATACATTACCCTTATGGCATTCTAATGCAATGCAAATATAAGAGCATTACACTTAATGTCTTTTATTGCATATGTTATAAATGGCTGTTTCTTCTGTCATTGTCAAAAGCACAGCAGATTTCCAGCTTTATTTTTCCTTCTAAGATGATCTCTACCCTTTGATGCACTGTTGTACGTTATTTTCCTGTTGTGCATTTGCAGCTTTCCTGTCATTGGGTTGTTTCTGATTTTTACATTCAGCTGACGGTCAGTTGTGGCTCAGGCATAGTGTTTTTGCTTCTGAGTCTCTAGTTCAAACTCCACTCCAGGAATTAATGAAATCACCACATCTGGCTCATTAGTCAAGTCCTGACAACTGGTTGAAGGTGTGTTGTATTTTTGGTGTGTTATCTTTTGGATGGGACGTTAAAGTGAGCCTATCAGCTGTAAGAGTAGATTAACTGACCCATTAGCATGTTGTCATTTATGAGAGTTTGCTGTGTCAAATTGGCTGTTGTGATTCGTGTATCACAACCATGGCTACACTTCAAAAAGTACTCCATTGATTAGCACTTGGAGATTTCCAGAGGTTGTGAAAGCCTCAATGTCAATGCAAATATTCTCTCTACTTCAAGAGTACTGTGAATGCTTGCATGCTCCAAGACTTTGCTTCCAGAAAAGATGAAGGCAAGCAGAAGGCAGGATTACTGCATAAAGTAAATAGCTTGTTCAAAAAGCCAGCGCAGACATAATGGGTCAAGTGGCCTCTTCCTGCGAGGCAACAATTCAGTGATTCTGTGCTTATCAATCATGTTTTCTCAGATTATTTGTTCGTTGTCAAGTAATGGCTCTGGGTGAGCAACCAGACGGTATTATGGAGGCAGAAATGGGTACTTTTGCCTGAAACATTGATTCTCCTGCTCCTCAGATACTGCCTGACTTACTGTGCTTTTCCAGCACCACTCTAATCTTGACTGTATTGTGGAAGGCCAAGGGTGCCAATTTTAACTTGGAGTAGATTCCCGTTCCAGTTGTTCCTTGCTCCCCCGAAGTGAAAGGACAGAATCCTTTGGCAATTTTATCCATCTGACCCCATTTTCTCACTTACCTACTAGCCTCTTTGCCCTTGCGAAATGTTGCCGGTGAGAAACCTGGGGGTCATACCCAAAACATCGACTTCTGCATCTCCTGATGCTGCCTAGCTTGCTATGATTGTCCAGCCTTCTGTCTGTCGACTTGAGAAACCTGCTGGGGCTTCCCTAGCCCAGGGATCCTGTTGAAGAAGGCACTAAAATTGACACTGCACTTCCACTTGTTTTTATGTGTTGAAATAAGTGCACAGAGGCCGGTAACCTGTCAGCAAGTCATCCTTTATTTACACTAGCTGTCGCCAGCCAGCTCAGAGTCAGTCTTCTGGACTGAGGAGATTCTAAATCCCCCATTATTTGGTTGCTAGGGTTTTCCTGATTGTCCCAGGTTAACAACTCCAATCAAGGACCTCATAATCAACAAGATCCAGCTGGTTCCAATCACTACAGGTGGTAAGTTTAGATTTTATCGAGACGATAGAATTGCTCAATTTCTATACTGTAACGTTGGTGTTCGCTCCATTTATTGAAATCTGCAATTGATGCAGACCATCTCTGCCTGTAGTCAGCAATAACTGGAGAGAAAGACAAGAGTACAGGTAAACATATCTGTCTTGTGTTGAATTCAGTGTGCTTCCCCCTACCCCTTCAATATGCATCGTTTACTCAGGTAAGCAGCTTTTTTGTTCCAACCATAGAGTCATACAGCACGGAAATAGACCCTTCAGTCCATCCAGTCCATGCCGACCATAATCCCAGACTACATTAGTTCAGCCTTGGCCCATATCCTTCCAAACCTTCCTTCTTCATGGACCTATCTAAATGTCTTTTAAATGTTGTAACTCTATCACATCCACCACTTGCTCTGGAAGTTCATTTCACACACAAACCATTCTATGTGTAAACAAATTGCCCCTCATGTCTTCTTTTAAAATCTTTCTCCTGTCGCCTTAAAAATACGTCCCCTAGTTTTGAAATCCCCCACGTGAGGGAAAAGACACCTGCAATTCACCTTATCTATGTCCTTCATGGTTTTGTAAACTCTGTTAGGTCACCTTCTCTAGTTCCTACGCTCCGGTGAAAAATGTCCCAGCATTTCCAGCATCTCCTTATAACTCAAATCCCACCTTGGCATCATCTGTCCTGATCTCTGTAACTTATTCCAGTCCAGTAAAGCTCTGCATTCCTCCAGCTGTGACCTCTGATAGATCCCTCATAATTTCACCAGACAATCCTGACTTTAAGCTCCTCATAAAATACCTTCACCTTCCTTTGAGAAACCTTATACAAGCAACTGCTTTAGCTGTGTGTCTCACTGTCACATTGTTGTGTGTTTAAGTCCCTGTGAACTGTCTTGGGGTCATTTTACTATATTAATGGTGATAAATAAAGGCAAATCCTTGATGCTATTTGCAACATGATTTGCATCAATTCCTGAAGCCCCTACCTTTAGATGGGAAAGCCACCTTCTGGAATCTCCAGGTTAAGGTTATAGGCATCAGGGAAGGTATGAGTTGTGAAGCAGTTTGTTGTTTAATTAAAACATCAACCTGCTTGTTTTAAATGTATTAACTTTTTTTTGATAATTAGAGTGCAGTGCTATAAGGTAGAGGGTTATGGAGACAGGATTGGAGAGTGGGTTTAGCTGGGTACCTGTTTCAGGAACTGATACAGAAACAATGGGTCAACTGGCCTCCGTCTGTACTGTAAAATTCTGTGATTCTATGTTACGCTGACTCTACATCTGCCTGCTCCTGTCCTCTTTCAGTTATCTTCCCCTCCCCCATCTTTGTCAGATTTACCCGATGGTCCTGAACTAGTGTCTCTCAAATGAGCCACCTGCATGGGAAGGCCTAAGTTTGCCTGAGTTATGTTGATGAGATACAAGTTCTGTATTTGAACAATTGGTGACCACGTTATAACTAAAATTCAGGACTAAGGGAATTTTTGCCCCTTTTCGTTTTAATTTTAACACCGATGTAGGAAGGAGAAAAATTACCAATTGCTAGTTGAATATTCAGTATTGCAAGAGGGTCATATTTTGCAAGGGGCTCTAATAGCATACAACATAATTTCAGTTGTGTGTTTAAGTTTCTCAAGCCTTTCACATGGCATGTTATGGTAAGTGCAAAAGTGACACAGCATGAAAAACATGGGCAGATGGGGAAACTGATGAACATGGCAAGCCAACTGTGTGTTTGCATATCCAAACAATTGTAGGATAACGAGAGTAACAGTGCAAGGATGAGAGATGAATACCATTTAAAGTGAGGGCGTTCAATATCAGATCATGTCTGGAAAATAAATTGAAATGCAATGAAAGACTGTTTATTAGAGAGATAGATAATGAAAAACGAAAGGTTAAACAAAATGCCTTTGTTTCAAATTTTTAATCTTCAACAATTAAAATCTAAAAAAATGAGACTTCACATTGATGATAGTTCATTTTCAGTGCCACAGAGGATGACTGGCATTAATAGCTGTTGCATTATGAGGGGAATACTTAAGACTCGAAAACTAACGACTGCGGATGCTGGAAATCAGAAACCCCCAAAATTGTTGGAAAAACTCAGCAGGTCTGGCAGCATCTGAAGAGAAAGCATAGTTAACATTTCAGATCTAGTGACCCTTTTTAGAACTTCATTAGTTTTTCCAGCATTTTCTGATTTTGATACTTACACTCGAAATGGTTTAACTGCAGAATCATAGAAGCATCTTCAAAGGTTTACATCGATTGGCATGGGCAGGATTTTATGGGATGGGGAAATAGGCAGTTGTCCACCCACTAAAGAAGCAGTTGACAGATCAGGAAAAAGCCCACCCTACAGCTGTAACACTTTGCTATCGAGCTAACCTGGTGCAGCATGGGATTCTGCCCCCTCAGTGCAAAGAAGACCAAACTTGTAGAGTTTCCAATCCATCTGAATGGGCAGTAATGCTAAGATCTTGGAAGTGGGCACTGCCAGGACTACAAAAAGGAGCATGAAACAGGACCCCTGGCTCCCCTGAGAGAAGTAAATTGGGATTATTGAATGGAGAGGGTTCAGTGAGTCTATGGAGTGAGATGAGAGTTGTTGAAGGTGTAAGTGTTGGAGATCAGCTGGATAAGTAGGAAGGAAGGTGGGTCAATTGACCCTTAAATATTTTGTTAAGTAAGGGAAATAAGTGGAAAGCACTGCTACCTCAGTGTCAGGAACCCAAATTCAATTCCAGCCTCAGGCAACTATCTGAGGAGTTTGCATGTTCTCCCCGTGTCTGCTGGGTTTCCTCCAGGTGCTCTGCTTTCCTCCCACAGTCCAAAGATGTGCAGGTTAGGTGGATTAACCATGGTAAATGCAGGGTCACATGGATAGCGTGGGATATTCTTTGAGGGTCGGTGCATACCTGATGGGTGAATGGCTTCTATCTGCTCTGTTGGGATACTATGATTTATGTGAACCCCTGCTGAAAATCCAGCGGCATATAAAATCCAGTCATGGATGCAAGTTCAGCAATTCCATGCCATTCTCTGAATTGCAATGTAGTAAGATACCATGCAGATAACTGCCCAATGTAGACAACCACTTTCGGATTTTGGTGTTGAGCCCTCCATCTGCCCATGGCCTTACTCTGCTGAATCCTTTGCACAATAATAATAAGTGAAAGCAGCCACAATTTGGAATCAAAACCTGGACCCATTATCTTCATGTACAATACCTAGTCAGAGAAGTTCAGGTTTACTTGATAAATCTCACAAAGTTATTAAAATGAACAGGGGAAACTAGCCTTCAAGCAGAAATATTCATAACACTTTTGTCTGCATTTTTCATCAGTTCATCTATAGATTAGAAGTAGCTATCCCTGTGTGCAAATCAATTTGATTTCTAAACCACGATTACAATGCTGTTCATATTTAGCATTCCCCCTATAAATGACTTATGCCTTCTCCAAGCTAATCTGTCCACATGAGTAATCACTAATGTCTCTTCTCACGGACTCCATCCACCAGTTAGATCATTCAAAGTTTTCTTGTGGTTTAACTTATCTATTTTTGACAATGTTACAGATTGCACCAGTAGAGACAGTGTTTGTTAATGTCACACTAACTAATTCCTCACTATTCAAGCTGAACATATGTCAATAAGTGTTCTGTTTCCACCACAGCTTATTCAGGTCATGGTCAGATAAATTCAGCTGACTATAATTTCGGTTTAGAATACAAAGTTGCTCCAATACCACAGTAGATTTATCGAAAATGCAACTGAGCCATATCTAGAAGGGAGGTGACAACATCAGAAGATTTCTTATGTTGAGTTAGCCAATCTTAGCCCAGTAATACCTAGGACGCTCCAAATAACATTAGTGTCCCGGAGTTGGGGGTGGAGTGGTGGCAGTGGGATATTATCATTATCATTATCTTGGATCCCTCCAGTGTGGAAGCAGGCCATCCATCCCAAGTCCACAACAACCCTCCAAACAGCATTCCACCCAGACCCACCACCAATCCCTGTAACACTGCAAATCCCTGGACACTATGAGGTAATTTAGCATGGCCAGTGCACCCAAGCTGCATATCTTTGGACTGCAGGAGGAAACCGGAGCACCCGGAGGAAACCTGCACAGGCATGGGTAGAAGGTGCAAACTCCACACCGAAGGCTGGAGTTGAACCCAGGTTCCTAGCACCGAGAGGCAGTTGTGCTAACCACTGAGCCACCATGCTGCCCTTTTGATATGACGTCCCTATAGGCCAAATCCCTGGCATCTATTGATGCTTCCCAGCAGTATGCAAATGATTGAAGGCTGTTGTGGAATTTCATGAATAAGAGCTATTGAGCTGCATTGTTGGCAAGTAACTCTTACAAATACAATGGGACTGCCTGCAATGAACTGATAGCTTCAGGAGAGGGAAGGGATGGGAAAAAAAAATGTGAAACAGGTGCAAAGACCATGGTTACATCCTGACACCAAGGTAGATGTCAATATTAGTTTTGTGATAATTTCTGAATCTGAAGGTGGTATCCAAGTCACATCATGATGTGGAGATGCGGGTGTTGGACTGGGATGGACACATGACACCAGGTCATAGTCCAACAGGTTTATTTGAAATCGCAAGCTTTCGGAGTGTAGCCCCTTTGTCAGGTGAAGTGAGAAGGGGGCACACAGAACACAGAAGCTATGGCCAGAGAAATCAAGGTCAGAGAGATCAAAACATCATACAAGTGAGTGGAGTGTTGCATAATAAGTCTCTGCAGATGACCACTGGTGTTAGACAATATGAATAAAGTGTCAACAGCTGAATAACAAGCAAAAGGATGACCTATAACCTGAATAAATGAGGCAGCAAGATAGTTACAAAAAATGAAAAATAAGATTGTGGGTTACGGGCTCAGACTTGAAGTTGCAGCCAAGGATGATGTGAATTCATGGAAAATTGACTTTTCATCAGACTTCCTATTCAGGTTGCTGGAACTGAATATAGATTTAACATCTTGGTCTCAACTGGTTTGCAACGTGATTGTTCAGATTCCAAAATTCATCTGCACGGAACTCAAGTTAAAATTGCCCCTCGAACCTGCAATGTGGCGAAAATAGTTAAATGCGTCTCCATGTGAATAAGATTCCTGACTCGCGCTAATAAGTCAGAATGCTTAATGATCATTAACAAGTGATTTTATTTTGGAAAAGAAAGGTTTTGTTGATGCCTTCTGTCATTTCTCAGTGGACTAATTCTTCGAACCAGTAGATAACGGATCTGACCCTAACTGTCAAGTGCATCACTTTTCAAGCTGGGATCCACAAGGGGATCTTACATTTTTGCACTGCAACGTCAACAGAGCTTTCTTTGCTTGAGACAAGATGGAGGATCTGCCATCAGCATTGTGCCCTGAGACTTCTCTTTTGTTTACTGCTGCTGTGTAGTAGCCAAATAATGTATTTTTGCAGCGATTGAGACCAGCTTCATTTAACTACAGTGCCGTGTCTCTACAGAAACAAAGTATCCTGTGTAAATGTAAAGCTACATCATCAAAGATCCCTCCCACCCTGGTTATAATCTCTTCCAATGTTTTCTGTGAGGCAGAAGATACAAAAGCTTAAATACATGTACCAACGAATTCAAGAACAACTTCTTCCCTGCTATTTGACTTCTGAATGGACCTCTCAAACTTTAAATTTAATGTTGATCTCACTCTTTGTACACCTTCCCTGCAGCCATAGCATGTATCCCTCGTTCTGTTCTATTACACTAATATAGTTTGTATTGTAAGATCTGCCTATAGTGCATGCAAAGCAAAACTCTTCACTGTACCTAGGTACTTGTGACAATAATAAACCAAATCAATAATAAACTCTCCTGCCCAGATCCTAACTCACATTAAATCCTATTCATCTGCCCTTTCTCAACTACTTCGGGTCTTGCTTCAGAAAGGCCTCAACTGTTTGACCAAGTTTCCACTAATCACCTTGTGGCAATTCATTACATTAATGGGGTCATACAAATGCAGAGCTGAAAATATGTTGCTGGAAATGTGCAGCAGGCCAGGCAGCATCCAAGGAACAGGAGAATTGACGTTTCGGGCATAAGCCCTTCTTCAGGAATGAGGAAAGTGTGTCCAGCAGGCTAAGATAAAAGGTAGGGAGGAGGGACTTGGGGGAGGGGCGTTGGAAATGCGATAGGTGGAAGGAGGTCAAGGTGAGGGTGATAGGCCGGAGTGGGGTGGGGGCGGAGAGGTCAGGAAGAAGATTGCAGGTTAGGAAGGCGGTGCTGAGTTCGAGGGATTTGACGGAGACAAGGTGGGAGGAGGGAAAATGAGGAAACTGGAGAAATCTAAGTTCATCCCTTGTGGTTGGAAGGTTCCTAGGCGGAAGATGAGGTGCTCTTCCTCCAACCGTCGTGTTGCTATGGTCCCTTCAACCGTCGTGTTGCTACGACACGACGGTTGGAGGAAGAGCGCCTCATCTTCTGCCTAGGAACCCTCCAACCACAAGGGATGAACTCAGATTTCTCCAGTTTCCTCATTTCCCCTCCCCCCACCTTGTCTCAGTCAAATCCCTCAAACTCAGCACCACCTTCCTAACCTGCAATTTTCTTCCTGACCTCTTCGCCCCCACCCCCACTCCGGCCTATCACCCTCACCTTAACCTCCTTCCACCTATCACATTTCCAACGCCCCTCCCCCAAGTCCCTCTTCCCTACCTTTTATCTTAGCCTGCTTGGCACACTTTCCTCATTCCTGAAGAAGGGCTCATGCCCAAAACGTCGATTCTCCTGTTCCTTGGATGCTGCCTGACCTGCTGCGCTTTTCCAGCAACACATTTTCAGCTCTGATCTCCAGCGTCTGCAGTCCTCACTTTCTCCTCATATAAATGCAGATTGTTGTTGGTGACTAGTGAGCCAGCTGAGCGCAATGATCAAACCAAAAACAAACTGTTGTAATAACAAGATCAAAAACAACAAAGAATGCATTGAAGAATACATTGAACTCACTGACATACTTGAGTATAGATTCTCAATCATTTGAAAACAATTAACTGAATTCTGTTCTAATAAATGAGCATTATCTCTGTAACCTCATCCACCTCTACAAAACTATGATTCTCTGTTCTTGTGTCTTTGGCCTCTTCCAGCCACATTTGGTCCTGTTATCACTGTCGAGTCCCTGTACTCAAGGAATTTCCTCCCCCAGCTCCATCTGCCTCTTCATCTCATCCTGGGGTTTTTACAGTTCAGGTTTTTATCCAAATTTTTCATCCCCTCTGCTTGTTTGGCCCAGTATTTACTTTTGTCTGCTTGCAGAATTACAGAAGTGTTATGGTACAGCAAGAGGCCATTCAGCCCACTGTGTCTGTTCCAGCCCTCTAACGGGCATTATGTCTTTGTACCAGTCTCCTGCCTTTTTCCCATGCCTTTGCACCTTACATCATCACTTAAACAGAAACAATGGCCTCTTCAATGCCTCAATTGAACCTGCCTCCAGTATACTTCCAGCAAGTAATTCCAGACCCACTGGTTGTGTGAAAAAGATTTTCTCTATCATCTGATTTCCTATATTTGCATATCACTGTAAATCTGTGCCCTCTCATTCGCAATCCAACCATGAGTGAGAACAGTTTTTCCCAATATGCTCAAAGCAGATTTTTCATAGTTTTGAATGTGTCTCTCGGATGTCCTACGAGCCTTCTGTTCTCCAGGGATAACGGTCCTAAGCTGTTCAATCAGCAGAATCCTCCTTTTTCCTCAGATAGTATCTCACCTTTTACCACGCTTTTGCTATTGGGAGCTATCTTAGAGTCATGCAGAGCTATCTTAGAGTCAGACCCTTCAGTCCAACCAGTCCATGCTGACCATGTTCCCAACCTAAACTAGTACCACCTGCCTGTGTGTGGCTCATATCCCTCTAAATCTATCCAATTCATGTACTTATCTAAATGCTTTTTCAATGTTGTAACTGTACCTGAATCCACGTGTTCTTCTAGAAGTTTATTCCACGCATAAACCACTGGGTAAAATCCTTGCCACTCATGTGTTTTATTAAATCTTTCACTTCTTGCCCTAAAAATGTGCCCTTAGCCTTGCAATCTCCTACCCTAGTGAAAACAGCCTGCCATTCATTTTATCTATGCCCCTAATGATTTTAAAAACCTATTTAAGGTTACCCCTCAACCTCCCGCACTCCAGTGAATAAAGTCCCTGCCTATCTAGCCTCTCCTTATAACTCAAACCTTCCATTCCTGGCAACATCCTGGTAAATCTTTTCTGAACCCTCTCCAACTTGACAATATCCTTCCTATAACTGGGCAACCAGAACTGCCACAGTACTCCAGAAGAGCTTTCACCAACATCCTGTACAACCTCAACATGATCTCCCAACTCCTGTTGCTTTAATGTGGCACATCTGTGAAGTGGCATCAATGTGGACTTCACCAGTTTCCTCATTTCCCCTTCCCCACCTCACCCCAGCTCCAACCTTCCAGCTCAGCACCATCCTCATGACCTGTCCTACCTGCCTATCTTCGTTTCCACCTATCCACTCCACCCTCCTCTCTGACCTATGATCTTCATCCCCACCCCCATTCACCCATTGTGATCTTTGCTACCTTCCCCCACCCTCCTCTCTGACCTATCACCTCCATCCCCACCCCCATTTACTCATTGTACTCTTTGCTACCTTCCCCCACCCTGCTCTCTGACCTATCACCTCCATCCCCACCCCCATTCACCTATTGTACTCTATGCTACTTTCTCCCCACCCCCACCCTCCTCTCATTTATCTCTCCACTCTGCAGGCTCCCTGCCTCTATTCCTGATGAAGGGCTTTTTCCCGAAATGTTGATTTTCCTGCTCCTCAGATGCTGCCAGACCTGCTGTGCTTTTCCAGCACCACTCTGATCTAGACATCTGTGAAGTGGGCTTGTGACATTTTTCTATTTAAGAGACGCTTCATAGCATGTGGTCTGTTGTCGTCTGTGGGTAAGCTATTAATATTCAGTCTGCTACATCTCAGAGGAGTGCAGCTCTCATAACTGATCATTCAAAATCATCAACCATCACTGCTGTTGATTGCAACATCTTATTATAGATTCTTTGTCAGTCACATTAAATGCACTGCTCTTTTCCCAAGTTGCACTCATTTATCAAGCAACCACTCAGGTTCTGCATTCAGAATTAACCCATGATGGCATGCCCAACTTTAACAGAACCGTATTGATTAAGTTCTCTTGACCAACTCCTTCAACAGATGGGGTAGCTGTGCACAAGCGTGTTTGAGAAGTTGACAGCTATTTGAGAAAATACAAATACTTCCCAAGGTGGGGTAGATTCTATCACTGCCTGTCACTATTCTAATGATGATGTTCAGAACAGGAACTTCTATTGGGTTTTTACTGCAGTATGAGCAAGCAATTAATTGGTGCCGCGATGGGACACATTGACGTGAATGTCAGAAGTCAGGTATTAACCAGCCAGTTAGGCCGTCTGCTCCTATGTATCTGTTTCAATGTCTCTTGCACAGATGTTTGCAAACTTTTACAAGACCGTCTTCAGTAACTGGCTAAGATTTGCCTCCTACAAAGCATAGTGTTTACTGATGACAGAGTGGGAAAACTGATGGCATAATTGTTTGTCCTAAACCATGATGTTTTC
The DNA here is from genome assembly GCF_047496795.1 of Chiloscyllium punctatum. Classification (NCBI taxonomy): domain Eukaryota; kingdom Metazoa; phylum Chordata; class Chondrichthyes; order Orectolobiformes; family Hemiscylliidae; genus Chiloscyllium; species Chiloscyllium punctatum. Next base: position 20,521,663 of record NC_092747.1, on the reverse strand, counting down.
TGTGAAATTTTGAGGTGGGAGTTCATAACTGAGCATTTCTGTCTCCCGCTCTCACAATGTGGTTCTGTAATAGCATTGAATTTCACATCACAAAAAGTCATCCTTTTGGTTTCTAAAATTGCTACGCTCGAGTCCCATTTACATTGCACCAGAGATGCCCAGTGATGAGTTGCTAGATTTGTTCAAAGCCATCCGATTTAACACGGTAGTACAACACAACATAATGGAGGGTATTCTCAATGTGAAGTCTGGACTTCATCTCCACAAGGACTGTACAGTGGACAGTCTTACCGATACTGTCATGGACGGATGAATCTATAGCTGTCAGGTTAGTGAGGCTGAAGTCAAGTGGAATAAATTTTCACTTTCACCTTGTGGACAATAATCTAATGGATCAGATTGTCTCTCCATGATGGAACCCATCTTACTGATAGGAGAGGCCATAGCCTGCTGTTTATATGTGTATCAGCCAGGGCTCCTTGATCGGCCCAGGTTAACAATCCCTATCAAGGATCTCACAGTCGATGAGATCCACATGGCTCTGGTTCTGATCACTACACTCCTTCAGACCATTTATTTCCCAAAGAGGTTTAAGTTTGAAAAGACAAGTTATGTCTGCATTTGTGAAAGGACTGGAGGTGTGACACTGGGTGGGTAATTTGTTTCAAGAGTTGGTGCAGACGTGATAGGTTATTTGAGAATTTTGTAATTTTGAGCATCCAATTCTGCATCGAACAATGATCAAAGTTAATATCGTGGTCAAATGCAAGTTATACGCCCTTCAGCTCAACCTCAGCTAAACAAGTGAAGATCAATGCCTACTGCAACTTGCCACTTCAGTCACTTTGGGACATTAGTGTCAGTTAGTGTCTTAAAATTGAGGCAGTTGTTTTGTCATTGTTGAGAGCTCATATCCTTAAGGAGTTGCTTTAGCATTGTCTGTCTTTTGTCCTGCCCTCAATCCAAGAGTTCACGACTCTTGGATTGGTCCACCCTTATGAGGAGATTCCTCAGCGCTTTGCCAAAGCTATCTGCAGGATGGCTGACCAAGAGATTCTGCCATTCTTCCTGCAGGCCAGCAGATGTGTTCAAAGGGTTTGCAGGCTGACAATTAACCTGTTAGGCACTGTATGAACACGCCGTCCAAGACTAACAAGTCCTGGTGTGGGGCTGTGACCCAGAGCTTCTGACTTCTGTGCCGCAAGACTTCAGTTTGACTTCATGGCACCCAGATAGATTTTTCATCGAACTTCAATCAAACAGCCAACAAACTGAAAAGGCCACTAGTCAGGATGGATTTGAAGCAGATTTGAAAGTTAACAGGCCAAGGTGTGAACTTAATCCTCTTAATAAGAACTGTTTAAGCAGCTTGGAGTACAACTCGTACATTTTGTGTTGCACTCGATGCTGCTGAAATGACTGCTTCTTGTTGTTAATTACTCTTAAACTGTTGAAGAGTGAACTGAAATTAAGATTAAAAGGTGGGACATATGTGGGTTTCCAGAAGTTAATTAAAACCGAAAGAACAGTGGATGCTGTAAATCAGAAACGAAAACAGAGATTGCTGGAAAAGCTCAGCGGGTCTGACAACATCTGTGGAGAGAAATCAGAGTTAATGTTTCAGGTCGAGTGACTCTTCCTTAGACCTGCTGAGCTTTTCCAGCAATTCCTGACTTTGTTCCCAGAAGTGGAGTTGTATTTTGATTTGGAAAAGGTGGAAGAAAACAGAAAAGTCAAGGCAATGAGGTTATAAGTTCCCAATTGGAAGAAATGTGAGAATGCAACATGGATCATTTAGAATTCCATAAGATTCTATCAGTGCAAAGCATACTGCATTACCTCATTTTGCTTCACTGTTAGGGACCGATTTCAACCACTCGTCTTTTAAAAGCTCTTACCAATTCTGTTTCTACCACCTGTTGTTCTACACGCTGCCCACTAAAACTCAGAGGTTAGCCAGTTTCCATTGCTGCAGTTTTATTGTAACAATGGATTCCAATTTAATGACAGCGCACAGAGAAATTCTTGCTTTCATGCTGTGAATGGCCTTGCAGCTGTAACAGTTTGAAGTTTTACCAATTTGTTGACATGCTGGAGGACATTATAAGTGATTATCCAACCTAAAGGTCACGATGTCACTTGCTGGCATTCGAAAAATTGTCACCAAAAAAATTTTTAAAAAAGCTAATTGCACAATTCTATTTTTGCTTCGATTGGAGGCACTTAAATTCCACACTGTGTGCAATATTGTGACTCTGTTCCTAAGTACCAGAGGTACTCAGAAATTTTGCATCAGAGGAGGCAGCCTTATGAATGTCCTTCAGACAAAGCAATAAGTAGCTCTGAATGCAGTCATTCAGTTTAACATCGCTGCCAGAGGTGACAGCTTATTGCCTCTAATAATATTGAATCCCATTACGTAATTTCCATCCAGCAGTATTATTAAAACGATAAGAAAGTCCTGGAATGTATAAAAAGAACTGTTTAAAAAAGGAATGATTAATGAATAGTAATTTCATGCCCTGTGATTGACTGAAAAATCAATTGAATGTCTGTGAAGCAATTTGGAATGTCCCAGGGGCCCAGAGGCATAGCTGTTATCAGGACTGGACAAAGCAGGTCGCAAAATGCAATCTGGTAGTTTTTTTTTAAACAAAAACAGAAATTGCTGGAGCAACTCAGCAGGTCTGGCAGCTTGCCCGAAACGTCGATTTTCCTGCTCGTCAGATGCTGCCTGAACTGCTGTGCTTTTCCAGCACCACTCTAATCCAGAATCTGGTTTCCAGCATCTGCAGTCATTGTTTTTGCCCAATGGAGAGAAAGCAGAGTTAACGTTTCGGGTCGAGTGGCCCTTCTTCAGACCTGCTGTGTTACTCCAGCAATTTCTGTTTCTGTTTCAGGTTTCCAGTGTCCACAGTGATTTTTGTTTTGCTCTGGCATTTTAAAAATTCAAGGAACAGGAAAATCGACATTTCGGGCAGGAGCCCTTCATCAGGAATGAGGCTGAGAGCCTCCAGGGTGGAGATATAAATGGGGGGGGGGTGGTGGGGCGGTGGGGCGCGGTGGGGCAGGGGAGAAGGTAGCTAAGAGTGCAATAGTTGGCTGGAGGTGGGGGTAAAGGTGATAGGTCGGAGAGGAGGATGGAGTGGATAGGTGGGAAAGGAGATTGGCAGGTAGGACAGGTCATGAGGATGGTGCTGAGCTGGCAGGTTGGAACTGGGGTAAGGTGGGGGGAGAGGAAATAATGAAACTGGTGAAGTCCACATTGATGCCCTGGGGTTGAAGTGTTCCAAGGCAGAAGATGAGGCATTCTTCCTCCAGGTGTCGGACTCTTCCTCAGCTACATTGATGACTGCATCAGCGCCACCTCGCGCTCCCGCGAGGAGGTTGAACAGTTCATCAACTTCGCCAATACATTCCACCCCAACCTTAAATTCACCTGGACCATCTCTGATACTTCCCTCCCCATCTTGGACCTCTCCATCTCCATTAATGACAACCAACTCAACACTGACATTTTTTACAAACCCACCAACTCCCACAGCTACCTGGATTACACCTCTTCTCACCCTACCTCCTGCAAAAATGCTATTCCGTATTCCCAATTCCTCAGCCTCTGCCGTATCTGCTCCCAGGAGGACCAATTCCACCACAGAACACACCAGATGGCCTCCTTCTTTAAAGACCATAATTTCCTCTCCCACATGGTTGAAGATGCCCTCTAACGCATTTCATCCATGTGCCGCACCTCTGTCGTCAAACCTCCACCCCTCCAACCGTAACAATGGCAGAACCCCCGGGTCCTCACCTTCCACACCACCAACCTCCGCATAAGCCGCATCATCTGTCGACATTTCTGCTACGTGCAAATGGACCCTGCCACCAGGGATATATTTCCCTCCCCACCCCGATCCGTTTCTGCAAAGACTGTTCCCTCCGTGACTACCTGGTCAGGTCCATGCCCCCCAACAGCCCACCCTCCTCTCCTGGCACCTTCCCCTGCCACTGCAGGAATTGCAAAACCTGAGCGCACACCTCCCCCCTCACCTCCTCCAAGACCCTAAAGGAGCCTTCCACATCCATCAAAGTTTCATCTACACTTCCACACGTCATTTATTGTATCAATTGTTCCCAATGCGGTCTCCTTTACATTGAAGAGACTGGACGCCTTCTCGTAGAGAGCTTTAGGGAACATCTCTGGGACACCCACACCAATCAGCCACACCGCCCTGTGGCCCAATATCTCAACTCCCCCTCCCACTTTGCCGAGGACATGCAGGTCCTGGTCCTCCTCCACTGCCACTTCCTCACCGCCTGAAGCCTAGAGGAAGAATGCCTCATCTTCCGCCTTGGAACACTTCAACCCCAGGTCATCAATGTGGACTTCAACAGTTTCCTCATTCCCCCTCCCCCCACCTTACCACAGTTCCAACCTGCCAGCTCAGCACCATCCTCATGACCTGTCCTACCTGCCAATCTCCCTTCCGCCCTATCTACTCCACCCTCCTCTCTGACCTATTGCCTTCATCCCCACCTCCATCCACCTATTGCACTCTTAGCTACCTTTGCCCAGCCCCACTCCCCTCCCATTTATCTCTCGACCCTGGAAGCTCCCAGCCTTCATTCCTGATAAAGGGATCCAGCCCGAAACATTGATTTTCCTGCTCCTTGGATGCTGCCTGACCTGCTGTGCTCCAGCACCACTCTAATCTTGACTCTGATCTCCACCATCTGCAGTCCTCATTTTTGCCCATTTTAAAAATTCATACAGGAGACGTGGGCATTGCTGGCTGGGTTAACATTTATTGTCCATCACTAGCTGCCTTTGAGAAGGTGGTGGTGAGCTGCCTTATTTAATCGGGGCAGGTTATTTATTGTAAGTACTGTTACAATGTCATCAGAGAGGGAGTTCCAGAACTTTGACCCAACAACACTGAAAGAACTGTGATAAGTTTCCAAGTCAGGATGGGGAGTGGCTTGAAAGAGAAATTGCAAGTAGTGGTATTCCAGTGCTCCACTCACTTTGTCCTTCCAGATGATAGAGATTATGGGCTTGGAAAGTGCTGAGGAGTTGTGGTGCCTTTCTGCCGGGCATCTTGTAGATAGTACACACTGTTGCTATTGTGTATCAGCAGTGGAGGGATTGGTTGCTTGTGAACGTGGTGCTGTTCAAGCAGGCAGCCTTGTCCATGGAATTCACTTGAGTGCTGTTGGAATTGTATTCATCCAGGCAAGTGGGGAATATTCCACCACACTCCTGATTTGTGCTTATAAATGGTGGACAGACAATAGGAAACAGAAGTCGAGTTATGCGTGGTAGGATTCCTACCTCTGACCCATTCTTGTAGCCACAATATTTACATGACCGGTCAACTTCAGTTTCTGGACAATGGTAACACCCAAGAGATGCTAATGGTGGAGAATTCAGTGATAGAAATGCCATTAAATGTCAACAGCTGGTGGATATCACATGGAGCGAATTGAATTGACTAACTACTGACATCCATAATGCTGGAGACCTCTGGAGGAGACCAAGATGGATCAGTCATTCTGGTTGAAGATTGTTGCAAGTTCTTCAGCTTTACCTTTGACACTGATGTGCTGTGCTCCCCTGTGACTGAAGATGAGGATGTTTGTAGAGTTTCCACCTCCAGTGACTTGTTAATTATCTACCACTATTCACAACTGAATGTGGCAGGCCGACAGAGGTTCAATCTGAGTCATTGATTCTGGAATCATTTGCCGCTGTCAATCATTTGTTGCTTATACTGATTGGCACGAGGGTATTCATGTGTTATGGCTTCACCAAGCTGACACCTCCTATTTAGGTACATCTACTGCTGCTCCTGGCATGCCCTCTTACACTCTTCATTGACCAAGTTTGCTCCCCTGGTTTGATGGCAATGCTAGATTTACAGGATATGCTGAACCCTGAGGTTACATAATGTGTTGGAGCACAACTCAGCTGCTATTGATCACCCACAGTACACAATGTATGCCCTGCCTTGATTTCCAAGATTTGTTTGAAGTCTATCCAATGTAGCAAGGTGATTGTGCCACACAGCACAATGGAAGGTATCTTAAATGTCAAAACAAGACATTGTCTCAAAAGGACTGGGTGCTGGTCACGCTTACGAATACTGTCTGGACAGATGCATCTACGGCAAGCAGATCAGTGAGGATGAGGTCAAGTATGTATTTCCCTCTTGTTTATTCTTTCACCACTTGTCACAGACTGCAGCTATGTCCTTTAGGACCCAGTCAGCTCAGTCTGTAGGGTGTTGCTAAGCCACTCTTAGTGATGCACATTGAAATCCCTCACCTGGAGTGCATTCTGTGCTCTTGCCACCTTCAATATTTCTTCTAAGTAGTGCTCATTATGGTGGAGTGCTGTTTGGGTTGTACTACATAGAAATCAGCATGAGATTCTTAGCATATATTTGACCTGATGTCATGAGACTTCATAGAAGCTGGAGTCAATGTTGAAGACTCCTGTGTGTAAAGACCGTAACTTTAGTTTTCTGTAGTTATTTGGTTGTGGACTGAAATAGGAAATGCACTGCATTTTTTAAAAAAAAAGGATTATGATAAGGATTATTGCACGTGTGGACTTTTAAAAAGCAGGTTAGCAACCCTCATTTTAAGTGTTGTTCATGTTCAGTAAGGGCAGTTTACAACAAATGAGCTGGAGTGGGAGCAAGTGCTTGAATGGAGATTTGGGTGGCAACAATAGCTGATTGGTCTGTGGAATAGTGATCAGTTGTTGATGATAAACGAGTTCTACCATGTGATTGGCTCCCACATAGCTGAAGAATTTGAGGCTGAGAATATTCTGTCAGAAGCCATCGAAACTTCAAAAATGAAGGAGCCATCATTTCCTTTGAAGTAAAAAAATGTATCTCAAGTGTCAAAGCCCATTTATTTCCCCTCATTTGTCATAGACTTTTACAGCGTGGTAACAGACCCTATGATCCAACTCATCCATGCTGATCAGATATCCTAAATTAATCTAGTCCCATTTACCAACATTTGGCCCATATCTCTCTAAATCCTTACTATTCATAGACCCATCCAGATGTATTTTAAATTATGTAACTGTACCAGCCTCCACCACAGCTCAGTCCATACACACACCACCCTTTGTGTGAAAATGTTGCCCCTCAGGTCCTTTTAAAATCTTTCCCCTCTCACCTTAAACCTATGTCCTCTAGTTTTGTACTCCCCTACCCTGGGGAAAAGACCTTGACTATTCACCCTATCAATGCCCCTCATGATTTTATAAACCAGGCCTCCCGGCTGAAAAACAACCCTCCACCACCACCCACTGTCTCCCACCTACGAGCCAACTTTTTAAAATATATCCATTTAGAAGATGAAGAATTTACTTGATCATCCCTAATTACCCAGAGGGCAGTAAAGAGTCAATCACTTTGCTGTCAGTCTAGAATCATATCTAGGCCAGAACCTATGGCAATTTCCTTTCCTAAAGGACATTAGTGAACCAGATGTGTTTTTCTGACAATTGACAATGGTTTCATGATCCTCATTAGACTCTTTAATCCAGATTTTTATTGAATTCATGTTCCACCAACTGCTCTGATGGAATTTGAAAGCAGGTCCCCAGAGCATTAGCTGGGATCTCTGGATTAATAGTCCGACTAAAACATCACTGGGCTATCGGCTACCTGATTTTATATCCAATGGCTAGCTCTCCCTGTATTCCATGTGATCTAACCTTGAAAACCAGTCTACTATGCGAAACCTTGGCGAACACCTTACTGAAGTCCATGCAACACCTACTCTACCCTCATCAAGCTTCTTTGTTACATCTTCAAAAACATCAATCAAATTAGTGAGACACAATTTTCCACACACAAAGCCATGTTGACTATCCCTAATCAGTCCTTGCCTTTCTAAGTACATGTAGATCCTGTCCCTCAGAATTCCCTCCAACAACTTACCCACCACTGACATCAGGCTCATTGGTATATAGTTTCCTGGATTTTCCTTACCACCTTTCTTAAATAATGGCACCACTTTAGCCAACCTCCAGTCTTCCGGCACCTCACCTATGGCTATCAATGATGCAAATATCTCAATAAGAGGCTCAGCAATCCTCTCCCTAGCTTCCCACAATGTTCTGGGATACATCTGATCAGGTCCCTGGGATTTATCCACCTTTTTGTGTTCTAAGATTTTTGATGAATAATCTTCAGTTTCATTGTTCAAGAAAATCTGCAGCCTAGTGTGTCTATGTTTCAGTGAATGAACACCACATTCAACAACAACAAAAGCATTATCAAGCTACTCCCAATAAGAATGAAACTAGGTGACCATCTAGCATTGATGGAGAAATTGCAACAGCAAATTCAGTCCTGACAAACCTGGAAAATCCTCCTTCCCAACATTTGGCGGCTAGTGCCAGAATTGGGAGAGCTGTTCCACAATACAATCAAGCAATATCCCGACATAATAATAATTGTGCAATCCTATCTTACATGCAATGTCCCAGGACATTACCATCTCTGGGATATCATGTTTTAAGATGTCTAGCTCCTCCTCTTCAGTAATGCTGACGCAATATCACTATTTATTTCCCCAAGTTCTCTAGCTTCCATATCCTTCGCTGTCAACAGGATCTTAACCAGATGGGCCAATGGGCTGAGAAGTGGCAGATGGAGTTTAATTCAGTTAAATGCGAGGTGCTGCATTTTGGGAAAGCAACTCTTAAGCAGGACTTATACACTTAATGGTAAGGTCCTAGGGAGTGTTGCTGAACAAAGAGACCTTGGAGTGCAGGTTCATAGCTCCTTGAAAGTGGAGTCGCAAGTAGATAGGATAGTGAAAAAAGCGTTTGGTATGCTTTCCTTTATTGGTCAGAGTATTGAGTACAGGAGTTGGGGGCTCATGTTGTGGCTGTACAGGACATTGGTTAGGCCACTGTTGGAATATTGCATGTAGTTTTGGTCTCGTTCCTATCGAAAAGATGTTGTGAAACTTGAAAGGGTTCAGAAAACACTTACGAGGATGTTGCCAGTGTTAGAGGATTTGAGCTTTAGGGAGAGGCTGAACAGGTTGGGGATGTTTTCCCTGGAGCATCAGAGGCTGAGGGCTGACCTTATAGAGGTTTATAAAATTATGAGGGACATGGATAGGGTAAATAGGCAAAGTCTTTTCCCTGGGGTTGGGGGAGTCCAGAACTAGAGGGCATAGGTTTAGGGTGAGAGGGGAAGGATATAAAAGACACCTACGGAACAAGTTTTTCACACAGAGGGTACGTGTATGGAATGAGCTACCAGAGGATGTGGTGGAGGCTGATACAACTGCAACATTTAAGAGGCATTTGGATAGGTATATGAATAGGAAGGGTTTGGAGGGATATGGGCCAGGTGCTGGCAGGTGGGACTAGATTGGGTTGGGATATCTGGTCAGCATGGACAGGTTGGACCGAAGGGTCTATTTCCATGCTGTACATCTCTATGACTCTAAATGGTGGCTCTCAACAATGGATGGCAGACTTTATAGATTGTGAGCCAGTCACTTTGTGCCTCCTGAAAGCAAATTGAAGAACCTGGAGAAAGAAGATCAAGGAGCAACAGGTCCTGACAAGCTTAAAGGATCATCTCAGTGAACCTGTGCACAGAAAATGTTGAGGTACCTTCCCAGATTTTCCCCCTGCCCATAAAACCCATGCTTCCTTTTGTCTGTTAGTATATGTGTGTCAGGGGATATTTCTAAGGGAGTTAGAGTTTTAACAAGTACCATAATATGTTGATGGTTTATCATTAATTATCTGTAGCCTGAAGCTATCTTTGTTATGGATAGTAACTATGAAATATAGGAGCTCACTCCATGCTTTCTGTTAGCCTAGGTCTAAAATACAAGTAAATTGGGAAATTTTGCATATTTATTTTTGTAAAAGCTTTAACTTTTGTGAGGAATCCAGAAATAGCAGGGTTTGGTTTCCAGTGGACTGCAGGAGTGAGATGTAACAGGGGACAACTAACTCCCTTCTGACTGCTTACCTCAGTGCTGCCACCTCTGCTGGGTCTGTCCTCTGGTGAGACAGGACATCCCAGAGAGGCAATGTTCTGGGACATTGCCTGGAAGATATGATTCCATGAGTATTACAAAGTCAGCCTGTTGTTTGATCATACTCTTGGACAGCTCTCCCAATCCTGGCACTCACCTCCAAATGTTAGGAAGGAGGATTTTGCGGGGTTGACAGTTCTGAATTTGCTGTTGCAATTTCTAGATGAGTGCTTAATGGTCCATTCAGTTTAATTCCCAATGATAGTGGCTTGATGGTGTTTTTTTGTTGTTGTTGAATGTGGTGTTCATTCACTGAAATTCACTTTTCATATACTGAGCTTCAGATTTTCTTTCACAATAAAACCGAAGGTTATTCAACAAAAATTAATAACGCTAAACTACTGATGTAGAAGAGAGTTTGAACGATCTTAAAACACTCTGCAAAACAAAGTCTCATTTATTCTCCAAACATTTTCACTTTACAGTGATTCTAATGCAAAGAAATTACCCTTGAGTATGAAATCTTAAGGTTCAATTTAATTGCATCTCCTTAATTCTGTTTCATGAACTGCAAAGCCTTCTTGCATGAATACACATGAAGCTGAAAACTTAGACTTCCTCAGTCTTTTCATAATCTGCTGATTGCTAACCAAGTACATCCACGAGCTAAACTTTGGAACAAGGAACTAGTGCCTTGCCTGACCTGTCCTATAGTCCTTTCTAGGGCTTAAACCAAATCTCAGCTCCCATCTCTGTAACTGGATCCTTGATTTTCTGTCCCATAGACCGCAATCATTAAGAAGAGGCAACAACACCTCCTCCATCATAATCCTCAACACCAGTACCCAGCAAGGGCTATGTACTCAGTCCTCCGCTATACTCCTTATGCACTTATGACTGTGTGGCCAGATTCCACCCCAACTCCATTTACATGTATGTTGATGACGCCACTGTTGTAGGTCGGATCTCAAACAATGAAGAGACAGAGTACAGGGGAGAGATTGAGGACTTAGCAGCATGGTGTAAAATCAAAAATCTCTCCATCAATGTCAGTGGAGGGCACGCCCTGTCTGCGTCAGTGGTGCTAAGCTGGAGACGGTCAAGAGCATCAAGTTGCTAGGGGTGATGATCGACAACAATTTGTCCTGGCCCATCCACATCGATGCAATAGTCATAAAAGCATAACAACACCTCTACTTCCTCAGGAGGCGAAGGAAATTTGACATGTCCACAAAGACTGTTATCATTTTTTATAGCTGCACCATAGAAAGCATTCTATCTGGATGCATCACAAGCATGGCAACTGGTTTTCTCAAGACCACAAGAAACTACAGAGGGTTGTGAACACAGCCCAGTCCATCACACAAACCAGCCTTCCATCTATTGACTCCACTGCCTTGGGAAAGCAACCAATTTAATAAAATACCCCTCCCATCCCGATTATCCTCACTTACACCTTCTTCAGTCAGGCAGAAGATATAATAGTTTGAATACATGTACAATAGGTTCAAGAACAGCTTCTTTCCTTCTGTTATCAGACTTTTGAATGGACCTCTCACATTTTAATTTCGATCTGTCTCTCTGCACTTTCTCTGAAGCTGTAACACTGTATACTGCACTCTGTTCTGCTACCTTGATTCACTTTGTATGGTACAATCTGTATCTATAGGATGCAAAACAACACTTTCAGTGTGTCTCAGTGCATGTGACAACAATAAATCAAATTCAAACTCAACCAAACTCAAACTATATTTGCTTCTGACCTCAGTCAGTATCTTCCGTGATTGTAAACCTCACTGTGTCAACAATCATTCATTGACTCCATGGAATTTGCAAGCATCTCTCTGGCACATACAGAATTATGACACTGTTCTAGAAAAGGCTCTAACCATGTTTTTTTGGTAACAAAGACCTAACAAAATTACTCAACGCCCATATGCTACTAGTTTGAAATCCAAACTCTAAAGCTAATATGTATAATATAATAAGTGTATGTAATATGTGTAATAAGTCTCATTCTGAGATGTATATCTATTTTTATTGCGATCTACCATTTTCCAAATTTTGTATCATTCATAAACTTTATAATGCTGCTGTCTACACCCAGGCTGTGAGTGCAGATTAGAATATGGAAAGCATAATGGAGCCAAAATCAATCTTTGGGGAACACCACTGCAAACCACCTCTGAATCCAAAACATTGTCCACCCACTCTTACGCCTGCTGTCCCTCATCAAATCCTGCATCTGTACTGTCACTTTTCTCTAACGTCCATGGGCTTCCATCTTCCTAATTACTTCTCTGTCAAATTCCTTCTAAAAGTTCATGCATGTATCCACTGCATGATCTTAAATTCAATCTTAGTTATTCATAATTGATTGTCCCTTAACAAATATATGCTGGCCTTCTTTGATTCACCCATATTTTTCCAAGTAAAAGTTTATTTGGTTCCTGATAGTTGATATAAATCATGAGGGCTGTGCAGTAAATCCTGACCTACCAACACCCCCCTCCCATAAGGGAATAAAAAGCTACACCTTCATCACACAGTAAATCATTGATTTATAGAAACATACAGTGCACAATTCAGATAAGTTTGCTGACTCTTAAAAAGGATAGTCATGTTTAGACCCATATCCTGTAGCCCTTTAACTTCGTCTTCCTCAAATATCTATCTAACTCCCATTTAATATTACTAATGGAGTCAACTTCTATTCTTCTTTCATGTACAGTGTTCCATTCCTTGTAACAGTCTGACTGAAATAGAAATCTTCACCCCGTCTCGAGATTTTCTGCTCATAGTTTTGAATCTGTGATTTCTGGTTATTAACCCAGAAGGAATAACCTTTCTCTCAATGCTCAATCAAAACCATTCATTGCTTGAAAATCTCTCCTTATCTTTGAAGAGTCTATTAGATCAACTCTTCACCTTCTCTGTTTCAAGGAGAACAGTTTTATGTTTTTGGACCCCTCTCATAAATGAAGTCCATCATCCATGATAAAACAGATAAGACATCTCTGTTTACCTTTTCTTATATGCAGTGCTTAGAATTATCAACAATGCTGATTCCTACCCAGTGATTTATCAAGTTTAAATGTGCTCCCTTTGCTTTTATGTTATATTCCTCAATTCATAAATCCCAGTAGTTTTGTTATTTTAATGTATTTGGGAATTTGTCCTGCTAATTTGAAGTATCTGTGTATGTAGACAAGAAATTATCTCTGTTCATTAAGCTTTTCAAATTTATGCCATTTATGCCATACCGACTTTGCATATTGGTCGTCACAAAATGGGTCATACCTTACTACATTGAACACCATGACTGTTGCCATGTCACCAATCTATCTGTGTCATTCTGAGATGTTTAGCTATTTTTATCGCAACCTACCATTTTCCAAGTTTTGTATCTTACATAAACTTTATAATGCTGCTCTCTACACCCAGGCTTTGAGTGCAGATGAGAATATGGAAAGCATAATGGAGCCAAAATCAATCTTTGGGGAACACCACTGCAAACCACCTCTGAATCCAAAATATTGTCCATCCACTTGTATGCCTGCTGTCCCTCATCAAATCCTGCATCTGTACTGTCACTTTTCTCTAATGTGCATAGGCTTCCATCTTCCTAATTACTTTTCTGTCAAACGCCTTTCAAATATTCATGGATGTAGCCATTGCATGGTCTTAAATTCAGTCCTCGCCAGTCAGAAATGATTGTTCCTTAACAAATTCATGGTGGCTCTCTTTGATTAGCTATGCTTTTCCAAGCGTAAGTTTACTTGGTTCCTAATAGTCGATTTCAGTAGCACCTCCACCACTGATGTCAGGTTGACTGGCCTTTAGTCTTCTGTTTTTCCTTCCCCCCCCCCCACTTTCCTGAACAGGAACACATCATTAGCCGTCTTGCAGTTGTCCTATTACTACATCTCTACCTAAAGAGATTTCAAAGATTGTGACCAAGTCTTCTGCTATTTTTAACTTTTGTTTCTTTCCACAATCTAGGATGCATTGGATCTGAACCAAACAAATTACTGGTGTTCAGTAGTGATGATATTTTTAGTTCATTATCATGACCTACTACTATTAAGTCCATTAGCTTCCCTTCACTCTTTCTATGTCACCTTCACATCTCTCATTTTCCTTGTGCAGACTGATGCAAAGAACACTCTTCATACTTTATCATATTCTCTGCCTCCAAGCTGGCCAAAATTTCCCTAGTCAGCAGCGTATACTTTTAATCATAAATTGTTCTTGGGGTTCAGTTTAATTTTGTCTTCTAATATTTTTTTCATAACCTCAGTTCAACTTCTGATTAAATTTTTAAATTCTATCCAACACTTTGCATAATTTTCCTGCTTATGAACTAAATCATGCTTATGACATTTGTTAGAAGCCTCTTTCTTCTGCTTGGTAATAACTTATGCTTCCTCTATCATCCAAGGCTCAGTGGCTTTGGATATTTTTCGTCCAATGGCGTATACTTGGTTTGTACTTAAGCTGTTTCTTCCCTCAATTCCCTTTATTGCTGCGTTACTGCCTTAATCAGCAATCTCAGTTTCCAAAATTCCTGAGTTAAGCCCCTTCTCCAAACGTTGAAATTACTGTCGCTAAACCTTGTTCTTACCGTTGATTATTTTCTGGTCTTTTGTCCAATTATAGAGTCATAGAGCCATAGAGATGTACAGCATGGAAACAGACCCTTTAGTCCAACCCATCCATGCCGAGCAGATATCCCAACCCAATCTAGTCCCATCTGCCGGCACCCGGCCCATATCCCTCCAAACCCTTCCTATTCATATACATACCCAAATGCCTCTTAAATGTTGCAATTGTACCAGCCTCCACCACTTCCTCTGGCAGCTCATTCCATACCTGTACCAACCTCTGTGTGAAAAACTTGCTCCGTAGGTCTCTTTTATATCTTTCCCCTCTCACCCTAAACCTATGCCCTCTTGTTCTGGACTCCCCGACCACCAGGGAAAAGACTTTGTCTATTTACCGTATCCATGCCCCTCATAATTTTGTAAACCTCTATAAGGTCACCCCTCAGCCTCCGACGCTCCAGGGAAAACAGCCCCAGCCTGTTCAGCCTCTCACTATAGCTCAAATCCTCCAACCCTGGCAACATCCTTGTAAATCTTTTCTGAACCCTTTCAATTTTGTGTGTTTTTTAACTGGGTTTAACCTCAACAATTTTGCAGGATATGAGGAAGCTCCTGGAGTGCTATTAGGACAAGCATAAGATTCTGGCTTGCAGTTAACTCAAGAATTAACTTAGAAGTCTGGCTTTAGCAGGAGTGGTGTTTCCTGAGTTGTGTTTCCTGAGTTGTGTGGAACTTTGCCAGGATCACTGAGATAATAGAACAGTGGGGAGTACTGGCTCTGTTAAGCAAAGAGGCCATGAAGTCTTCGAACTATGACAGTGTAGTTCTGGATCCCTGCCACTGTGAGAGTGCTCACAGCAATTCTGAAATTCTGCTTTCACTGTTAAACGGGTGATTTCTAACTTGTCAGATGCCATTGTATCTATCTTGAACATCACTCATTCTGATCTGCAATTCCCTCCTGCAAGCAATTTACACAAGTCTACCTTGGACTTCTTAATGAAGGAGATGGGGAATAGCAAAACCAACAGCATCCGCCTTCTCCGCGGACACCACAACTGGATCTACAGATGCAGCACAGTGGAGGTGAGGTGCCCAGCACAGATCCTGCAGGCAGAGGGCTCACGGTCTCAGCATGTGCAGGCATTGGCCCCTCAGAAGGCTTTCATAGGACGTTGCCACTTGATATCTGTAGCCATACTAGAGCAAGGCGGCGGACATTGTCAGTGCCTGTCATGATAGCCATCACTTCAGCTAAACAGCCATAGCAAAGCTCACTATAATTACAGATAACTTTCCAATCTAGTATTGGTCCCACTGCTGCACTTGGTCTATTATAAAACAGGAAGTGTTTAAAGAGATGTCTGAGGCATGTTTTTCATGCAGAGGGCAGTAGGTCTGGAACATACCAGGGGAAGTGGAAGAGCAGATATGATTGCAACATTTGACAGACACATGAACAGGCAGGAAATAGAGAGATACAGACAGATGGGATTAGTTTGGAATGGCACTGTGGTCAGCACAGACGTGGTGGGCCAGGGGGCCTGTTCCATGTCCTGTGTTATATGTTAAGATTCCAACCTTTGAACATGAACGTTCTGCTGCACAAATATCAGAAATTCAGTTCTTCTGTATCCTTATCATTATATTTTACCTTGCCTATTGCAGGCCAACTACATGATTTTACTACACTAGTTTTGTCCACATGTCTGCTGACATATTCCCTGATCAATCACCTTACTGTTGTTTGGCTGTCTGAAAAAAAATACTCTGAATGATGTAACAACTTACCCTCTTCTTCAAATCAAGTAAACCTGATCCCATCTGAGAGGTATCCAATAAATGCCATTTAAAACTGTAACATCACCTGTAATCTATCCCCATCCAGCCAATCCCCTTTCCCCTTCTACATCAATCCTTAATGTTGAATAACCAAAGATACTTGGCTCCTTTGAACCAAGTCCTTATTTTTATTATTCACTCATTGGATGTGGGCATCGCTGGCTAGGTCAGAACTTATTGCCCATCGTGAGGTCAGTTAAGAGCCGACCTCATTGTTGTGAGCCAGACCAGGTAAGGATGACAGTTTATAGCATAAAGCACGTTTATGAGCAATGTCATAATCATCAGGGATTGTGGCATTGTGATATTGTCACTGATTTACTGATCCAGAGACCAGGCTAAGGCTCCAGGACATGGTTTTGGATCTAATCTTGGTAGCTGGTGGAATTTGAATTCACTAGTTTCTGAAATTAAAAGCTTACTGCCTTTCATTTCCACTCAGTCAAGCGAAGTCTTGAATTTAGTATTACCTCTCTTGTTTTCAAATTCCTGCACAGCTTTTTCCTTCTGTATCTCTGTAATTTTCTCTAACCCCACAACCGTCTGAGATTATTGGGATGCCTCTAATTCTGCACTCAGGTGTATTCCCAATTTTGTCTTTGTCTTCGGTAGCTTAGGTCCAAAACTCTGAATTTCTCTCCCGATACCTCTCCGCCTCTCAACCTTGCCTTCTAACTTTAAAGATACTTCTTCAAATCCACCTCTTTGACCAATTCTAAATTAAAGACATGATACCTCTTTATCCAACTTAGAGTCTTATTTTGCTGAATAATGCTGCTGTGAATTAGAATTAGGTTTTATTATCATGTGTACTCCAGTATAAAAGTGCAGGAGTACAGTGAAAAATGTACAATGTCACCAAACATAGCGCCATCTTAGGTACAAAGTACCTCGTCGCAAATCTTAGATACTAAAATAGAGAAATAAAGAAAAAAGCTATAAGTTCTACATTAAAGTTCTTCATAGCATAGGTACACAATCCTTTATCTGAAACACTTGGGACCAGCTGTGTTTTGGAATTCGGAATTTTTCCAATTTTGGAATAGGTGACAGTTTGACGGTGAATTTTTAAAACAAAATCTTACCAAACAGCAGACTCACTGTGAGTACTACAGGCCTTGAGACAGAATTGAGGCCTGCTAGTGCTGGGCCACACCCACCCACATCACATCTGAGTGACACGCATCGTGTGGGTGTGGAGTTGGTTTAACTGTTTGCATGCTAAACAAACTTGTTAATAAGAAAAAAGCTTCACGAGAAAACCTTTGGATTTTGGAGCTTTTCGGATTTTGGGATTTTGGACAAAGGGTTGTCTACCTGTTTAAATAAGGGAGATAAAGAAATAAGCCCTGGAATGGTTTGTTACATTAAAGGCGTTGTATATATGTAAGTTGCCAAAGTTGTATTCTACTGCAGACTGTTTTCAATATACAGAGGAACCTTGATTATCTGAATATCGGATTATCCAGCAAGATCGCAGGGTCCTAATGCTTGGCTAAACTATGTTATCCAGCATTCGATTATCTGGAATTCAATTGACCAAACAAAATACACCTCACCCATGCCCTTTGGATAACCGAGGCTCCTCTGTATTATTGAACAAAACAAGAAAAGAATTTCGCAAATGTTTTACATACACCCTCTCCAAGCATAAGCTTTTGTGAGAGTGCAGCATAAGCCTTTAATCAAATTGATAATATTAAATCTGTCTTTATTACTGCTGTGTCCTTCAGGAATGTTTCCATTTCCTGCTGGTATTTTTTGTCTCTGTCACCAAGTTGACTGCAATCTGGGGAAAAAGACCAAGCTTATATGTGTTTAACTACACTTTTGATGGCTCAAAGACTGAGACACATGCTGTAGGATGAGGATAATAGTGTATCTTTGATGTTAAATGACGTTGGACTGATAATGTGACCTAAAAATGTTGACTTAACCAAGATTAGAAAGCAGTGATCTTATCTACAATAAATTGCCTCACAGTGCAAAGGATTTGTATGGTAGGTAGGGACAAGATAACCTTAAGTATTCATTGTCACCATTATTGAGGGGTGAAGGGCTCTTAGTTTCGATTCCCTACAGTGTGGAAACAGGCCCTTCGAACTAAGAAGTCCACACCGACCCTCTGAAGAGCAACCCACCCAGACCCATTTCCCTCTGAATGATGTACCTAACACTATGGGCAATTTTGCATGGCCAATTCACCTGACCTGCACATCTTTGGACTGTGGGAGGAAACCAGAGCACCCGGAGGAAACTCATGCAGACACAGGGAGAATGCGCAAACTCCTCACAGACAGTTGCCCAGGGCTGGAATTGAATGCGTGTCCCTGAGCTGTGAGGCTGTAGTGCTAACCACTGAGCCACCGTGCCACTCTTGTGTTTAAAAAAAACAGCAACTGCTGGAAACATACAGCAGACCAGTGTTTCCTGCAATGAGAAAGTAATTTTCATCTGTGTCCTATGACTGAGCAAGAGAGAACAAATGTTTCAGACGGAAATTTGTCTTTTTCATAAATGTGTGGTATGTACGTTTTGAAATGAGTTCAAACAATAAAACTAATTGGACACTTTTAAATTGTGGCCCTCTCACCTTTAACTTTTCTTTCAAATGTGAATGATCTTTCCTCAGATGTTCTTTTGCTCAAAACAGACCACTATAGTTTGACATTTATGTTCAGTTGATCCTTGATGTATTGTTCTCCATTTTTCCTTTCTTGTCGTTGACCACATCATTTTAGTGACAGAGGGACTTTCTCCCTGCAGGGTAGTGCAGCCATCTGCTTTTCATTTCAGTTGATAAATGCCGACGATGGTAGAGCAGTGGGAACATGAGCAACATTATGAACTCATGATGAACAGAGAAGTGAGTTTCCTTTCTTATTGTTTTGGACCATAAGGAAGCATAATGAAGGAATCAGGCTTGGACACAATGGGCCAAATGGCCTTTTTTTTAACCATAAGGACTCCAGGACGCGACCAGAGCCAACAGAACATCTCACAATCCATCAAATATCATGTTACTTTTCTCTTCACCGTAATTCATGTGGACATAAAATGGTGTGGGTTCTGTTTCCAGTATGTAATCCTTCCTTCCTAATTTTCTATTGTGCCCAGTTGACACAATATGATTGACCACAAAAAGATGAAGTTCTGTACTTAATTATTGCCATAGGTACTGGTTATCATCCAGTGTCTGTTTTCGATGTCATTTTAGTGATTGTTGGTATGTACAATATCTGAATGATAGCATGGTTACATCCACTTCTTACTTGTTATCCACCACGTGGCACTTCCAGTAGAGGCAGTGAATAATGATCAAGTTTCGGACTTCCAAGAAAATAGACATTGAAGCTACCAGCAGAACACCCTATCACTTTGCAGACTGGGTTCAGTTAATTCAGCATAGCGGTAGGGATGTTTGCTCTCCCAGTTCCTGAGGCAAAGCTCCTTCTCTCCCTTGCATTTTAAGTGATTCACATCCTCAGTCTTTCTTCATAACTAAAAATGCTTCATCCCAGGCAACATCCCTGGAGAATCTCCTCTGCAAGGCCTCCTGTGCAATCATGTCCCTCCTACAGTGTGGTGACCAGAACTACTCACTGAGCTATCAGGTAAGATTAGATTAGATTCCCATACAGTGGGAAAACAGGCCATTTGGCCCAACAAGTCAACACCAACCCTCCAAAGAATAGTCCATCCAGACCCATTCCCCTACATTGATCCCAAACTAATTGTAAGCTATTGTATCCAGCTGTAGCTGAACCAAAGTTTTGTACAGCTCTACAAGACGTTCTTACTCTCATAATCTATGTCGCGACAGTAGAGGCAAGTGTCCATATGCCTTCTTAACTGCTCGATTAACCTGTCCTGATCTGTGGACAAGCACACCAAAATCCCTCTGTTCCTCTGAGCTTCCTAGTGTCCTGCCATTAGATGTATACTTGCAACATCAAGGCATCGAGGACTGTGGGTCACGTGCTGAAAAATAGGATGACAATGGTTAGGTGGTTGGTTTTGGCTAACACAGACTGTGATGGGCCAAAGGGCCTTTCTTCTGTGCTGTAGACCTCTATGACTCTATCTTACAAAGAAACATGTGGCACATAGTGAATAACTTCAAGAGTAAATGAGGACTGATTGCAGAGATGAAGAATAGAATACATATCTCTGATAGAATAATGTAGTCTGAAAACATGACGGAAAAATTGTGTAATAACAGCATACAGGAAATAAAGACAAGGCACAAAACAAATAATCAAGCAATTATTAAAGGAAAACCTGCATTCGACTTTACTGTTACAACATTTTGTTTTGCTTTTTGGAAAAATGAATTATTACGTTTCTATGAAGAAAAGTAACAGGCTCTGGATTGCTTGATTCCAAACACTTTTATCATTAAAAAAATAGTTTACCTGATAGCTCAGAGCACAGTATTATCATGTGATATGCTTTTGAACCACACAGGATATCATTGTGTCACGTTGGCAAATCTTTTCTGAATTTACCAATGTCAACCTTTGCTTGGCTTTTGCCATTCAGTTCAATGGAAGGGCAAGTTTTTGGCTATGCTTACTGCTTTGATCATTACCATCCCCATTGTCCGACCTCACATCCGCACTTTTAAATTGCCAGCATAGAACAATGTCAACAATTTTAACATCCAGATGTGAACACAGCTTTGAGAAAGTCTGATTCATCTCAGAGCAGAAGCGAGGAGACCCAGTTGATTTTAGTAACAGGCCTCTCATTAATATAGCATTGAGCAATTTCCCGTCAAAACGACTTCCGCACCTGCTGTTGGTATCAATCATTCTTGGCTTCGCAAGTTAAACCTCTGTGACAATCAGGTTTAAAAGCCATTGGTTCCCATAATGTGTATGATATGATTTTTTTCTTTCATGTACATTTTCACCAGCCGGTATTTCCAGCAATATCCTGGATAAGTTGGCCCAGAGTTTGCTGCGAAAATAAGATGGGCTTAATGCGTGTGCTGTTAAGGCGTAAATAGCCCAGCAATTTGCAGTGGAGAAGAGATATTCTGTGGGGTATGAACTGGCACAAACTGCTGGGAGAAAATGAGAGCCTGGCTTCATTCACCCCCAATGAAATTCAATAAATCTCTGTATTTGCTGCAGAAATATGCATTAAATTCACCTCAGAACATTAGGCTAATACTTAATGTTGTAAGGAGCCATTTCATGACGAGATTTATGTGCTTTCAGAGATCTTGGAGTGATGATAAGCAGTGATATTAATGCAAATTCTTCCTTTCTACCCAAATTGGATTTAGTTACCATATATTAACGAATTATTAACTTGATGAATTGAACAGATAAGCCTTCACAATTCTGAAAGGAGATGACATGTTGTTTGAATTAGATTCAATTTAATTCCAGAGATGACATCACTCAACTCCACAGCTGAAGTAAATGTGCTAGATCTTGCACATCATTTTAATTGCTTATGGTTTGAAGGGATTTTAGATGGACAAGACTTTGCCTATGTCAAGATCGCCCATCCAGTCTACCAGAACATTCCTGTCCCACGTCCATCAATTTAGGTGCTGCACTTAGTTTTGATTTTTAACACTTTCCTTAATGGGGCAGCACAGTGGTTAGCACAGCTATCTCACAGTGCTAAGGTCCCAGGTACGATTCCACTCTTGGATGACTGCCTGCAGAGGTTTCCTCCTCCAGTCCAAAGATGTGTAGGTTAGGTGGACTGGCCATGCTAAATTGTCCATAGCATCCAGGGATGTACAGGCTAGGTGGATTAGCCAGGGTAATGCAAGGATGGGTAGGTGGGCTGATCTTTGCAGGGATCAGTGTGGATTTGATGAGCTGAGCAATCTGCTTCCACTCTGAGAGATTGTGTGATTTGGGTTCAAGAAGAGAATCGTGAAGGAGGGAAAAGAAATATGTTCAATACCATTTCAGACCTATCCAAAATGAGGCAAAGATTACAAGGGGTCACTGATATCAGCATGAAAAGCAAATGGTATTGAACAAAATGTGCTTTGAAACTTCACCATGAACTCCATGGTAACATGAAGAGAAGACAAAGTAACCTTATTTGTCATTTTTAGTCAAAATGCTAATAATTAAACACTCAATATATTATGTTACAAAACAAAAGACTGTAAATGTGATCAAACATGATGCAAGAACCTTTTTGAAATGTTTGAGTTGATGTGAAACTTCAATGCGTTGTTTGTTATTTTCTAGAAATATTGTTCAATCATGGCACTTTATAGAGTGGCATCACCGTGATTTCTTTCTTGAAGAATCTTTTCGAATTACAACTCCATTTCGACAACCGGGTCCTTACTTTCATCATATTAAATGGGTTACATTCACATTAATTAAAGGATAAGAGAGTGAGGAGAAAGTGAAAGGACTGGATCATTGTCCCCTTTAACTGTGATGCAGTGCATTTGTTAATGATGTATTTTCAACGGAATTGAACAAATTGTGCTGTTGGCAATTACAAGTTGGATGTTATAATGGGGTAATTTAACACTGTATATGGCAGTTCCTGGAACGTTGTGTTGGGTAATCAGCTAATTAAGAAGTTGTTGGAACCACTTCTCTGGCAATACAATGAAAAGCTAGTCAAAGATATTCCCTTCCGAATGTTATCATAGGCAATTGCATCTCCTGACCACTGGAAACAACCTTTAAAGCTGCCAAAGAACATAAATAGAACAGTTCAAAGCTGAAGATGTGTGGGAAGGATGCAGAACCAGCAATATTCTCTTTATTTTGTCTCCTTTAGGTTGTGTGCATGTTTTATATTCATGTTTATGTGTATTTCTGCGTGTGCATGTGTATTTTTCTTTGTATCTTCTCAAATTTCTTTCAGGAAACTCTCATCTAAAGCATTGATGGTTGATTCTGTTTCATTTGTGCATCTGGCAGTCAGCTAGGTTATTCAGGAGTCAGATATTTCTCCAGCTGTAATCCCAAGCAGGACTGTGATCCCAGGCTGGTCTTTTCCACTTCCTTGCCTTTCCTCTGGCAACTTAGCTGATCAGGTCAGCATGTTTTAGGGAATGATCCGGCAATAGTCTAATTCTAAATTCTTTCAATGTGGACTGAGAAAGAAAATAGGGTGGTGGAGGTGACGGTGGTAAGAGTCAAGAGTGTGATGCTGGAAAAGCTCAGCAGGTCAGGCAGCATCCAAGGAGCAGGAGAGACAACGTTTAAGACAAAAAGGGTGGCACAGTAGCTCAGTGGTTAGCACTGTAACCTCACAGCGCCAGGGACCCAGGTTTGATCCCTGCCTCGGGCAACTGTCTGTGTTGAGTTTGTACATTCTCCCCATATCTGTGTGGGTTTCCTCCCACAATCCAATGATGTGCAGGTCAGGTGAATTGGCTATGCTAAATTGTCCACAATATTAGGTGCATTAGTCAGGGATAAATATAAGGTAGAGGAATGGGTGTGGATGGATCCCTCTTCGGAGGGTTGGTATGGACTTTTTGGGCTGAAGGGCTTATTTCCACACCATGGGGATTCTAATTCTAATGTTTTCATGGCTCAGTTTCACATTGGCCATTACCAAATCAGACATTGACAGAGCTTCTCCTTCTTATCAGTGATCTACGCTGCTTCTGCTGATCTTGGGTTGTGGAAAATGTCCCAACCCAAGCTCCTGCAGAAAGAAAACTCGTGGTGCAAAAAGGCATGTTTCTTTTCCCTAAGAGGTAGCTATCTCAGTCCTCTTTGCTCTGGTCTTCCCTCCATGCTGGATTACCTCTTGGCATTCATTATTGCACCTAATAGGTAAATATTATTTGGAAGCAGAGTGTTACCCGAAAGGAATACTCAAACCTTTTACCCAAGTGTGTCCCTTATGTGACAGATAAGAGGCAGGGAATTGACTTAGACCTTAATTAAACAAATCCTTTTTTATTTAATTCTTTATATACTAATACTCCATATAAAACATGTACTTGTTGCAACATTTACTTCTTACTTCGCTATATGAACATAAGAACGTACAAACTAGGAGCAGGAGTTGGCCATCTGGCCTCTCAAGCCTGCTCTGCCATTCAATAAGATCATGGCTGATCTTACTTGACTCCAACTTTAACTCACTTCATTTAACTTCACTCCACCTTACTTTAACTTTTTTCACATTTAACTCTAACCTTAACTCTAAGTTTGGCTTGGATCAAATTCCACCCCAATTCGAGCGAAGCAGCCAACTTTGCTCTCAGTGTAAATCTTGCCACGCTGTACTTTATTTCTCTGAAGCAGGGCGCATTCTTCTCAAATGTTTGTCTCTGGGACTCATTCCTGCAAAATTCGTTGTGCTGTTAAGTTTTATCCCAAAGTGTGCTCACTTTCCAGAAACCTCTTTGGCACTCAGCCAATGAATTGACCAAACCTGATCACAATGTTTGATCCCAGCTAGTGGAGTTTACTAGTGAACAACTCCCCAGTGTTTATACCTTGTCATTTAAACCACTTTCCATGCTCCATATAAGGTAATAGCAGTGCTAGCATGTCTGGCAGGCCACCATGAGACTTCTCATATTTGAGCAACACAGGAAACTGCAGGTCATAGTTGACTGGAGGCATCCTGGCGTCAGCTTGAACCTAGGTCTGAGTTTAAACCAGCTTGACCAAAATTCCCAGCATGCCTGATTGCAGCTCTTAACCATCCTCATCGTCACTTCTGCTGCTGGCCACCTGACCACAAGAGAGTGGAAAGCGAAAAGGAAAGGGTGTGAGGTAGGCACAAAATAATTAATATTCAGTTGTGCAAGTACACTACATCAACACAGAAACAGAAATTATTGCATGGTTTGAGTCAGGTGGGGTGATAGTTGTCCACATCCCGAGACCAAGCTCGATTCCTAGTTCTGATCTCTATCCAGTGATGTCTACTGAAGAATGCTCTTAGAGTCATAGAGATATACAGCACAGAAACAAAAGCTTCGGTCCAACTCATCCATGCCGACCAGATATTCTAAATTAATCTAGTCCCATTTGCCAGCATTTAGCCCATATCCCATTAAACCCTTCCTATTCATATACCCATCCAGATGCCTTTTAAATGATTTAATTGTACCAAGCTCCATCACTTCCTCTGGTATCTCATTCCATACACGCACTACCCTCTGCATGAAAAAATTGCCCCTCATGTCTCTTTTAAATCTTTCCCCACTCACTAGAAACCTATGCCCTCTAGTTTTGGACTCCCCTACCCTGGGGAAAAGACCTTGGCCCCACATAATTTAAGAAACCTCTATAAGGTCACCCCTCAGTCTCTGACACTTCAGGATAAATAGCCCCATCCTATTCAGTGTCTCCCTGTAGCTCAAAACCTCCAAACCCTTGTGTAGACATCACATGAGAGTATAATGTTGCTTAGCTGTGGTGTTCCACTATCATGGAATAGACTGGAGATGGTCACTGCCCGAACTGAGGATTGAAGAGGAACTGGGGATAGTCCAAGTTATGAGAAACAGCATCCACTCACTTAAGTCAGGCCAAATGGCATGTTGGCCTTTATTACTGCAGATCAACAAACAAGAAAAACAGGAGTGTTATTACGTTGTACAGGAATTTAGTGAGCTTACATCTGAAATATTATGTGTAGTTTTAGTCTTCACATTTAAGAAAATATATACTTGCATTGGAGGCATTACAGCTAAAGTTTACTAAATTGGTCCCTGCGATAAGGGAGTTGTCCTATGATCAAAGGTTGAGCAGTTTGCATCTGTGTCCTCTAGAGCTTAGATGAACATGAGGTAATCTTGCTGAAACATGTAAGCTTAAAAAGGACCTTGATAGGGTCACATTGGACTCAAACGTTAATTCTGGCTCTCTCTCTCCAGATAATGCCAGACCTAGCATTCCCTGTGTTTGTTTTTGATAGGGTAAATGCCGTGAGATCATTACTGCCCCTCAGGATATCTAAAACACAGGAACACAAGCTCAGGATAAGGGGCAATTTTCTAGGACTGACATGAGGAGAAATTGCTTCACTCAATTCTTCAATTCTTGTGATTCTTGGAATTCTCTCACCCCAAAAGGTTGGGGCTACTCCATCGTTGAATATGATTAAGGCTGAGGCGGGCGGAATTATAGGTGGTGGTGTTCTCCTAGGACTATGGCCCTTGTCCTTCTGGTTGGCGAGGTTGCAGGTTTGGAAGGTGCTATCAGAGGAGCCTTCATGAGATTCCTTCTGCACTTTGTGCTATTAGATTAGATTTGATTACCTATAGCATGGAAACAAGTCCTTCGGCCCAATAAGTCCACACTGACCCTCCGAAGAGCAACCTACCCAGACCCATTCCTCTACGTTTACCTCTGGCTAATCCACCGAACACTACGGGCAATTTAGCATGGCCAATTCACCTGACCTGCGCATCTTTGGACTGTGGGAGGAAACCGGAGCACCCGCAGGAAACCCACACAGACACGGGGTGAATGTGCAAACTTAGCTTCAAGCATTCCCAGTATTAAAAGAAAATTAAGAATCTTGTTTGATAGCTCAGCTCTTGGTCAGAAGGCTGCTAAAATTAAACAAGTGGGAAACAAAACAGTATTAAAGTACATGAACATTAAAGTAAAAACCGATTAAACTGCAAACACTGGAAATCAGAAACAAAAACAGAAATTGCTGAAAAGTCTTGGCATCTGTGGAGAGAAATCAAAGTTAATGTTTCGGGTTCAGTGACTGTTCTTCAGAATGAAGCTTCAACAATGAACATTAAAGTGATTGTTTACTGGTCCCCAATCTTGGCCCCAGGAGACATCCTCTTGCTGTAGTCTTTCGACTGTCCTCTGTAGCTAACATTGTTACCTTCTGAGATGGTCACTAAGCAACCACTTTGTGTTGAAATATGGGCAGTTTTGGGGTATGGAATACATTCACTGGAACAATTTATAGCACGGCCTTCTGAAGAAAGAATAAAACTTGATGGAAATCTTCAAGGAGCAAAAGGTCCTTGAAAAGGTTCCTGAGAGGCAGTTACCTCAATCATGGTCATTTTGGCTGTTTATAATTAATTACCTATTGACACACATTGGGACAGTCAATATGTAAAGAAAAATGTTCAGGGAGCAATGGAACTTATGGAATGATACAGGACAAGGGAGAAGATGTGAAGCAAGAGGACATGAAATAAAGGATATTTTCTCATGCAGGTGCATTAAATTAAATCAAAAAGAAAAAATCTAATGTACAACTTACATTCTCTCTAAATATTATGACACCTGTGAGACTTGGACACCATATGTTAATGAGGCAATCAGTTATTTCTTCAAGTATTAATCGTGTTAACTGCTAACATTTAGAGATATATTAGCATCACCTGTGTTACAAATTGCTCCCAGTAAGGAACTGAATTCCTGTCTTCCATCTCTCCAAAAGGATAATAAAACACAGAAGTAGACTCTGACGGTGGCAAATAAAGACATTGTGGAAATAAAAATCGAGAGAAAGAGATGCAAAGATGCTGTAGACTCAACATCGTTAATTAATATGATCTCACAAAGTCAAGACCAACCTACCATATTAATGGAGATACATTGGAGATTATTCAAAACTAACAATACAGTTTGTTTTACTTGTTCTTGGGAAGCTAGTGATGCTGATGAGGCCAACATTTATTGCCCTTGAGTAGGGGCTGGTAAGCCAACCACAACTGAGGGTCTTTTTCAAAGGGCTATTTCAGAAGGTACTTAAGAATCAATCACATTGATGTGGATCTGGGATCGTGTGTAGGCCAGTGTAGCTAATCAGAGCAGATTTCCTTTCCTGAAACAATTTTTCAACAATCCAGTGAGCCCGTGATCATTATCATTCATTCCAGATATGTTTAAGTCATTATATTTCAATTCCCCTGAAGGGTGGCTCAGTGGCTGGCACTGCTGTCTTACAGTGGCAGGGTCCTAGGTTCAATTCCAGCCTTGGGTGACTGTCGATGTGAAGTTTGAAGATTCTCCCTGTTTTTTGCCAAGTGTTCCAGTTTCCTCCCACAGTTCAGAGATGTGCAGGTTAAGTGGATTGGCCATGCGAAATTGTTTCTAGTGTATAAGGGTGCCGAGGTTGTGTGGATTAGCTGTGCTAAATGCAGGATTACAGAGATAGAGGGGGTCTGGGTGGGATGCTCTTCAGAGGGTCAACCCAAACCCCATGGGCTGCATAGCCTCTTTCCACAGTGCAGGGATTCTCTGAACCTGTGTTCCCAGGAGATTGGTCCAGTTTTCTAGCTGACTATCCAGTGAAGCATCTAAAATCTGAAATCAACTTTTAAAACCTTTATTGAACTATTGCAAGCCAATCAGCCTTCGTGAGTCAATTTTCAACTTTTCTCCTGGATTTCAAACACTCAGTGTGGATTGACAGCCTGTGACAGAAACTGGCCCATTTTTCTTCCTGCTGTTGGAGGTGGAAATGAAGATTGTCTGGTTTCCATGACTTGCAGCTGATATATAATGACAGGTTTTATGGGCCATCATAAAATCTCATGATACTGTCACTCTTTCAATCTTCCAAATGGGCCACAGTACAATCAAGACATCTCTGATCAGCTGCTTGTTACTTCAAAGCCTAGCTATATGAAGGCTTATTCATGATGAGAATCCTGCAAGTTCTACAGAATCATAACTGCATTCAGCATTTACTGTACCCCACACAAACCACTTTGAATCTCTCCAAAACCTGTTCTAGCATCAAAACAATTATCAAGGCTACAAATGATATCCAATGTGATTGTGACCATGGTAAACAATCCTTCCTCATCCTGTCTTCTGTTGTGATGAAGTTGACAACATTGTCCATTTCCAAACCCTCCCTTTCATTATTCTACAAACTGCACTCACGTGACTTCATTCTTATTGATTCTTTTAAGGTGAGAGATTCAGCTGTGATGTCTTCTTACATCATTGCAGTTACCTCTGATGTCCATCAGGCCTCTATCTTGGGCCCCCTCCTGTTTCTTACCTACAGGCTGCCCCTCAGGCACATTATCTGCAAAGCTAACACCAGGTTCCATGTAGACACCGAACTCCCAAGCTGCCATTTCTCACAATCCCTACATTATCTCGAAGTTGTCAGACTACTTGTCTGACATTAGATGCTGAAAAAGCAGAAAATTCCTTTAATTAAATATTTGGCAGAATAAAGCCATGATCTTTGATCTACACCACAAACTCCACTTCTCAGCCATTAACTCCATCTATTTTCCTGATAACCGTTTAAGATTAGTTCAGAGTATTCACAAATGTAGTGTCATATTTGACCCCAACGTGAGCTTCTGGCTGAAAAGATAGGGGAGACAGTGTTGTGGTGATGTCATTGGACTAATAATTCAGAAACCCAGGCTATTGTTCTGGGACATGAATTAGGTTGCCAGATTGTAAAACTTGAATTGAATTAAAAGCTGTTCCAATGGTGACCAATGTAGATCACTGAAAAACTCATCTAGACTCTTTGGGGAAGTAAATTTGCCATCTTTAACTAGTCTGGACTACAGGAGTCTCCAGACCCACGACAGTGTGGTTGACTCATAACTGTCTTCTGGGCAATAAATATTGGCATAACCAGTGAAACCCACATTCCATGATGAACTTAAAAAAAAAATCACCCAATCCATCCATTTTCACCCCAAAAAATATTGCCTTTGATCCTGTATGACCTTAAGCTCATCAAAATCTCTGATACCCACCAACCGTCTCATACCAAGTCCATACATGACTACACTGGTTATGCCTCAATTTTTCTAACACAGCAGCTCTTTGAGATTCTGTAATTCTAACCTCAAGACACAAGAACATAAGAAGAATATGCACACCAAGGCCATTCAGCTCCTCAATCTTGACACACCATTCAACAAGATGATGGCTGCTCTACACCAGTCCTCAGCTTCTCTTTTGTGTCTGCTTAATGTAGCCAACAACTCCCTGCTATTCCAAAAGTCTGTTTTCCCCTACTTTAAATACTTTCAGTGATTGAGCATTCATAACTCTCTGCTGTAAAGATTCCCAGACATTCACTGTCCTTTTTGGGAAGAAGTTCCTTTCCATTTCATTTTAAAACCAGTGCCTCACTTATTCTGAAATTATATCCACTAGTTTGAGATTCCCCCACTGTTCGAAACACTTCCTCAACATTTACCCTGTCAAGCACCTTCAGAATCTTGGATGATTCAATAAGCTCACCCTTAATTCTTCTAGACTCTAATGAATAAAGGCTGAAACTGTTCAGCTGTTTTTGATCAACCTTTGTTTCACATAACTTCAATGTTCCATCATTGACATCCAACTTTCATTTATTAGGACCATAAGCCATGGAATTTTCACCCTAAAACTCTGTGGTCCAGACTGTTTCCATTGGAAGCTAGATTCTTGAGTCTCGGAGACTCCCAATTCAATAGATATGCAAACAAAGCCCATACTCATGATATTTACTCAGTATCAGGTTGTAAGTTTACTTGCTGAGCTGGTAAATTTGTTCTCAGATGCTTTGTCACCATGCTAGGTAACATCATAAATGAACCTCTGGTGAAGCACTGTCCCACTTTCTATTTGTGAGTCTTGGTCTGTTGTGGTTGGTAACATAATTTCTGGTTCTTTTTCAGAGAGATTGTTAAATTGGGTCCAAATCTATGTGTTTGTTGGTGGAGTTCTGTTTTGAATGTCAGGCCTCTAGGAATTCCTGTGTGTGTCTTTGTTTAGCTTGTCCCAGGATGGATGCATTATCCCAGTCAAACTGGTGTCCCTCATTGTCTATGTGTAAGGATACTAGTGATAGTTGGTCATGTTTTTTGGTTGCTAGTTGGTGCTCATGAATCCTGGTAGCTGGTTTTCTGCCTGACTGTCGGATGTAGTATTTGTTGCAGTCCTTGCAGGGTATTTTGTATATGACGTTCATTCTACTGGTTGTTGGTATAAAGTCCTTTAGATTCATCAGGAGCTGTTTCGGTATGGTGGTAGGTTTGTGGGCTACCGTGATGCCTAGGGGCCAGCATGTCTGATTGTCATCTCCGAGATGTCTTTAATGTATGGCAGTGTGGCCAGAGTCTCTGGTCCTGTTGTACCTTCTTGTTTCGGTTTGTTGTGTAAGAATCGACGGACTATGCTTATCGGGTACCTGTTGTTCTTGAATACGTTGTATAGATGTTTTTCTTTGGCTTCTTGTAGCTCCTGGGTGCTGCAGTGTGTTGTGGCTTGTTTAAATGATGTCCTGATGCAGCTCCATTTGTGGGTGTTGGAGGATGTTTACCAACCTCTCAGAAAAAGAACCGGAAGTGATGTCACCCACCACAACAGACCAAGACACATAAATAGAAAACGAGACTGTACACCAGCACTTCAACGGAGGCTCACTGATGATGTTACCTGGCATGGTGTCTGAGAACAAATCTTCCAGCTCAGTGGGCAAACTTACAACCTGAGCTACAAATTTTCTCAAATTTGCTCCAGAGGTGGTCACAAATCCAGCAACAGCTGAGGCAAGCTTGTTGAAAGCCTTGCCCTATTTCTCCAGAGCTGCAGCCCAGCTTTGTAAAAGGTTGCAGGACCTTGAATTCTCACACCTCAAACAGTTGCCCACCCTCCCTGCATATGCTGTCCCACATCCCCATGTCCTTCATACCCCCATACCAATCCATGCTATCTCACAACCCATTCCACCTTAAAACCCCTCATACCCCCAGGGAACCACTTCATCCCCTATGCCACCTTAAATCCGCTGCCAAGCTCATGCCTGCTCAGATCCTATGATACCTGACCATGCCAAGCAAAAAATGTCTCAAAGGGAATTCCCACGAGTCCGAGTGGGATTGCGGTTCCTGAAGGAGGTACCAGGACTGGGTGCCAATGCAAAACTCCTGTCCACGTAGCGGTGTGCTCAAATGAGAGTCACCACACACGTGAGCTGCCTGAGGAGCATGGTTGCTGTAAGGGCCGGGCAGCACAGTTTTGAATCTTCAGGATTTGGCATTGGCTGTGAGTATTGGATCAACATCCAATGCACAGCTCCTACTGGCAACATCTAGCCCTACTCCTGCACCACCCAGCACGCCCTCACTGCTGGTTACCCCAGCAACCGAGACTGGGGAAGCATTGCCTCTGTCCAAGCTCCTTTTGGACAAGGTGTCGAACCCAATTCCCATCTGTCCTTGTCGAGGAAAATTAAAAGGTCCCAAGGCACAATTCTAAAGCCAGAGCCGGGGAGTTCACTTCAACGTCCTGACCTTGCTTTGGACAATGTGAGCAAATTTATCAGATCAATACATCATTGCTGCTTCTGGTGTGCTGTGTTTCTGAAATCATGTCTGTGCCCACAGTTCAATTATGGCTGCGTTCATCATCAGTATCACCATGGCAACCACCATGACACACACTGGCAGTAGAGGTCATGTTGCAGGTGACTGACATCAGCATGGGCTTCCATCTATGACATCAGGAATGCATACTTCCTTCAGTTGGCACCTATGGGCGATGCCAAGCTTGTAACATGCAATGTCAATGCAAGTCTTTATTATAGTTCATTTAGATGAAGCCTAATACTTAATTTCAGGACAGCCTTGGGCCCACTCAGTTGGTTCACAGTATAACCACGTAGCAAGATCACAAAGTGAGCACTCTCTGAATTCTGAGTGCTGCAAGTCTTTCTGTAGTTTTACCTGGTTTCTAACATTCTGTGTACGGACCTGCCACCATGAGATGAATGATACCGTATTTATTCTGTGTTCCCAAGAAATGAACTATGCCACATTTACTGTCTGTTGCCATTAGATCATTTATTCCATATTTACAATTCACTTCTCCAAAAAATGAAATATCTGTCTTCATAATGTCCACAGCTGGACAACAAATTATTCCATTTTTACTGCCTGTCAAAGATAACACATGACTCCATATTCACAGCCCACCACAGCCTTGACAATGAGCAATTTCCTATTTGCAACAGATCACTGTTAACTAACAGTGAATTTTAAATGGATTGAATGGCCTCACTCTGTTTCTATATCTTACAGTCTTACAGTAAATGCTAGAGAAACCCAGCAGGTCAGGCAGCATCTGTAGGGAGAGAACCACATATGCAACTTAGGTGGGATGACCATGCTAAGCTGCCCAACATGTCCAGGGATATGAAGGTCATGTGGATTAGCCATGGGAAATGTAGAATTACAGGGGTAGGGTAAGGGAGCAAGTCTGGGTGGGATGCTCTTCAGAGAGTCATTGTGGACTTGTTGGGCCGAATGGCCTGTTTCCACAATGTTGGGACTCTGTGGATTTCTGGCTGAGGGCCTTTGGCCAGAACTGAGAAGAAAAGGTTTTGAGAGGTGCAGCAGGTCTCAGGTCTCTCAAACAGCAGGGAAAAGTGAAGGACAGGTGAGGAAAATAGACAAAAGGGAGATTCGGTGAGTGGGTGGAAGGCAGGAGAATAAGGCCTGGATTCTTAGCTCCTACCGTGTACAGGGACAGAAATAGCAAGCACAGAATGTAATGGCATCGTTTATGCCCAACTCCATTGCACCCTCACAGACAGTTTCCCTGCGTGGGGATGTGGTAAGAACAATCTAGGTTCTGCCCATCACCTGTGGCGAGTCGACTGAGGCCGAAAGGGATTTTCCATTCGGTCCACAGCCTCCTGGAGGCACTGAGGGATAGTTCAGCCGCCTGGAATGTGGCCCTGGGCTGACTCTGATACCTTCCTGGGCATTGTACCACCATGTGTCAGAGAGGTTCACCCACTTCTCCCCCTCCCCCAGCCCCAATCACCACCATCACTTCAGTAACACAGAGGCCACCATCTTTGTGTTGGTGTTCAACAATGTTGAAGAGCTGGCGCCTCAAATGGGCAGCACCCCTTACCTTCACTTACCTGCCATGATGTACTAGATTAGAGTGGTGCTGGAAAAGCACAGCACGTCAGGCAGCATCCGAGGAGCAGGAAAATTGACGTTTCGGGCAAAAGCCCTTCATCAGGAATCTTGATTCCTGATGAAGGGCCTTTGCCCGAAACATCCATTTTCCTGCTCTTCAGATGCTGCCTGACGTGCTGTGCTTTTCCAGCACCACTCTAATCTAGACTCTGATTGCCAGCATCTGTAGTCCTCACTTTTGCCATGGTGTACTGCCATTTGTTTCAAGCCAGACGGCTTCAGGTTGGCTAAAAAGCTCCAGTGCCTCTCCACCGTCCCAGGCCTGCCCTTGTGGCTGTGAATTGGCAAATCCAGGAAAAGCAAATTTCACAGTATGTTGCAAATCGGAGTCAGATTTAGCAAGACCAGCCTGTGTTTGTGTTGGGAGGGGTTACTGAGGAATTACATTCCACTCAACATTTTGCCAAAAGTGCAAGCCAGATAAAGAGATCAAACTGAAGGAGGATAACGCAGAGCAAAACTCGATGGGCATAAACTGGCAGAACTTCAAGTACCATCAGCTGCACATAAAACAAAGGACAGAATACATCAGTAATGTCTGCAGCAGTGCACTGTGAAAATAATCTCCGCCTCTGTGAGCTGAGCATCACTGTCAAACTCCCACACACTGCTGAGGGATAACAGCCCCACAGCAAATCTTGTTAATAAATCAACTGGCATAAGCATAAATTACATGTGTGTATGTATGTGTGTGCACTTGGAGTCTGATTCTGTATTAATGTTTGATAGCTGCTATAACCACAAACTTGTTAATTACCTCTGTCCATTTCTCTCAGAAAGAGTAGGCTTTTGTAAATTCTGGATCATATGCAGATACTGAGGACAATTACAAAACTGGGCTTGATGTGTTGGGATTTTAGCACCAGCCTCTACATTGGACCTCCATATCCAGTTGTCTGCGAACAGACATCTGGGTCAGAAGGTTGTGAGCACTCAATTCTAGGCTGACACTCTGGTGCATTACTGAGGGAGTACTGAGCTGTCAGATGTGCCAGTTAATTGAGGCCTCTCCTGCCCCTTCAGATGGGCATCATAGATTCCATGGCATTGCTTAAAAGAAATGTTATCCCTGGTGTGCTGACCAATACGTATCTGTCAACCAGAATCACAGATCAGTTAGCCAGTTTCACCTTGCTATCTGCTGGAGCATATCATGTGCAAATCTTGCTGCTTCATTTCTTACGCAGCAACAACTACATTTCCAAGGAGGTAGTTAATTAGCTGTAAAGGGCTTTGGCACATCCTGATTTCACAAAGTTGCTATAGAAATGAAAGCCTTACTTTCCTTTTTGTGAAGTAAAATTTTGTGTTTCTGTCCAGATAAAAAATTGGCATTTTGGATCAGTTGCCTGATAGAGAAAACGCACCACGTCCACAACAGAAATTGGTATTGACAGTGTCCATTGTGGGTGGCTAATCATTGATGTCAGTTTTATGTCCAGATGGAAAGATAAAAATCTCTCGCAATATCTCTGCAAAACCCTCATAAAAATGGACCTTGATTATTGCACCAATGCTACAATTGCTTTTTTTTTTGCTTTAAAAAGTAGTACAAAATAGACATGGTAATTTCTCTTCAATTTAGTTTTTATTAGATTTTGTTTTAATTGGATTTCATTTTAATTAGATGGGTTTGGATGAAGAAACCCCTTTGGCAAGTTTTGATCTCTCCTTTCCAGATGATATGCACAATAATATGTATAGCAAAGGTTAAGCAATCAGACATACACTATGCCTAACAGCTATCTGTATTCAGAATATGCCATTTAGTCTCTAGGACTCCAAGTCTTAGCTTGGAAATCAACCTCTCATTACTATCTGTGTCCCATTGAGCTATAAGTGTCTTCTCTGTATTCAAAAACCTGTCAATTAAAGGGGTCTGCTGATTGCCAGGGGAAAAGAAGCCTTATTGACATCCAGGAGAGAGAAGATTGATCCAATTGTTGGTGCTTCCTGGATGCTATGACTAAAACTGAGAGCATTTTTGGAAAGAGAAACGAAGGTGATATTTCAGATTGCTGAAATTTCATCAGGTTGCATGTTCATTTCAGCACCTCCCTCTACATCAGATCAGGACTGTGATTGCAAACAACAGCGTACCTCTTCAACTGGTCCGATGGTAGAATTTTCGTTGAGACAGCATTAGGCTCACACGTTTGTTAGCTGGGCACCGCAGGGCGTCTTGAACTACCAAGCTACCAGGCTTTCAATAGGAGGTGCACTGAGATGCCGCAGTTGTAAAGAAGAATTGCACATACGCATGAAAGGATCACAGTCAGCTGCTAATTTGGCACCATGTTGCAGCTTGTGCCCTTTTCCATTCACGCAAATGTGTTGATTGGCATGCAGGGCTTCCTACCAGTGCTACTTAAAAGGATCATCAACTATTTACAAGGATCATCAACTAGTTGCCAGGGTTGGAGGATTTGAGCTATAGGGAGAGGCTGAACAGGCTGGGGCTGTTTTCCCTGGAGCATCGGAGGCTGAAGGGTGACCTTATAGAGGTTTACAAAATTATGAGGGGCATGGATAGCGTAAATTGGCAAAGTCTTTTCCCTGGGGTGGGGGAGTCCAGAACTAGAGGGCATAGGTTTAGGGTGCGAGGGGAAAGATATAAAGGAGACCTAAGGGCAACTTTTTCACACAGAGGGTGGGAACGTGTATGGAATGAGCTGCCAGAGGAAGTGGTGAAGGCTGTTACAATTGCAACATTTAAGAGGCATTTGGAGGGTTTGGAGGGATATGGGCCGGGTGCTGGCAGGTGGGACTAGATTGGGTTGGGATATCTGGTCGGCATAGATAGGTTGGACCAAAGGGTCTGTTTCCATGCTGTACAGCTCTATGACTCTGTGACACTACTTGTAGTTTGGCTGATGAATTATTTCTTCTGGCTGTTGCTGCAATTTTACCTGCTTTGGCTGCTTTTCCATGTGTATTTGCAGTCTCAGTGGTCTTCAGGGAATACTCTGGTTGGGTCAGAAGTACATTTTTAGTAATATAAATGTTTGTGCACAAACAAGATGCTTCCAAAAACTACTGCTTCCCAGGTGGTATTGAGCTTTGTCGGAAGAACAACCGAGGCCATTCAGAGCAGGATAAGCAGCTAGAAAAAGGAAGAGGTGGAGGTCGAAGGGGAGAAGAGGTTTCAACAATGCACTTTTCCAAAATGTGCAGCACTGCCCCCTCTATAGGTCTAAAGAATGTAGACAAACCTTCGCTGACTCGCTTTAATTCGTGCTGCCTCCTGTTCTATGCCTCTTTCTCCTACTAGAAGGAAGGAGATGTGCCAGTGAAAGTTTTGTGATGGGTTTCAATGATCATAGTGGACAAACTGTTAGTCTATATAAATAGTCAGATGTGGATGTGACACTGGACTCTGTTCTCTCTTTGAGGGTATGATAAACTGTGTCTGATGTAATTTATGAGCCCTTGATTGGTGTTGTGAGTGGGTGGGTTGAGGTGTTGGTGGGTAAATTGTGTTTAATTAGGCAGTGGATGAAGTTAGATATGGCACTACTTACTTTGGCAAGCCCTGAGAGATCATTAAATTTCTTCCTGCATTGCAGCAGATTCTTCGAGCCATACTCCAGCAGCAACATCTGCCACTATCACTCGCCACTGTTTTCCAAGCAAGTGTCTGGAGACCTTCCTTCCACGTTGAGGATACAAGACATCCTTATTTCCATCACTTCCATAGTCCTGCATCTGAAAAACCTTGATACATACACTTTACCATTGTCAGTTATTTATGAATCTTCCACAGCAAGGGACTGGGATGACAGAATTGTTCCATTGCAGAGTTAATGTTTCAAGTCCAGTGTGCCTCTTGTTCAGAACTAAAGGTCTCAGGGCCCTTCTTATTCTAGACATCTTCTCGTGTACCACTTTCAAATCACGTGAGGTGACTTTGTCCAGTTAAATCTGACCTCTATGTAATCCCAGTCCTACAACGTTGCATGGCTAATCCTGAACTGCCCTCTGAAGCAGCCAAATCCGACCATTCCAGAAGAAGAGCCATTAAAACAACTCGGAGAATAAAGTCCACATTCTGAAAATGCATTTTGAGTCAACATCCCCTTTAGACCACAGTGAATCACAAACACCTCATCGATCTCTCTCACAGTTTCCTATGGCATGTGCATTCACTGCTGTATCTTTTGGAAGTTATCATGCAACGCAGCGTTAGTAGTGCCATGGAGAGCATGAAATGTATGCATATGTATGTTTAAAAAAAAGCACTTTTTGTGACATCCTGAAGCACGTTACATCCAATGAAGTATTTTACCAAATATAATCTGTGTTGTAATGTAGGAAGTGCAAAAGTCAACTTGTAAGTCCCACAAACAGCAATGTGATGACATGTGGACAATTTTTTTTATGTCATTGAATGAGTGATAAGCATTGGCCAAGGCACCAGTGTCAATTCCCCCGTGCTCTTTTGTAGTGTAGGTTTCTTGGTAGTGTAGATGTCCAGGTACACAGATCCTTGAAAGTTGCCACCCAGGTTGACAGGGTTGTTAAAAGGTAAATACAATGACTGCAGATGCTGGAAACCAGGGTCTAGATTAGAGTGGTGCTGGAAAAGCACAGCAGTTCAGGCAGCATCC
This sequence comes from Chiloscyllium punctatum, assembly GCF_047496795.1. NCBI lineage: Eukaryota > Metazoa > Chordata > Chondrichthyes > Orectolobiformes > Hemiscylliidae > Chiloscyllium > Chiloscyllium punctatum. The sequence goes on along the minus strand of NC_092747.1, from coordinate 20,482,661 downwards.
GAGGAGCAGTAAAATCGACATTTTGGACAAAAGCCCTTCATCAGGAATTCAGGTAGAGAGCCTGAAGGATGGAGAGACAAGTGAGAGGGATGGGGAGAAAGTAGTATAGAGTACAACAAGTATGTGGGGGTGGGGATGAAGGTGATAGGTCAGGGAGGAGAGGGTGGAGTGGATAAGTGGAAAAGAAGATAGGCCGGTAGGACAAGTCATGGGGACAGTGCTGAGCTGGAAGTTTGGAACTGGGGTGAGGTGGGGGAAGGGGAAATGAGGAAACTGTTAAAGTCCACATTGATGCCCTGGGGTTGAAGTGTTCCGAGGCGGAAGATGAGGCGTTCTTTCTCCAGGAGTCTGGTAGTGAGGGAACAGCGGTGAAGGAGGCCCAGGACCTCCATGTTCTTGGCAGAGTGGGAGGGGGAGTTGAAATGTTGGGCCACAGGGCAGTGTGGTTGATTGGTGCGGTGTCCCGGAGATGTTCTCTAAAGCGGTCTGCTAGGAGGCGTCCAGTCTCCCCAACGTAGAGGAGACCGCATTGGGAACAACGTGTACAATAAATGATATTGTTGGATGTGCAGGTAAAAGTTTGATGGATGTGGAAGGCTCCTTTAGGGCCTTGGATGAAGGTGAGGGAAGATGTGTGGGCGTGGGTTTTGCAATTCCTGCGGTGGCAGGGGAAGGTGCCAGGACGGGAGAGTGGGTTGTTGGGGGGCGTGGACCTGACCAGGTAGTCACGGAGGGAATGGTTTTCGCGGAAGGTGGAAAGGGGTAGAGAGGGAAATATATCCCTGGTGGTGGGGTCCGTTTGGAGATGGCGGAAATGCCAGCGGATGATTTGGTTTATGCGAAGGTTGGTAAGGTGGAAGGTGAGCACCAGGGGCATTCTGTCCTTGTTACGGTTGGAGGAGTGGGGTCTGAGGACAGAGGTGCGGGATGTGGACGAGATGCGTTGGAGGACATCTTTAACCACGTGGGAAGGGAAATTGCAGTCTCTAAAGAAGGAGGCCATCTGGTGTGTTCTGTAGTGGAACTGGTCCTCCTGGGAGCAGATACGATGGAGGCGGAGGAATTGGGAATACGGGATGGCATTTTTGCAGGAGGTAGGGTGGGAAGAGGTGTAAACCAGGCAACTGTGGGAGTCGGTGGGTTTGTAAAAGATGTCGGTGTCAAGTCGGTCGTCATTAATGGAGATGGAGAGGTCCAGGAAGGGGAGGGAGGTGTCAGAGATGGAATGTGTTGGTGAAGTTGATGAATTGCTCAACCTCCTTGCGGGAGCACGAGGTGGCGCCAATGCAGTCATCAATGTAGCGGAGGAAGAGGTGGGGAGTGGTGCCGGTGTAATTACGGAAGATCGACTGTTCTACGTAGCCAACAAAGAGACAGGCATAGCTGGGGCCCATATGGGTGCCCTTTTGGTCTGGAGGAAGTGGGAGGATTCGAAGGAGAAATTGTTAAGGGTGAGGACCAGTTTGACCAAACAAATGAGAGTGTCGGTGGAAGGGTACTGTTGAGGACGTCGGGAGAGGAAGAAATGGAGGGCTTGGAGGCCCTAGTCATGGTGGATGGAGGTGTAGAGGGATTGGATATCCATGGTGAAGATGAGGCATTGGGGGCCGGGGAAACGGAAGTCTTGGAGGAGGTGGAGGGTGTGGGTGGTGTCTTGAATGTATGTGGGGAGGTCCTGGGCTAGGGGGGATAGGACAGTGTCGAGGTAGGTAGAGATGAGTTTAGTGGGGCAGGAGCATGCTGAGACAATGGGTCGGCCAGGGTGGTCAGGCTTGTGGATCTTGGGAAGGAGGTAGAATCGGGCAGTGCGGGGTTCCCGGACTATGAGGTTGGAAGCTGTGGGTGGGAGATCTCCTGAGGTGATGAGGGTCTGTATAGTTGGGGAAATGATGGTTTGGTGATGAGTTGTTAAGAAGGCATACAGTGTTTTGGCCTTTATTAATAGAGGGATCGAGTTCCGGAACCATGAGGTTATGCTACAGCTGTATAAAATTCTGGTGCGGCCGCACTTGGACTATTGTGTACAGCTCTGGTCTCTGCATTATAAGAAGGAATTGGAAGCTTTGGAAAGTGCAGAGGAGCTTTACTAGGATGTTGCCTGGTCTGGAGGGAAGGTCTTATGAGGAAAGGCTGAGGGACTTGAGGCTGTTTTCGTTAGAGAGAAGAAGGTTGAGAAGTGACTTAATAGAGACATATGAGATAATCAGAGGGTTAGATAGGGTGGACAGGGAGAGCCTTTTTCCAAGAATTGTGACGGTGAGAACAAGGGGGCATAGCTTTAAATTGAGGGGTGATAGATATAGGACAGGTGTCAGAGTAGTTTCTTTACTCAGAGAGTAGTAAGGGTATGGAATGCTTTGCCTGCAACGGTAGTAGGTTCACCAACTTTAAGTACATGAAAGTCGTCATTGGACAAGCATATGCGCGTACATGGAATACTGTAGGTTAGATAGGCTTCAGATTGGTATGACAGGTTTGCGCAACATCGAGAGCCAAAGGGCCTGTACTGTGCTGTAATGTTCTATGTTCTATGTTCTATGTTCTTTTACAAGTCAATGCTGTAAGATCTTCTACATTCACTTAATCAGGCAGATCAGGCCTTAATTTAACATCTTATTTGAAAGGCAGCACCACCAAAGGTGCAGTGCTCCCCAACCCAATGCTGCTGTGGAGTATCAGCCTGAGCTTTGTTGTTCTCACAGGGTTTTGAACCGAGAAGCTTATGATTCATAGGCGAGAGTGCGATATGACTGCAGTGCAGGAAAGGTTCAACAATTAAATTGATATAAAATGGAAGGATTAGGCATACATTTGAATATTAATTTCTGTAGAATGTCTGAGCAGATAGGCAATTAACTTTCACTGGTGACAAAGTCATTTGTTTAACAAGTCACAAAAGAACAGGCAATGTGCACTGACCCTGTCTCCTTCTGACTGAGTGCAGGGAGATGTCAGACCAACAGTCCTGCCTAAACCTTGAGCCCTTTGCAGATGGAGTCATTTGTTTCCATTTAGATTTATGTTGCTTGTTCTGAATAATTGAATGGAAGGTCAGTTGAGTTTTATTTCTAATGCATTGCAGCATTGCTTTGTTTACTGGAGGCAGCCCCTGTGGAAATGCCACCGAATAAATATTAATGAGATTATTATTGGTTATGCCTAGGATACTTTTACATTGGCACATTGCCCCTATATTTTCATAAATGGGATATCACGGAGGATATTGCGGAGTGCAAATCGAATGTTTTCCCAAGTCCCCCTCTCCCCATTATAATGGGGACGTTAGCAAGTAACAGTGCGTGGCACTGCTGCCATACAGTGACAGGGACCTGGCTTTGGTTCCAGCCTTGGGTGACTGACAGTGTGGAGTTTGCACGTTGTCCCTATGTCTGTGCGGGTTTCCTCTCGGTACTCCGGTTTCCTCCCGCAGTCCAAAGATGTGTAGGTTAGGTGGATTGGGCACACTGAATTGCCCAGAGTAAAACTCCCCAAGGTAACTCTCCTGGTCAGTAATTGCAACCCCACACTGTCCTGCAGGCTCGGGGTCTGTCACTGGACTGGCCCATCTTTGCTCCTGGTTCATCACTATTTATCAGCTTTATTGAACTGCTGCTCATGATCCAACATTGACAAAGCCACCTCAGATCCCACAGTTTAGAATCGAGGGTCAGTTACTGCACTCCATAGCTACCCAAAATGGGTGAGCCCAAATTTTGGCCTGTACTCTGTGTTGTATTTTTGCCAGCGAGTGTGTGGTGCAGTAAAGATCAATAATGATGGTGACAAGATCTCACTGTTTTTGATGTCTGCGCGAATAAGTGCTGGAGATAGGGGGCACTGGTGGCCTGATATTACCATCACTAGACTATTAATCCAGACTTAGCTCACGTTCTGGCAACATTGGTTTGAATCCTACCATAGCAGATGGTGAAATTTGAATTTAATTTTTAAAAAAAGGAATGAATGTCTATCTAACCACAGCCAGTTGTAGTAAAAGTGTCATCCAGTTCATTCATTACATATAAGATAATCAGAGGGTTAGATAGGGTGGACAGGAAAAGACTTTTTCCTTGGATGGTGATGGCTAACACGAGGAGACATAGCTTTACATTGAGGGGTGATAGATATAGGATAGATGTCAGAGGTAGTTTCTTTACTCAGAGTAGTAGGAGTGTGGAACGCACTGCCTGCAACAGTAGTAGACTCACCAACTTTAAGGGCATTTAAATGGTCATTTAAACTTATGGCTAAAAATGGAATAGTGTAGGTTAGATGGGCTTCAGGTATGTTCCACAGGTCAGCACAAATGTACTACGCGGGAATATTCTATGTTCTATGTATTAGAGGGCAGGAATTTGGCTTTGGTCTGATTTAAGCATGACTTCAGATCTAAAACAATATTGAAGACACTTAACTGTCCTCTGGGCAATAAACACTGTCAAAACCAGTGACACCCACATCCCATAAATGACTTAAAAAGAATAATCTTGTCTCTTTATGTGTTAATGTATTTTAAAATAGGAGTATCTTTTCCCTGTTATCAGAACGACTATGGTTTCAGTGGATATACGATTAATTAGATCATTTGCTATTGATCTGCACCGAGTTAATTTACTAATGAAAGTAATGATTAAGACAAGGGTGTATTTCCATACAAATATCCTTGACTGAGATTTCTGTGTTTAAAGTGGTCAAGGTAATGGTGGCAACATAGTTAAAAAAGACCCACTGATTCCTCCAGCCAGCTGGCCCTTACAGCATGGCATTTTAACTCCCATATTATATCCCCACCCCACAACATCTTAACTCTAACCTTTCTTCGTTGTTTGTATCCTGTATCCTACATTGTGCTGGTACATTCTAGGTAATTGGGAGGGCACGCACCCATGCAGTTTATTGGGGAACATTGCTCTCCACCCTACTCGGAAATCAAGTTAAATCGCAGATAATGCCAAAAAAACCCAGAGGGAAAATTAGGATCACAAGAGGAATAGAGTTGGTAATTTTTTTCCCATTTCCCTTTGGCAACTGAAACTGTGTCATGAAGTGTGTTGTTTTATGTCACAAAGTCTACATTATAATTGTGAGCAAAGTGCTGTGCATTTGACAATAAAGTCTGTTCTGATCTTTCTTCCAGATGGATACCCAAAAGAAGAGATGGTCTACAAGTGGAGGAAGAATTCAGTGAAAACAGGCAATGAGAAATCCTGGCGACTCTATCAGTTTGATTTCTTGGGCTTGAGAAACACAACGAAAATCATTGAAACAACTGCAGGTATTGCACCGAAGTTCTTGTTAGTTTTCAAAGCTCAATGTTTAAATGTCTTATTCTCCTCAAACACTGAGGCTTCCAGTTGAGTGTTAAGGTTAAGAAGTGTTATTTAAGTACACTGTCAATCAATTGAGACAAGCACTGAAGGAAGCAACGTAGTGACAAGATGCAATGAAGCATATAATGAAACTGGATTGCATTTTGTGAGCGCGGTTTTCCTTGCTGAAAATGGAGTCAATATTGCCAGTCATTCAGTCCAGGGTTGATTGGATTGGTTATTTTAATAAGTCATTGGACTGACCAGGTTAAAAGAAAAGTGGCAAATGCAATTTATTCCTGAGACGTGACGTAATTCATGTGAGGAGTACGTCAAGGCAATGGCAATAAATGAGGTGGTGCTGAGAAGAACAGTAAACGTTTGGAAGATTCAGACCAGTGACTACAGTTCGGGAAATAACTGCTATGGCTGTGAAGCACTTTTAAGTGTAGAAAATGCAGGAAATGAATATTCTGTTTCACCACATCTTTCAAAAAATTCCTATCCACTAAAAATGTTAAATCTCAAAGATTCCAGTTTTGTTTCCAGCTCTCAGGATTTATTCTTCCTTTTTCTTGTCAAGCCTGGTCCCAATCTCAGCGATCACCTCCTGCTCACTCATTCTGTCAGTCTCAGTCAGTCATTACTCGACGTGACTTGCTATATCATGCAACTGTCCACTAAAGTCTCCTTTCATGTGGCAGGTCCCAGAAATTGTGTGACACTCATTTTGCAGCCTTCCTCATCCGTGACAGTTCTGCTGTTTTTCACATCGTTAGGCTCCTAGGTCCTTCTGATTCTGTCAGCTCCTAAGACTGTGCTGGCTCCTGGACCTTCTCATTCAATCCTTCATTTTTCTCTTTCCCTGTCACATCTCTGATCCACGTGACGTATAGAGTCAGAGTCATAGAGATGTACAGCACAGAAACAGACCCTTCGATCCAACCCATCCATGTCAACCAGATATCCCAACCCAATCTAGTCCCACCTGCCAGCACCCGGCCCATATCCCTCCAAACTCTTCCTGTTCATATACCCATCCAGATGCTTTTTAAATGTTGCAGCTGATTGGTCAACATTCTGTAAATGATGGCGACAGCAAGTGGATATCTGTTGGAATGCAGTGAATCGACTGTCAAGAGTGGTCTCTACTTACTCTGAATGGACTGTGATGAATTTGTATGTGTGTGTTGATGGCTCCTTAAAAATAACATTCTTCTGATTAAACACAAAGCTAGCCCATCTGCCATCTCTGTTTGCATTCGTAAGAAAAGCAGGTGAAAGCCTTTCCTTTAAAGCACACTGAATGTTGTGGCAGTGAGCTGCCTTCTTGAACCATTACAGTCCACATGCTGGAGGTACACCCACAACACCATTAATGGGGGAATCCCAGGATTTTGACCCAATGAGTTGAGTCACGGCAAACACCAGGAACTGCAATAAAGTCACACAACAGATGCTGGAGATTTGACACAAAGACAGAAGTTCAGCAGGTCTGGCAGCAACTGCAGAAGGAAAGCAGATTTAATGTTTTAGGTTCAATGGCCCTTCTTCAGAACCCTGCAATATTGGGCTGATTGGCAGCAGTGCTTAGAGAAACCCTCTAGCTGCCAAGGATCCTGGAGTAGTAGGCCATCGAAGGTGGTCATTCAGCCCTATTACGCCAATCATTGGATGAGCTATCCAAGTAGTTCCACTCCCCCATTTTATCCCTGCAGCCCTGCATTTCTGAGTATTTATACACTTCCTTTTGAAAGACACTGTTGAATCTGCTTCCAACAGCCTTTCCGCCAGTGCAGACCAGAAATATCGTTAGGCTCCTAGGTCCTTCTGATTCTGTCAGCTCCTAAGACTGTGCTGGCTCCTGGACCTTCTCATTCAATCCTTCACTTCTCTTTCCCTGTCACATCTCTGATCCACGTGACGCATAGAGTCAGAGTCATAGACATGTACAGCACAGAAACAGACCCTTCGATCCAACCCGTCCATGTCAACCAGATATCCCAACCCAATCTAGTCCCACCTGCCAGCACCCGGCCCATAACTCTTTTGTGAAGACAAAAGTCTCCTCATCTACCCTATGTTTTTTTTTCCCATAAATTACATTACATTTGTATCCTCTGCATACTATCAGTGGAACACAACTTTCCCATCTTTCCATAATCTCCTGTGCTTAAGAAGAAAGAAAGGGAGAGAAAGGTATATAAGCGGGGGGGGAGCAAAAATGCACGTGCATTATGAAGTGTTCTTCTCACTCCCATCTCATTACAACATTTATGCTCATATACCTGATGATCCACATATGTAAAATTAAAATGGAAGACATTCATAGATTTATGTTGAAGTTGACAGTACTCCTATCAGTCTGCACGTCAGCACCAGAGTCTTGAATCGGCAACCCCTACTATCATAACTCACCATGCTTTCAGACAGCAAAGCCTTAAAATCTAGGTGAAAGTGAGGACTGCAAATGCTGGAGATCAGAGTCTAGATCAGAGTGGTGCTGGAAAAGCACAGCAGGTCAGGCAGCATCCGAGGAGCAGGAAAATCGATGTTTCGGGCAATAGCCCTTCATTCCTGATCTGGTGATTCCTCCCTAAACTGCAAGGTGTTAGAAAGGATTCTGAGGGATAGGATTTATGATCATCTGGAAGAGCATGGCTTGATTAAATGCAGTCAACACGGCTTTGTGAGGGGCAGGTCATGCCTCACAAACCTTATCGAGTTCTTTGAGGATGTGACTAGAAAAATTGATGAGGGTCAAGCTGTGGATGTGGTGTATGTGGACTTTAGCAAGGCATTTGATAAGGTTTCCCATGGTAGGCTCATTCAGAAGGTCAGGAGGAATGGGATTCAGGGGAACATAGCTGTCTGGATACAGAATTGGCTGGCCAACAGAAGACAGCGAGTGGTAGTAGAAGGAAAATATTCTGCCTGGAAGTCTGTGGTGAGTGGTGTTCCACAGGGCTCTGTCCTTGGGCCTCTATTGTTTGTAATTTTTATTAATGACTTGGATGAGGGGATTGAAGGATGGGTCAGCAAGTTTGCAGATGACACAAAGGTTGGAGGTGTAGACAGGTGTAGACAGAGGCTGTTGTAGGCTGCAGCGGGACATTGACAGGATGCAGAGATGGGCTGAGAGGTGGAAGATGGAGTTCAACCTGGATAAATACGAGGTGATGCATTTTGGAAGGTCAAATTTGAAAGCTGAGTACAGGATTAAGGATAGGATTCTTGGTAGTGTGGAGAATCTTGAGGTGCAGGTACATAGATCCCTTAAAATGGCCACCCAAATGGACAGGGTTGTTAAGAAAGCATATGGTGTTTTGGCTTTCATTAACAGGGGTATTGAGTTTAAGAGTCGTGAGGTCTTGTTGCAGCTCTATAAAACTTTGGTTAGACCGCACTTGAAATCCTGTGTCCAGTTCTGGTCGCCCTATAATAAGAAAGATGTGGATGCTTTGGAGCGGGTTCAGAGGAGGTTTACCAAAGATGCTGCCTGGACTGGAGGGCTTATCTTATGAAGAGAGGTTGACTGAGCTTGGACTTTTTTCATTGGAGAAAAGGAGGAGAAGAGGGGACCTAATTGAGGTATACAAGGTAATGAGAGGCATAGATAGAGTCGATAGCCAGAGACTATTTCTCAGGGCAGAAATGACTAACACGAGGGGTCATAGTTTTAAGCTGGTTGGAGGAAAGTATAGAGGGGATGTCAGAGGCGGGTTCTTTATACAGAGAGTTGTGAGAGCATGGAATGCGTTGCCAGCAGCAGTTGTGGAGGCAGGGTCATTGGGGACATTTAAGAGACTCCTCGACATACATATGGTCACAGAAATTTGACAGTGCATACATGAGGATCAGTGGTCGGCACAACATCGTGGGCTGAAGAGCCTGTTCTGTGCTGTACTGTTCTATGTTCTATGTTCTATGTTCTAAACCTCTCTTCCTCCTTCTGTCCTCCTTCAAGTCTGACTCTTTGACCAAAGTTCTTGTAATATATGGCTCTCTATCAAAATATGATTGATAATTTCTGTTGTAAACAATGTGGAAATGTTATACTTCACCAGAAATGCTATGTAAATGCACATTGTTGCATTATAATATGGGCTGATTTGGTCACCGAGTGTTTCTTATTTCGTATGTATGCTCTTAGATATCACGGGCTGGATAAATATCTTTTTGTCACTGTCTGAATGCAGAACGAATATCTGCCACTTGGAGAATAACACTGTGATAAATACAATAACTGTGACTGATTAAACTGCTGTAACCTTTCTTTCAAATTGTTCTTGCAATGACCTGACTGCTTCGACGAAGGGAAATCAGATGCAGTCAATCTGTCCAAGTTTTGCAGACAGCGTTACCTGGCACCTAGCATTTAGTAAAAAAAAAGCTCTTACGAGGGCAGTGATATGTCACAGGAGACATTTGCAAAATGTTACCTGGAAGGCATGTCACAGACAGAACTCCCTAGCTGTGTTATAGCGTGGAAATTGCTGAAGTTTCTTCCTGTGCTGTTGCTATAGCCTGCCAAATTGGATAGGCCCAAGGTGATTTGAACTGGCTTATGTCATGTTAGCAGGGTTCATTGAGCATTGTGAAATGCACTCTGTAAGATCTTCCTTGAGAAAGTGGTGTCGAATAACTTACCTTAAGCCCAGAGGGCATTTTGAGAAAACTTGTAACAACTTAATTCATACGCACTGTGCATTTAATAAGAGCACACATTATTTTCGAGCATTTAATTTTCAGGTGTGATATAAAACCGAGGCGAAATCTGCCCTCTCAAGTGGACTTTAAAGATCGCAAGGAAATATTTTGAAGAATAGCAAGAGAGTTAACCCATGAACATCATAAAAAAGAGATTATCTTGTCATTATTGTCTAGCTGTGTGCACATTGGCTGTCACATTTCCTCCATTGCAGCAGCAACACTTCATGGAGCAGCTCATTGGCTGTAAAGGGGTTTGGAATACCCTGTGAACATGAAAAGTACAGCTGAAATGTGTGTTTTTTTATTTACCGATAACTGTAGATGGTCCTGCAGAGTAAAGGACAAAAATTCCAATGGCATTGTACAGGCCCAAATTTTGAAATCGTTAATACTCTAAGGTCGATGTGGAGGTGCCAGTGTTGGACCGAGGTGGACAAGGGTAAAAATCACACAACACCAGGTTATAATCCTGTTGTTCTATAATCTGGTGTCGTGTCATTTTTAACTCTAATTTTGGGCACTCAAATCAGTGTTAGCATCACATCCCAGGGAGGACGATTAATTCAGGAGGATGTTTTTTTTCTCTGCTTTGTCAGTCTATTGCTGGCTGGATCCTCAAATGAAAAATTGATGCATTGCCATATGGAATCTGTGACTATCACAAATTCAGCTGAGGATGGTACCTGAGCCAGCTTTCTACAAACCAAAACTCAAGCTGCTGACAGTGGAGTGAAAGTTTGCAACTAATTCCCCAGACTTTTGCAGATGGGCTGAACTTCCTGGTACCTGCCACCTTTTGCATCTGCATCACATGAGGTCTCAGGAAGAAGCCAGCTCGCCAGAGTTAATGTCCTCGTTTCTAATTACTTGTGCGAGCAAAAACATACTTTCTGATTGCATGCAGACATGCAGCAAGTAAGGTATTGTCCCTGCTGGAGTTTGGAGTTAGTAGCTGCTGCTTTCAAGATTGAGGGCTCTGGACCGAGTGTACAGGGAGAGCACTTCTGAGGAAGGGTCACGGAACCCAAAATGTTAACTCTGATTTCTCTCCCCAGATGCTGCCGGACCTGCTGAGCTTTTTCAGCAAATTATGTTCTTGTTTCTGATCTCCAGCAGTTCTTCGGTTTTTATTTGGAGAGGGAGAAACTATCCCCACTCACAAAAGGGTCAGGAACCACAGGGCACAGTTTTGCAAAAGCGGCAATTGTGCTGTGACAGAATGCTTGTTTAGGCAGACAGTAGTGAAGATTCGGAATGCATTGCCTTGAAGTATGCTGACGGTTTGTTCAAAAGAGGCATTGAATGATTATTTAAATTGAAAAACACTGCTCAAAGTTTACCGGCATGGAGATTAGCAATGAGTTCAAATACTCAGAGAGCCTCTGCAGACGTGATGGACCCAATGACCTCTTTCTGCATTGTAGCAATTCAATGATTCTGCTTTATTTGATTCATTATAGTCACATGTATCTAGGTTTTGAATTGAATTGAATTTATTGTCACGTGTACTGAGGCATTGTGAAAAGCTTTGTCTTGCGAGCAATTCACGCTGATCACAGAGTTAAGTAGCATAGATAGTAAATAATAGGTAAACAGTGGCAAACACATAAACACAGGTACGGCCGAATGTTAAGAGTTTCTGAGTCCATTCAGTATTCTAACAACAGGAGGGTAGAAACTGTTTTGAAACTGGCTGGTGCATGTGTTCAGGCTTCTGTACCTTCTCCCCGATGGTGGAGATTGTAGAAAAACATTGCCAGGGTGGGATGGATCTTTGAGAATGCTGGCAGCCTTTCCTTGACAGCGGGCCTGGTAGATGGATTCTATAGATGGGAGGTTGGCCTTTGTGATTGTCTGGGCCGAGTTCACCACTCTCTGTAACTGTCCCTGATCCTGAATGATACAGTTGCCATACCAGGTAGTGATACATCCAGACAGAATGATCTCGATGGCACACCTATAAAAGTTGGCAAGAGTATTCGCCGTCATACCAAATTTCCTCAGCTGCCGAAGGAAGAAGAGACATTGTTGGGCCCTTATAACCAGTGCATCCACATGAAGAGTCCAAGAGGGTTTGTTGTGGATGACCACACTCAGGAGTTTGACACTGTCCACTAATTTCACTTCTGTGCTGTTAATGTGTAGGGGCATGAGTAACATACTGCCAAAAGTCAATAATGAATTCCTTGGTTTTGCTGGCATTGAGAGCTAGTTTGTTCTCAGTGCACCATTTTTCCAGGTCTTCCACTTCCTGTCTGTAGTCTGTTTCATCGCCATCTCAGATTCAACCGACTATGGTGGTGTCATCAGCGAACTTGTAAGTGGCATTAGTCTGGTATTTGGCGGCACAGTCATGGGTATACAATGAGTACAGTAGAGGGCTGAGTACGCCCCCTGGGGAGCTTCAGTATTGAGTATTAGTGACGATGAAATATTGTCCCCAATCTTCACTGATTGTGGCCTGTAGATCAGGAAGCTGAGGATCCAGTTGCAGAGAGTGGGGCTTAGTCCAAGATCACAATGTTTAGTAATCAGTCTCGAGGGGATAATAGTGTTGAAGGCTGAACTGTAGTCAATGAGTAGGATTCTTACGTAGCTGTTCTTGGTGTCAAGGTGTTTCAGGGAGGAGTGAAGGGCAAGTGATATGGCACCTGACATAGATCTGTTGGTCCAGTAGACAGATTGGAGTGGGTCAAGAGTAGTGGGGAGACTGGAGTTGATTAATGCCATGACCAGCCTTTCAAAGCACTTCATGACCACCGAAGCTAGGGCCATTGGGCCGTAGCCATTGAGACATGCTGCATGAGCCTTCTTAGACACAGGGATGATGTTGGCCCTCTTAAAACAGGCAGGGATAGTGGCCTACTGCAGGGAGAGGTTGCAGATACAGTGTACAGAGGTACAGTGTAAAGTTTTGTTTTGCCTGCAGTACAGGCAGATCGTAACATTCAAAGACACAAAGATCATAAGGTGTTTGAACAGAGCGAAGAATGCTAGGTTACCCCTGCAAAGAAGGTGTATGAACATAAGACCAACATTAGATTTGAATTTTGAGAGGTCCGTTCAGAAGTCTAACAACAGTAGGAAAGACCCTGTTCTTGAACCTGTTGGCTCGTGTGTTTAAGCTTGTGTATCTTCTGTCTGATGGCAGAGTTTGGAAGAGATTATAACCAGGGTGAGAGAGGTCTTTGAAGATGTTGACTGCCTTTCCTTGGCAACGAGAAGTGTAGGTGGAATCAATGGATGGAAGGTTGGCTTGCGCAGTAGTCTTTACTCCCTTCACAAAGTGTTAGTCTGTTCCAGGCACTGATTGAGATTGGGTGGCCAAATGTAAGTTGCTCAGGGCATGGAGGATGACAGAGAGTGAAAGGCTGGAAGGCAATGAGCTTGTTCAAGGAGACTGGCCAAGCTTCATGATTCTCTCTGGAAGTGAGGCAAACTGACCAGAATATTCAGCTGCAGGTGTCCACTCCGACAATCCGTGTGATGCTCCTGGCTCACAGAGAATGAACATTTGTCCTGGTATCCTTTAAATAAGACAGGAGGACCTTCAACCTCTTGAGCTAATAGACTTACTGATCACCTCTGTCATAGAACACAGTATGTTCTTGAGCATGCAAATGTAATGAACTAAGAACCATGTGAAAAACGTTACCTGTCTGTGAATAGGAGAGACTTATCCGAGTATCTCATTCCACTGCTCACCATGTTGTATGAGCTCTCTGTACTATTGCTCGACTCAGAATATTTTTACTGCTGCCACCCTTTTTCCTGGCAGAGATTGTCAGGGCCTACCTGTCTGGTGTGGTAGAAGCAAACCACTCGGTGGTCTAACAAGTAGCAGCTCTTGTCCCATTGAGGTAGACCCATTGAGATCCCAAGTCGTTCTTCACCAAGCCCAAACAGCAGTGCCAACAGCAATCCACCATATTCACATTTCAAGATCATTTGACCCTTACGCAGCAGTGTACAACTCCACACCCATCATGGAACTTCGAGGCATAATGAAAGGTTCATTGAAGTTCAACTAGATCCATCAGGATTGCACCAGGTAGCACTGCGGACAACAACAAGGTCTTTATCCTTATCCTCCAGGTAAAGGCTTTCAGAGTAAGGAGGAAGTATTCATGACCATGCCCTAACTCCCCTCTGATTGTCCACTGCGCAACCCAGCCCACACTCCATGTTTGCACTTGAAGCCAATTATCAATGAGAGAAGAGTCGATGGACCCTATTTTTTCTTCAAATTCCAATGTTTATCTCTTGCCCAGATTCTGTAGCAAGAATGAACCGAGTTTCAGAGGTGAAACATTACAAAAGCAAAATGAAAAGTGTAGTGTGCACTTGCAGCGTGCTCTGTGGAAAAACCAACAAGTAGTCCTCATCCTCTATTCCTGAAATTCCCCTGTCTGACATGGAAAACACTTGGAAATAAAGTGCATTAGTGTGCAGCATGATGTTGCTTGCCTTAATACCCAAGCAGATGCCCAAACTTTTACTTTTGATTTGTTTCAAGGTCCAGAGACCAGGGTCACCAGCTCCACCATCCACATTATTGACCATTTGATGTCTAATTCTCACTTTTCTACAGTTGATGACTATGCCTCAGCAACTTGGGCTGTGAGCTGTGCAATTTCCTCCCTAAGTACTTCTACCTCTCTTGTATTCACTCTCTCTCCATCCTACTTTAAGATCTTCCTTAACCTACCTTTTTTTTGACCACCCCCTAGCCACTCTTCCAGTATCTCATGATGTATTCCTTTATTGATGGTATTACATAAATGCAAGTTGTTGTTGCATTGCTGCTTATGTTGCCATTATCACTAAAGGATGGCTCTCCATCCCATAAGAGCCATCCCATTTGGTTGTGCTTGCCATGACTAATTCAGAGTGAGGAAGTGTTTCCCATATTGTTCCTCCCAACCGTAAGTTACTGACTTTTGTGAGATATAGAATCCCAACAGTGTGGAAACAGGCCCTTCAGCCCAACAAGTCCACATTGACCCTCTGAAGACTTACCCCCTAGACCTATTCCCCTACTGCTCTACATTTACCCCAGACGAATACCGCCCAACCTACACATCCCTGAACAATATGAGCAATTTTAGCACGGCCAATTCACCTAACCTGCACACCTTTGGACTGTGGGAGGAAACCCACGCAGACACGGGGAGAATATGCAAACTCCACACAGACAGTCGCCTGAGACTGGAATCGAACCCAGCTCCCTGGTGCTGTGAGGCAACAGTGCTAAGCACCGAGCCACCATGCTACCCTGAGGTGGTTAGAAAGAGGTTAGAATGACTCTTTTACATGCATTGATCTGTTCCTGTTAAGTTCAGCTGCTTGGCATAATTCTACAGCCAACAGTCATCCTGCAGGTCGACTTAATCCCCTTGAGCATTTGTAGTGTGTAAGGGACTGAATCTAACACTGTAGCATTGTGCTCAGTTCTGCCTTATCAGCTGCATTCACTCTCTGTGGCAGCCTTGTGCTTTGCAAGGAGATGGTTTGCGCCAAGATGGCCAACTCTGTGTTGGACATCTCCTGGTATGGCTCAGGAAGATGCCCCACTCTGACAATGGCAGTCTCTGCCGCACAGTTTCCAGAGAAACACAGAGGGAGCTGGGAAGGTGCACACTCTGCTAGCCTCTGTTTTCTCTGGCCGGCTGAGCTTTTCCCTTCTCAACCAATGTCCTTCCAAACAGTCAGTCACCAGAACAACCCCTCACACCTTCTTAATCTGTAGTTCTGCCTACCCCCACCTCTAGTCCTGAAGAAGGGTTATACGCAGAACGTTGACTTCTCCACCTCCTGATGCTGATGCCTTGTTGTGATCTTGCAGCCTCCTGTTTGTCTACCAGAGTATATGGCTCTCAGTGACTGTCTCCCAGCTGGCAATGTCAGTGTTTGCCAGCTTCAGGTTTTCTATGATGAGCACCCTATTGAGAGTGTTACCTCAGTTGTAAGGCACTGATCTTACTGAAGAGTTCAGACAGGATCATAGACTGTTAAGGCAAAAAATTAAAAACTGTACACCTGTTGTCTGAGTCCCTAAATGGAAATGCAGCCTGTCTTTTCTTCTTAACTAGATGCCAGGGTTTATCTCAATGGAGGGTGTGCTTCAGTCAGTTCACTAATAGATGTGCTGACGATGGGCATTGAAAGATGATGGTGCTTCAGTCTACACAATTCACCCACTGCTCCTGGCCTCTAAAATCTATCCTTGCCCACCAACTTCCCTTGATACACTCTGACAAAAACAATACAGGCCTGGTGCTCTTTTTATACTCCCAATTGTGAGCAATCAGTGAGGTGAGCAATCAGTGTCAGCTTAAGGTCCTCATCACCTTACTTCTAGTATTGACCTGGCAGAGCCCCCTACCTTTGCTGCTGACCAGCCTCCCACCCTGTGAAAAATTGTCCTCCCATCAGCCCCTCTGACCCGGGATCCAGTGACAGTCCTAGACCTCCAGATGGGAAGCATGTTGGCTGTATCCACCCTTCATCTGGTGGCATTGCTCCCCAATACACTTGATGGCCTCTGACTGGCTGGCAGCTCTTGGTGGGCACAACATTCACCTCACAATTATTCTAGCATTTTTGTTTGCATTTCAACTTTCTTCAGCTTTGCTTGTTGACTTACTGATCCCTGAGATCAAAGTACAGAAGTCTCAGTTTCCAGAGCCTTGTGCCCTACAAATGGCTCAGTGGTTAGCACTGCTGCCTCATAGCGCCCAGGATTCGGGTTCAATCCAACCCTCGGGTGACTGTCTGTGTGGGGTTTGCACATTCTCCATGTGTTTACATGGGTTTCCTCCAGGTGCTCCAGTTTCTTCCCACAGTCCAAAATGTGCAGACTAGGTGAATTGGCTATGGGGAATTCAAGGTTGCAGGGATGGAGTGGGTCTGGATGGGATGCGCTTCAGAGGGACAGTGTGGACTCGATGGGCCAAATGGCATACTTCCACATGGTTGGGATTCTATGAAACATCTAGGGATCAGCTAATGTGAAAATGGATCAGAATATTTTTTTCCAGAGTGTCTGACAACGACCTCATCATTGTATCTAATGAGAAGCAAGACAAGTTCTCCCTTAAGTCTTAGTTTGGAGGTGCTGGTGTGTACAAAGTTAAAAATCAGGTTAAACACCAGGTTATTGTCCAGCAAGAGCAGCGCTCCGAAGGCTAGTGCTCCCTTAAGTCTGTTTGATTTGACTTATTATTGTCACCTGTAACGAAATACAGTGAAAAGTATTGTTTTGTATACTATCCAGATAAATCATACTACATGAGTGCTTCAGGGTAATAGAACAGAATGCAGAATATCGTGTTAGATATACAGAGAAGGTGCAGAGAAAGATCAACTTTAATATGTTCCTCAGGCGTCGAAACATTCCCTCATATGATTCCCTTTTGCCCTAGTTTATGAATCCCCAACATACCCTTGGCTCAGTGTTGTTCCTTGCATTTGACCTTAACCCCTTCACTCCCTTTCTCTATCAGGCACAGACCAGGCATAATACAAAGAACAGCAGCTGCTGGAAATTTGGAACAAAATGCCGGAGAAACTCAGCAGATACGACTAGCATCTGTAGAGAAAAAGTAGAGCTAACGTTTCGGGTCCGGGGGCCATGCCTTCAAAACAGAAGTTGCCAGACTTGCTGAATTTTTCCAGTAATTGGTGAGTGGCACATTGGGACAGTGGTTGGCATGCTGCCTCACAATGCCAGGGTCTATGGTTCGACTATTCCCAGCCTCAGGCAACTGTCTGTGTGGAATTTGCATGTTCTCTTGGTGCCTGCACGGATTTCTTCCCACAGTTCAAAGATGTGCAGGTTAGAGTGGATTGGCCATGCTAAATTGCCCATAGTGTCCAGGGATGTGCAGGCTAGATGGATAAGTCATAGGGAATATAGAGGTTGGGAGGGATGCTCTTTGGAGGGTTGGGTGTGGACTCAATGGGCCAAATGACCCGCTTCCACATGGTGGGGATTCTATAACTTCTGTTTTTGTTACAATCCAGACACGACAGCCCATCTTTCAAATAGACCTGCAGCCCTGCTGGTTACTCAAATAAAGTCACGTATTAAAAACCTGTCTATAACGGTATGAAATGAAGAATTAAATATATTGCAGAGTAGTAGAAGGAACCGCCAAGAAAAACATTATACAGATGCAATCTGGATTGCAAATCAAATGTTAAAGAGAGAAAGGACATTTTTGTGGAAAGCAAATAAATAAAATTGGAAAGGGATAACAGAGAGTTTGTAATGCGCTGGGTGTTAAGATATCTTGGACAGCGCAGTGATGCCAATAGTACGGTTTCAATTCCCATACCAACTGAGGTTACCATGAAGGTGCCACCTTCTTAACTTCTCCCCTCCTCAGGAATGGTGACCCTCAGGTAAACTTCACCAGCAATTCTCTTTCTCTCTCTCTCTCTCTCTCTCTGTAATGAGAGCGCAGACCTATGGATTTTACCTTTTACAAGCGTCATGATTCAGCTCAGGACAATATGATCTCTGGTTTTACAGGATGTTGACTAACTTCTTGGATTCAGTTTTGATTCACAAAAGCCCTTTAGATTGATTACAGCTTGAGAAATCTCTGTTGTTTCCTAGATAAGGGAAAGCTGTTGGCCACGATTCTCTGTTTGTTCAGATAATATTATGGGATCCTTTAACGCCCACCTGAACAGACAGCTGGGGCTCAGCTTGGCATCTCATTCCAAAAAAAACCACCAGCTCTGAAGTAACAGCATTCCCTCAGTGCCACATTGAAATGTCAGCTTTGATTATGTGCTCAGAACTTGCGTTGAGACTGGAACCCACAACCTTTGGAGTCAGAGATGTGATAAGGCACTTTGAAAGCGAGCTAAGTATTTAACAACAGATCAGCAATAGAGCCTTTGGGACCGTCAATTCTGGTTGGTGGAAAGACATGGAGCTGGTATACAGGGACAGGGATCCAGGTGAATCACCATTTGTTTTGTAAGGCAGTTTTGACTGTCAGCTCCTAGTTATGCCCGAAAGGTGGTATTCAACCAGCGTATTCACTTTTATAAGGGGCAACTTTATGTATCAAAGGGGTATCGACACCAGATAAGGGTTAGCAGTGACGTGTCCACAGATTTTAACAGCAAATCATCAAATTATTCACAGAAAACAAAGATAAAAATCAAATTACTGTGTATGGTGGAAAAACAGAAAATGCTGGAGGAATTATGCAGGTCCAACAACCTCTATGGAGGAAGAAACAGAGAGCTGAAGTTTACTTTTTTATTGGCTAAGTGTGAGCTTAATGGAGAGATTCTCGCCAAGTGAGATTTCTTGCCACGTCTTACCAAATGCACCTCATTAATGATCTACTCCATCCCTATGGTGTCCGTCATGTCCAATACGATCCCCATTTTACCACATGAATTCCAGAACAATTTGCCCCTCGCAGGGTATTTGCTGAAACACCAGCCTCTCTGGCACCATCTTGAACAGGCATCTGTGAACGCGGACCGACACGGGCGTTCCGGAGCTGCACTCCTGGGTCAAGGGCAAAGTCATTAAAAGAAAAGATGGCGCTGCGACTCTCCAACAGGAACCTGGAGGTTCCGGTTGAAGGGTTGGTCCAGAGGACAAGCAGCTTCCTGGATGACTGGCAGCGAGGCCGTGCTACTGGACCCTGGCAGCTTGGTGTGAGGTCGCCACTAGGTCAGTGCAGTGTTAGGGGTGTGGGGAAATGGGCAGCAGTGTCAAACGAATGTCAGTGATCTTCTCGACTGTGCCAGGGTAAATGCCACACACCTTTCTCTGCTTCCTCACACTCACTCAATAGTGCACTCACCTCCCACCTAGGCTCATGCTGGAGCAATCTCACTGTTGCTGGCAACACTTGTTTTCACCTGTTCTCCCTCACACCCAACCTCCCAAACCATGAACTCTCCTGTGCTATCTCCTCACTCCCTCGGAATCCCTCAGCCAGCTTTCCGCCTCCTGCTTCAGCACGAACAGCTCTTACACCTCACACATTCGCTCCCTTTCTCTCGTTCCAGAAGATAGCCCACAATAGGACAGAAAGGACCCAGAAAGTGGGAGGAGAGAACTCTAACATTCGACTCTTCAGGAGAGAATCCTAGTACCACAGGAGACAACTTTGAGTGATCCTCCAGGGCTGCTGACACATCCATGTTCCATGAACTGAATCCATACCATTTTTCATCCCGCTCCAGCCCTCGCAGTAACTTTGCTGCAAGTCTCATTCATTGCGCACCACTTCTAACCACTGGCCACAATGCTTTCTCTGATGTTGTGTTGGACAGGTACTGCTGGGATCTCCATTGTCTCTACAAGAAATGGCCGGCATTGCCAAATACCCCATTCTTGATCTCTGACGGAGAGAGCATTGAGATCTTGAAGAAAGCATTGACACGGCTGCCACCTGAGCTCCCCCACAACCCCCCTGCCTCCACCCAACCAGACCAAGTGACTGGCACTTTGGAGGGAATGTTAATCTTCAAGAGTGTGGGTCCACAATCTGATGAGCACCTCGCTGTGAAAGCTCTGCTACTGCTGGTGTTGGAAGAAATGCCCCAAATCCAGAACATTTGGAGGACCACCAGAGACCAACAAACTGCTCAACCCCCAACAATAGAGGATCCTAGAGAGTCGGCACTCAGGGACTTGATTCTGAGCAACACGGAGGATCTTCCCAGTCAGCAGCAAGCTGCAGTTGGCAGGTCGTCATTCTGATTTCCATGCTGAAATTTCTCAATGTTCTGCTTGCTTAGGCAAGTTGTTAGAGGGAATCCTGAGGCATTTAGAAAGGCAAGGATTGATGAGGGATAGTCTGGAAGGCATTGTGTGTGGAAAATCATGTCTCACGAACTTGATTGAGTTTTTTAAAGAAATAACAAAGAGAATTGATGAGGGCAGATCAGTGGACGTGATCAACATGGATTTGAGTAAGGCATTCGACAAGGTTCCCTAAGGGAGACTGGATAGCAAAGTTAGATCTCATGGAATACAGGGAGAACTAGCCATTTGGATATTGAATTGGCTCAAAGGTAGAAGACTGAGGGTGGTGGTGGAGGGTGGATTTTCAGAGAGGAAGCTGAATATCAATACCATATCTGGCACAGAGGAAGGTGGTTATGGCTGTTGCGGGCCAATCAGGACATCACTGAAGGATTTCCTGAGGGAAGTGTCCTAGGCCCAACCACCTTCAACCTCTTCCTCAATGATCTTTCCTCCATCATAACATCAGACGTGGGCGTGTTCACTGATGATTGCACAATATTCACTATCATTCATGTCTCTTCTGATACTGAAGCAGTCCATGTTCAATTGCAACAAAATCTGGACAATATACAGGCTTGGTCTGACAAGTAGCAAGTAACATTCACGCCACACAAATGCCAGGTAATGATCATCTCCAACAAGAGACAAACTAACCACAGCCTCTTGATATTTAATGCTGGAACCATCTCTGAACCCCCCCATAATCAACATCTTGGGTGTTACCATTGACAAGAAACTGAACTGGACTTGCCACATAAGTAGGGAGGTTAAAAAAAACAGGTGAGAGGCTAGGACTACAGCAGTGAGTAACTTACCTCCTGACTCCCTAAAATCTGTCCAACAACTACAAGGCACAAGTGGGGAGTATGATGGAATACTTCCCATGTGTCTGGATGGGTGCAGCTTCAACGACACTCAAGAAGCTTGACACCATCCAGGACAAAGCAACCCACTTAATTGGCACCACATCCACAATTACCCAATCAGTGGCAGCAGTGTGTACCATCTACAACATCAATGTTTACTGTGGAGAAGGACATGGAAGATATAGAACGTGGGGAAAGAGATGGTGACATCTTGAAAAATGTCCATACTACAGAGGAGGAAGTGCTGGATGTCTCGAAATGCATAAAAGTGGATAAATCCCCAGGACCTGATCAGGTGTACCCTAGAACTCTGGGAAGCTAGGGAAGTGATTGCTGGGCCCCTTCCTGAGGTATTTGTATCATCGATAGTCACAGGTGAGGTGTGCCGGAAGGTTGGAGGTTGGCAAACGTGGTGCCATTATTTAACAAAGATGGGAAAGAAAAACCAGGGAAGTACAGACCAGTGAGCCTGACATCAGTGGTGGTGGGCAAGTTGCTGGAGGGAATCCTGAGAGACAGGAAGTACATGCATTTGGAAAGGCAAGGACTGACTAGGGATAGTCAACATGGCTTAGTATGTGGGAAATCATGTCTCACAAACTTGATTGAGCATTTTGAAGAAGTAACAAAGAGGATTGACGAAGACAGATCAATGGACATGATCTACTTGGACTTCAGTAAGATGTTCGACAAGATTCCCCATGGCAGACTGGTTAGCAAGGTTAGATCTCATGGAATACAGGGAAAACCAGCCATTTAGATACAGAATTGGCTTGCAGGTAGAAGACCTGTGGTGGAGGGTTGCTTTTCAGACTAGATGCCTGTGACCAGTGGAGTTCCACAAAGATCGGTGCTGAGTCCACTACTTTTCGTCATTGACGTGAATGATTTGGATGTGAACATAGTTAGTAAGTTTGCAGCTGACACAAAAATTGGAGATGTAGTGGACAGCAAAGAAGGTTACCTCAGATTACAATGGGATCTTGATCAGATGGGCCAATGGGCTGAGGAGTAGCAGATGAAGTTTAATTTAGATAAATGCGAGGTGCTGCATTTTGGGAAAGCAAATCAGAGCAGGACTTATACACTTAATGGTAAGGTCCTAGGGAGTGTTGCTGAACTAAGAGACCTTGGAGTACAGGTTCATAGCTCCTTGAAAGTGGAGTCACAGGGAGATAGGATAGTGAAGAAGGCTGTTGATATGCTTTCCTTTACTGGTCAGAGTACTGAGTACAGGAGTTGGGAGGTCATGTTATGGCTGTACAGGTCATTGGTTAAGCCACTTTTGGAATATTGGTCTACTTCCTTTTGGAAAGATGTTGTGAAACCTGAAA
The DNA here is from genome assembly GCF_047496795.1 of Chiloscyllium punctatum. Classification (NCBI taxonomy): domain Eukaryota; kingdom Metazoa; phylum Chordata; class Chondrichthyes; order Orectolobiformes; family Hemiscylliidae; genus Chiloscyllium; species Chiloscyllium punctatum. The sequence continues at coordinate 20,459,647 of NC_092747.1, read as the reverse complement.
GGGTTCAGAAAGGATTTACAAGAATGTTGTCAAGCTTGGAGAATTTGAGCTATAGGGAGAGGCTGACTAGGCTAGCGCTGTTTTCCTGCAGCATCGGAGGCTGGGGGGGGTGACCTTATAGAGGTTTATAAGATTATGAGGGGCATGCATGTGATAAATAGACAAGGTCTTTTCCTTGGGGTGGGGGAGTCCAGAACTAGAGGGCATCGGTTTAGGGTGAGAGGGGAAAGATATAAAAGAGACCTAAAGGGCAACTTTTTCATGCAGAGGGTAGTGTGTGTATGGAATGAGCTGCCAGAGGAAGTGGTGGAGACTGGAACAATTACAACATTTAAAAGGCATCTGGATGGGTACATGAATAGGAAAGGCTTAGAGGGATATGGACCAAGTGCTGGCAAATGGCACTGAATTAGGTTAGGGTATCTGGTCGGCTTGGACGAATTGGACCTAAAGGTCTGGTTCCGTGCTGTAGATGTGCATAACTCTATGACTCTCAGGTGCATTGTAGAAATTCACCAAAGATCTTTAGATAGTGCTTTCCAAACCCACAACCACTTCCATCCAGAAGGACCGAGGGTACCAGAAACATGAGAAACTATGAGTTTCCATCCAAGCCACTCATATCCTGGCTTGAAAATATTCCTTCACTGTTGCTGGGTCAAAATCCTGGAATTCTCTCTAGGTTTCTCTCTGAGGGTCAACCTGCAGCGCATGGACTATAGCAGGTCAAGAAGACAGCTCACCCCCACCTCCTCAAGAGCAACCCAGGTTGGGCAGTTAATGGTGACCAGCCACTGACACCCATACCCTACAAGTGAACAAACAGACTAAGTTGAGTTGGTCCATTAATAAGGTGCTTAACAAACTATTGTTCTTCTTAATTAATAACTCGCCTGTGTTTAGTGAGGAACTTACCCCACTGCTCAACAAAAGCATAAACATCACAACCAAATGTCCCCAATATTGAGATGGGCCATGACTGATTCTGCCACAAATTCCACCATAGCCCACATCACTCAAACCCCGTGAGATTCTATCAGAGTTCATGTTTTGAGTCCAATTATGAAGCCAGATCTGAAGAAGAATCATATTGGGCACAAAATGATAACTCTGTTTCTCTCTCCACAGATGCTGTCAAATTTCCTCCTCTGGCGACTGTCTGTGTGAAGTTAGCACATTCTCCCCATGTCTGCGAGTGTTTTCTCCAGGTGCTCTGGAGAATCCAAAGATGTGCAGGTCAGATGAATTGGCCATGCTAAATTGCCCTGAGTGTTAGGTGCATTAGTCAGGGGTAAATACAGGGTAGGTTGAATGGGTCTGAGTGGGTTACTCTTTAGAGGGTCAGTTTGGACTTGGTGGGCCAAAGGGCCTGGTTCCATACTGTAAAGAATCTAATCATTGACCAAATTCATTCATCTTGGCTTTACAGCTTGACAAAGTTGCAATTGAGCTTGCTGCATGTGTGTTTCTAATCCTTAGTCCTTTAGTTGGTACATTACTTGATTTTCCCTCTGTGTGGCGTTTGCACATTTTCCCCATGTCTGCGTGGGTTTCCTCCGGGTGCTCCGGTTTCCTCCCACAGTCCAAATATGTGCAGGTTAGGTGAATTGGCCATGCTAAATTGCCCATAGCGTTAGGTGTAGGGGAATGGGTTTTGGTAGGTTGCGCTTTGGCGGGTCGGTGTGGACTTGTTGGGCTGAAGGGCCTGTTTCCACACTGTAAGTAATCTGATCTTAGCTCAAACAAGGCAAGAACTGTAGCATGTTGCTTTTGTACAGTGTGAACAACTTGTGCAAGGCCAGCAGTTTGTCTGTTCATCAGATGGAATTAAAGCAGAAGCAAAGTCCTATATTTGACAACTAGTTCTTTCTATAGCAACAACTGCTCATAGATAGTAGACATCAAAGTCAACAACTCTGATGCATTTAGCTCACAGTCCTTACAGGAGTGCTGAGGTTTGTTTTGGTTGCCAGAACAAAATAAATCTGTGCGTGCTGGTGGATAACTAAACAAATAACAGGAGGAAGATGTTCAACAATATCCCCAGCCTTAATGATGGGGGAGCTCTGCATAATCAGTGCAAAAGGAAAAGCCGAAACATTTGCAACTATCTTCAACAAGAAGTATTGAGTGGAATATCTATCTCAGGCTTCTTTAAAGTTCCGAGCTTCACAGATGCAATTCGGTTCACCCCACTTGATATTAAGAAATGGCTGAAGGCATTGGACACTGCAAAAGTTATGGGCCCTGATGACATTCTGGCAATAGTATTGAAAACTTGCATTCCAGAACTTGCTCCACTTCCAAACTGTCCGTGTCCCTACACCCTAAAGACTTCAGTGTTTTGAGAATGCAGCTCACCACCATGCTCTCACGGGCAACAAGGGATGGGTAATAAATGTTAACTTGGCCAACAACAGTCACATTCTGTGAACAAGTAGAGAAACATTTTGAAAAAGGTGTCTTCTCTGCTTGAATGTTTTCAACTGAATTGGAAGATGGATTGAAGGTCACAGATTTGGAGTAGGAATAGCGTTCCAGAACCCAGTATTACCCATTTGACTGCTTCAGTCGATTAAGGTGCATCTTCTGAAAATTTGCGGATTCGTTTGGCAATGACAGTGAGTTTGTTGTTGCACTCGCTTGTAGCATTTACACTTGATGAGCGGATCAAGCTGCTTCAAGCTGCGACAAGGTATAGCTCCTAGATCAGTTAACACAAGATACAGGGAAATACATGATTGCTGAATCTTCCTCCACTTTCATCAACACCAACAAACAGAAGAGGATGGGGAATTGGCAGAAGTCTAGGTGAATTAGCAATTGTGCATAAATCCAATGCCAGGATATTAGATTAGAATTGATTCCCTACAGTGTGGAAACAGGCCCTTTGGCCCAACCAGTCCACACTGACCCTTCAAAGAGTAACCCACCCAGACCCATTTCCCCTCTGACTAATCCATCTAACACTATGGGCAATTTAGCACGGATAATTCACCTAACTTGCACATCTTTGGACTGTGGGGGGAAACCGGAGCATCCGGGGAAACCCACGCAGACACGAGGAGAAAGTGCAAACTCCACATAGACAGTCACCCAAGGCTAGAATCGAACCTGGGACACTGGTGCTTTGAGGCAGCAGTGCTAACCGTGCCGCCCATATGATAATGAGCAGTCAATAATCCCGAGGAATTCGATACCAATTTCTAAGCGGTTGGGGATTAGCCCGTAAAACCAGTTGGGTTAAACCTGCTAACCAGGCAATGGTCACAATTCTATATTTTATTGGAACTCCCTGTGACTGGTTTGTTTCTGGAATGGAGTGAAGTTATATGTTGGCAGAGTTATAGGCAGACGCTGAATGCAAATTGCTCAAAGTCCATGCATTTTCCCATGGAGATAAGAAACAAGTAGATAGTAGACAGTTGTCAAGGCCCGAAGCTGTGGGTTCATTCTCCTCACCTCTCTATCGAACATGAAGTCCTCCCTTAGGTCACTCCTTAAGACTCAACTGTTTTACCGTGATCTCATCTTAGATCGCCTGATGTCACTCTGTGTCATATTTTGCTTTTTAATCAAGTAACTTTGGATGTCTTATTACTTTAAAGGTGATACATAAATTCTAGTGCTATTGTTTCTGATGGTTGTGATTAGCCATTTCGACCTCCTTGGGCTAACTTTAAGTCTGTAAGAGTTGAATGCTTTTCATCGTGGCTGCAGGAGGGAGTGATGCTAAGTTGTTGTGGTTCTGTTCGCCGAGCTGGGAATTTGTCTTGCAAACGTTTTGTCCCCTGTCTAGGTGACATCCTCAGTGCTCGGGAGCCTCCTGTGAAGCGCTTCTGTGCTGTTTCCTCCGGCATTTATAGTGGCCTGTCTCTGCCGCTTCCGGTTGTCAGTTCGAGCTGTCCGCTGTAGTGGCCAGTATATTGGGTCCAGGTCGATGTGTTTGTTGATAGAGTCTGTGGATGAGTGCCATGCCTCTAGGAATTCCCTGGCTGTTCTCTGTTTGGCTTGCCCTATAATGGTAGTGTTGTCCCAGTCGAATTCATGTTGCTTGTCATCTGTGTGTGTGGCTACTAAGGATAGCTGGTCATGTCGTTTCGTGGCTAGTTGGTGTTCATGGATACGGATCGTTAGCTGTCTTCCTGTTTGTCCTATGTAGTGTTTTGTGCAGTCCTTGCATGGGATTTTGTACACTACATTGGTTTTGCTCATGTTGGGTATCGGGTCCTTCGTTCTGGTGAGTTGTTATCTGAGAGTGGCTGTTGGTTTGTGTGCTGTTATGAGTCCTAGTGGTCGCAGTAGTCTGGCTGTCAGTTCGGAAATGCTCTTGATGTATGGTAGTGTGGCTAGTCCTTTGGGTTGCGGCATGTCCTCGTTCCGTTGTCTTTCCCTTAGGCATCTGTTGATGAAATTGCGCGGGTATCCGTTTTTGGCGAATACATTGTATAGGTGTTCCTCTTCCTCTTTTTACAGTGCTGGTGTGCTGCAGTGTGTTGTGGCCCTTTTGAATAGTGTCTTGATTCAACTTCGTTTGTGTGTGTTGGGGTGGTTGCTTTCATAGTTTAGGACTTGGTCTGTGTGTGTGGCTTTCCTGTATACCTTTGTGGTGAATTCTCCGTTCGGTGTTCTCTGTACCATCACATCTAGGAATGGGAGTTGGTTGTCCTTTTCTTCCTCTCTTGTGAATCAGATTCCTGTGAGTGTGGCGTTGATGATCTGGTGTGTGTTCTCTATTTCTGTGTTTTTAATTTTTACAAAGGTGTCATCCACATATCTGACAAAGGCAGAATGACGGTCATCCTGGACAAAGCAGAGTATATCCAAAAAGCACAACAACTACTTGCACATAGCAACACCTACCAAAAAAGGGAGTTTGTCCCCACCCCACAGCTCACCAATAGGATAAACAACACATTGAGGAATCTACAAAAAAACGGACAGATAACCAGGTCTGACCTACAAAGAATGAAACTTGAAAGCAACAACACCCCCAGATTCTATGGACTACCCAAAGTGCACAAACCAGACATCTGACTGAGATCAATAGTATCACTACCAGGGACACCATCACACAAACTGGCCCAAGAACTACAACAGAAATTGAAACACCTGATCAGCGGATCCAGACAATCTATACAATCGACACAGGAATTCTTGGACCTCATCAGAAATATACACATAGACAAGGAAGAAACTATGGTCTCATTCGATGTAACGGCACTGTTCACCACTATCGACAAAACCCTAGCCAGAGAAACAATAGCCAACCTGCTGGACAGACATAACAGACAACAGGACATTGAACCTATCAACAAAGACGGCATACTTAAACTACTGGACTTGTGCCTCACAACACACTTCACATTCAACAACCAGATATATGAACAAATCAACGGAACACCCACGGGCTCACCCATCTCTGGACTCATAGCAGAAGCAGTAATGCAAAGATTAGAACAAACAGTCTTACTGCAAATTCAACCCAAACTATGTGGATGACACCTTTGTAATAATAAAAAACACAGAAATAGAGAACACACACCAGATCATCAACCCCACACTCACAGGAATCCGATTCACTAGAGAAGAAGAAAAGGACAACCAACTCCCATTCCTAGATGTGATGGTACAGAGAACACCGAACGGAGAATTCACCACAAAGGTTTACAGGAAAGCCACACACACAGACCAAGTCCTAAACTATGAAAGCAACCATCCCAACACACACAAACGAAGTTGCATCAAGACACTGTTCAAAAGGGCCACAACACACTGCAGCACACCAGAACTGCAAAAAGAGGAAGAGGAACACCTATACAATGTATTCGCCAAAAACGGATACCCTCGCAATTTCATCAACAGATGCCTAAGGTAAAGACAATGGAATGAGGACATGCCGCAACCCAAAGGACTAGCCACACTACCATACATCAGGAGCATTTCCGAACTGACAGCCAGACTACTGCGACCACTAGGACTCATAACAGCACACAAACCAACAGCCACTCTCAGACAACAACTCATCAGAACGAAGGACCCGATACCCAACATGAGCAAAACCAATGTAGTGTACAAAATCCCATGCAAGGACTGCACAAAACACTACATTGGATAAACAGGAAGACAGCTAACAATCCGTTTCCATGAACACCAACTAGCCACGAAACGACACGACCAGCCATCCTTAGTAGCCACACACACAGATGACAAGCAACATGAATTCGACTGGGATAACACTGCCATTATAGGGCAAGCCAAACAGAGAACAGCCAGGGAATTCCTAGAGGCATGGCACTCATCCACAGACTCTATCAACAAACACATCGACCTGGACCCAATATACCGGCCACTACAGCGGACAGCTGGAACTGACAACCGGAAGCGGCATATTCGAACCACTATAAATGCCGGAGGAAACAGCACAGAAGCGCTTCACAGGAAGCTCCCAAGTACTGAGGATGTCACCTAGACAGGGGACAAAACGTTTGCAAGACAAATTCCCAGCTCGGCGAACAGAACCACAACAACGAGCACCCGAGTTTCAATCTTCTCCCAAACTTTGAAGTGATGCTAAGTATTCTTTTCCTTTTCATGGTAACTACACCAGAGTTTTTTGTTAGGAAATATGAAGATAGGAGTGGACCTATAACAGATAACTAACTGACAGGCCTGGCAAACAAGGTGTCATGTTATAATGCTTTACTATATTCCATGGGAGAGTGAAGATAAATACTAGAATAAATAGTGCTACCCGTAAACTTGGCAGATCCCTCTGATTACATTCTTTTCTCGATATTATTCAAAGTGACTTCTTGGTAACATGACAAAAAGTACATGAAGATCTTTCTTGACAGCAACTTGCATTTGTGCAGCATATTTCACTGTCAAACAACATCAGAAACCATGTCAGGGAGGTTTAAAATGGATGCTGTGCAAGGAATTAGACATAAGGACCTATAAATGATAATGTGGCCCAAGTGAAGCTTGTTAGGAGGGACTTGTTAAAGCACAGAGGGAGGGGAAGAAGTGGAGAAGTTTAGGGTGGGAATTCCAGAGTTTGGGGGGACGGTATTTTCAAGAACGCTTACCTCTGCTCTCAATAGTGCAATTTCAGCCGGGATCAGTTCGTGTGCTTCGTTCTGCACATGTGCCAATGTCCGCAGCAGACAGAGCAGCTTTCTGTGAGAGGTACTACATAGACAGTAGCTTTCTTACATTTCTTAAATGAATTGTGATAAATTTACTTTTGCTTTGTTAACAAATATGATTTTAACCTTCATTCAGGCTGTGCTATACCTTGTGTGAGACATTTGGATGATTTTTGAGTGATCGTGAGTGATATCTTTGCTGGTCTGTCCCAACCCCACTTTTCCCATAGGCCCCATTATTTCTATTAAGTGATTTTCTATTAAGCGAGGTTTCACTGGAACACGACTATGGTGTTATAGGAGAACTACGTGTAAATGCAAGTTAAAGGAAAACGTGCCCAAGCAAAAAAAAGTCACTGAAGATAAACCCTGTAAATGATTAGACCATTATGTCTGCATCTGTACATTTAACCAGGTCAACATTAATCTTATCCCATCTTCATCCTGCATTCCACAGATTTTCTTGACAAATTGTCAACTTGCTTCTTAATAGAATTGATGGACTTTGTTTCAAAAGTGGTTTGAGGAGAGAATTCCACATCCAAACCATTGTGTTCTTGTGGTCCAGGCACACTTGAAGTCAGAGAGACCAGGGAACCTTTCAAATAATGGAGGCAAGTAAGTCAGAGATTAACCAGAAAGCCGACTCAGGGCGAAGGACAACTGAGGTATGAAGGAAGTTTTTTCCATTTTACAAGTGCATTGGATAAAATTATCCTGAAATTGTATTGAACCAAAGGACAAAGTAAGATGAAGGAACATAGATTCAAACCAGTATAAAAAACAGCTTTATGTGTAATATGAATACATTTCCTTCCTGCAATATGATCAATAGGTAGAACATACTTCTCAGTAGAACAGTGGAGACAAAAACCCTGGGAGCATTTGAAAGAATCGATGTCAAATAAAAGGACTTGTAGGGTGTTCTGTAAAAACAAGCTTAGATGAGCTTGAGTGGCCACCCTGTGCACATTTATCTTTTGATCTCGAAGTCGTTTGTCACAATGAACTGTAAGATAAGTATATTTTGTTTCAGCTCAGGAGAGGAGTTTGATATAATAGAAGATCATTTCCAACAGTGATTTGACTGACTGATCTGCAGATTAGGATCTCAATTCCAATCAGACCTCAGCTTTTTACCCTCAGGAAGCTCATTCAGTTATAATGGGATACACCAACGTTAGACAACTAAACATTGATTAGAATCAAGCCTCTGACCTTTTTCAGTCTAATAGCAGAACTCTCATTGAAAGTAAGAAGTGTTATAAAGCATTCAGTTGAAGTGCAAAACAGCATTTGATGTATCATCATGGGTCTAGATTTGATGAATATGAGATATGCCAATGTGTCAGAATTTGACAAGATCTGCACAAACGTTCTTTCATATAATTTATTTAAATATATACATTTTATATACGTTCTTCAGACGGATTGAATCCCATCAATGGATTGAATAGATCACCTATTCACTCAGTATTTGTGGCTGTCACAACTAAACAAGTTCCCTTTGTTCCCCGACACGGCAGTTTAATGCCATATAAAAGATAACAACACAAGACAGGGGCTCATAGAGCTGGGGATGTTACATTTAGTGATTAGTAAGCAGACAGAGAGTAGGAGCAAGCAGGCTTTTTCAAGTTGGTGGCTACAATAAAGGCAGATCCCTCAAGGATCAGCACTGGGACCTGAGCTACTTGCAGTCTATCTTAATAAGGGACCGAGAGTGATGTATTCAAGTGTTCTGATTAGAGAAAGATAGGTGAGGGATAAGCTCTGATGAAGACACTGCAAAGAAATATATAAAAGCACAGTACTTATGATACTGGAGGTCTGAAATGAAAACAGAAAATGCTGGTGAAGCTCTGACAGCATTTGTTGAGAGAGCAAAGGAGAGTTAGAGTTTTGAGTCCAGTATGACTCTTGTTCATGTTGAAGAACCTGATGAAGTGGTGGTGTAAGCTCGAGGGAAGGAGTGGTCTACTCCTGCTGCTAATGCTTTTGGCCTTGTGTTTGGATGGTCTCAGTAGTTCAGTGTAATCAAAGCTGAATTTAATAGGTTTTACTGGAAGAGAAGGAACAAACATGGGGATTTGGCAGGAGAGTGAAGTGAAGATCAAAAATAAATATGTTCTTCTTGAATGACAAAGTAGGCTCACCAGACCTTAAGGCCTGATCTTTCTATTTCCAATGGCGAGGTGGCTTCCTGTTTATCAACACAGCAGATTGGCTGGTGTTGAATAATCCTAGGTGTCAACAGAAAGTATGTCCCCTGCTCATCAACAAGCTGGATTATCAAAACCACTGCCAACATAACCCTCGAGCGTTAGGGAGCAGGATGACTCAGCCATTGAATAAGTAAGAATGGTTGACTCATTTTCCAATATCCATCACTTGGTTGTTTTACTTTAGATGCAGAGAGACTCAAAAGCAAGCCTACTTTCTTCACTTGTCCAAAAGGAGACTTTCCTTCTGTACTGGAGTGTCGATAGAAGCAAACTTTATATTGATTAGATTACAGGGTGGAAACAGGCCCTTCGGCCCAACAAGTCCACACCAACCCGCCGAAGCGCAACCCACCCATACCCCTACATTTGCCCCTTACCTAATACTACGGGCAATTTAGCATGGCCAATTCACCTAACCTGTACATCTTTGGACTGTGGGAGGATGTAGTATAATGTCCCTACCTCTAAACCAAGTGGCTGTAGTTCAGGTCCTACCACCTCTAGTGGTGTGTAATAACATCTCAGCAGAGTGATTAATTGGTGGCTCAGTGGTTAGCACTGCTGGCTCACAGTGCCAGGGACCCAGGTTCGATTCCTGCCTCAGGCTGTGTGGAGTTTGCACATTCTCTCCACATCTACATGAGTTTCCTCTGGGTGCTCAAGTTTCCTCCCACAATCCAAAGATGTGCAGATCAGGTGAATTGGTCATTCTAAATTGCCCACAGTATCAGAGGGAAATGGGTCTGGGTGGGTTACTCGTCGGTGTGGGCTTGTTGGGCCGAAGGGCATATTTCCACACTGTAGGGAGTCTAATCTAATTTTTGTAACAGCACTGCAAGCTGAAGCATTGTCTGTGTTATTATATGATGGAAAATTAAAGAGGACTTTGGAAATGCAAACAAAAAGCTGGGATTGTTCCTTTTTTTCAAGACACAGCAAGCCAGTGGAGTCTCCACTTATTAATTACCCATCCATATTCCAAAGCTTTACTTCAACCTATTGGCATTTATAATGCTTTATAATTTTGTGTGTATAAAATGGTAAACCACACTTCCTTGTGCCAGTGAAAAGTTCAAATGGAATGAAATGACAATGGGCAAAAATATGGAAGGGTAATCCCCAAATTAATAGCTGCTGTGAGTGTTTGAAAAGCTTCTGACATTGATCCAATATTGAACAGTGCCAAGGAAGTAACACTGTAGATGTATGGTTAACATTAGAGAAACTGATCTGTTGTGACAAGCAATTTATTTTAACACTGATCTGCTCAGAAGTAATGCTTCCACATGCCTTTTGGGAGTTTTTAGTGCACAGCTCAGAATAAAGGCATTTGTTGTTATAGCTTGGATTGACATACCAAGAAGGGTTCTCACGTTCACTTGAAACACTTTGACCTGGAGAAACAGTCTCCCCATTTCATCAAACTTGCCTCATTAATTCCTCACCATGTCCCTATAGCATTTCTCACACCCAATTTCTGCCACACTGTCACATTCCGGGAATACTCACTACTCAGTAGATGTCAGTCAAAAGACTGGTAATCCCTATGGCTGCGCCGTCTTTAAAAGGTTGTTGAGTCTTGAATATCTGCAGGAGCACTGGAGTCCATAGATGCCTTGCTTGGACATGGGTCAAGATTAGAGTGGAGCTGGAAAAGCACAGCAGGTCAGGCAGCATCCGAGGAGCAGGAAGATCAATTTTTTGGGCAAAAGCCCTCCATCAGGAATCCGCCCGGCTTAGGCAAGAGCATGGTCTGAATATGTTGGAGAAGGGAAAGATGGCTATGATATTATTCAACAGGAACGCAGAGGTCTTGGTGCACGAGGTGGTCAGAGGAGAGGCATCAACTTCCCAGAGATCCAGCAGAGGACGCCTTTCCAGCCAGTCAAGTCGAAGGTTGTAAGATGGATCACCGCCTAGTCTCCAAGCTTCTGAAGAACACCAATAAAGAAAGAAGGTTAATAGCCTGCTTCACTCCACCACGGTAAGAATTCCACACTCGCTCTATCTCTGCTACTGCACACACCTCTCACCAAGATCTCCACACTCACTCTATCTCTGCTACTGCACACACCTCTCACCAAGATCTCCACACACACTATATCTCTGCTACTGCACACAAGTCTCACCAATATCTCCACACTCACTCTATCTCTGCTACTGCACACAACTCTCACCAAGATCTCCACACTCTCTCTCCCTCTGCTACTGTACACACCTCTCACCAAGATCTCCTCACTTGCTCTATCTCTGCTACTGTACACACCTCCCAACAAGATCTCCACACTCACTCTATCTCTGCTCCTGTACACACCTCTCCCCAAGATCTCCACACTCGCTCTAACTCTGCTACTGTACACACCTCTCACCAAGATCTCCACACTCGCTCTAACTCTGCTACTGTACACACCTCTCACCAAGATCTCCACACTCTCTCTATTTCTGCTACTGTACACACCTCTCACCAAGATCTCCACACTCACTCTATCTCTGCTACTGTACACACCTCTCACCAAGATCTCCTCACTTGCTCTATCTCTGCTACTGTACACACCTCCCAACAAGATCTCCACACTCGCTCTATCTCTGCTACTGGACAAACCTCTCACCAAGATCCCCACGCTCACTCTATCTCTGCTATTGCACACACCTCTCACCAAGATCTCCACACTCGCTATCTCTGCTACTGTACACACCTCTCACCAAGATCTCCACACTCGCTCTATCTCTGCTATTGCACACACCTCTCACCAAGATCTCCACACTCACTCTATCTCTGCTATTGCACACACCTCTCACCAAGATCTCCACACTCACTCTATCTCTGCTACTGTACACACCTCTCACCAAGATCTCCACACTCACTCTATCTCTGCTACTGTACTCACCTCTACCCAAGGTCTTCTCACACGTTCTATGTCTGCTACTGTACACAACTCTCACCAAGATCTCCACGCTCGCTCTATCTCTGCTACTGTACACACCTCTCACCAAGATCTCCACACTCACTCTATCTCTGCTCCTGCACACACCTCTCACCAAGATCTCCACACTCGCTCTATCTCTGCTACTGTACACACCTCTCACCAAGATCTCTACACTCACTCTATCTGTGAGACTGCACACACCTCTCACCAAGATCTCCACACTCGCTCTATCTCTGCTACTGTACACACGTCTCACCAAGATCTCCACACTCACTCTATCTCTGCTACTGTACACACGTCTCACCAAGATCTCCATGCTGGCTCTATCTCTGCTACTGTACACACCTCTCACCAAGCTCTCCACACTCACTCTATCTCTGCTACTGCACACACCTCTACCAATATCTCCACACTCACTCTATCTCTGCTACTGTACACACCTCTCACCAAGATCTTCACACTCACTCTATCTCTGCTACTGCACACACCTCTCACCAAGATCTCCACACTCACTCTATCTCTGCTACTGTACACAACTCTCACCAAGATCTCCACACTCGCTCTATCTCTGCTACTGCACACACCTCTCACCAAGATCTCCACACTCACTCTATCTCTGCTACTGTACTCACCTCTACCCAAGGTCTTCTCACACGCTCTATGTCTGCTACTGTACACAACTCTCACCAAGATCTCCACGCTCGCTCTATCTCTGCTACTGTACACACCTCTCACCAAGATCTCCACACTCGCTCTATCTCTGCTATTGCACACACCTCTCACCAAGATCTCCACACTCACTCTATCTCTGCTATTGCACACACCTCTCACCAAGATCTCCACACTCACTCTATCTCTGCTACTGCACACACCTCTCACCAAGATCTCCACACTCACTCTATCTCTGCTACTGCACACACGTCTCACCAAGCTCTCCACGCTCGCTCTATCTCTGCTACTGTACACACCTCTCACCAAACTCTCCACACTCACTCTATCTCTGCTACTGCACACACCTCTACCAAGATCTCCACACTCACTCTATCTCTGCTACTGTACACAACTCTCACCAAGATCTTCACACTCACTCTATCTCTGCTACTGCACACACCTCTCACCAAGATCTCCACACTCACTCTATCTCTGCTACTGTACACAACTCTCACCAAGATCTCCACACTCGCTCTATCTCTGCTACTGCACACACCTCTCACCAAGATCTCCACACTCACTCTATCTCTGCTACTGTACTCACCTCTACCCAAGGTCTTCTCACACGCTCTATGTCTGCTACTGTACACACCTCTCACCAAGATCTCCACACTCACTCTATCTCTGCTACTGTACAAACCTCTCACCAAGATCTCCACACTCGCTCTATCTCTGCTACTGCACACACCTCTCACCAAGATCTCCACACTCGCTCTATCTCTGCTACTGTACACACCTCTCACCAAGATCTCCACACTCACTCTATCTCTGCTACTGCACACACCTCTCACCAAGATCTCCACACTCACTCTATCTCTGCTACTGTACAAACCTCTCACCAAGATCTCCACACTCGCTCTATCTCTGCTACTGTACACACCTCTCACGAAGATCTCCACACTCGCTCTATCTCTGCTACTGTACACACCTCTCACCAAGATCTCCACACTCGCTCTATCTCTGCTACTGCACACACCTCTCACCAAGATCTCCACACTCACTCTATCTCTGCTACTGTACTCACCTGTACCCAAGGTCTTCTCACACGTTCTATGTCTGCTACTGTACACAACTCTCACCAAGATCTCCACGCTCACTCTATCTCTGCTATTGCACACACCTCTCACCAAGCTCTCCACGCTCGCTCTATCTCTGCTACTGTACACACCTCTCACCAAGCTCTCCACACTCACTCTATCTCTGCTACTGCACACACCTCTACCAAGATCTCCACACTCACTCTATCTCTGCTACTGTACACACCTCTCATCAAGATCTTCACACTCACTCCATCTCTGCTACTGCACACACCTCTCACCAAGATCTCCACACTCACTCTATCTCTGCAACTGTACACAACTCTCACCAAGATCTTCACACTCACTCTATCTCTGCTACTGCACACACCTCTCACCAAGATCTCCACACTCACTCTATCTCTGCTATTGCACACACCTCTCACCAAGATCTCCACACTCACTCTATCTCTGCTACTGCACACGCCTCTCACCAAGATCTCCACACTCACTCTATCTCTGCTACTGCACACACGTCTCACCAAGCTCTCCACGCTCGCTCTATCTCTGCTACTGTACACACCTCTCACCAAACTCTCCACACTCACTCTATCTCTGCTACTGCACACACCTCTACCAAGATCTCCACACTCACTCTATCTCTGCTACTGCACACACCTCTCACCAAGATCTCCACACTCACTCTATCTCTGCTACTGTACACAACTCTCACCAAGATCTCCACACTCGCTCCATCTCTGCTACTGCACACACCTCTCACCAAGATCTCCACCCTCACTCTATCTCTGCTACTGTACTCACCTCTACCCAAGGTCTTCTCACACGCTCTATGTCTGCTACTGTACACAACTCTCACCAAGATCTCCACGCTCGCTCTATCTCTGCTACTGTACACACCTCTCACCAAGATCTCCACACTCGCTCTATCTCTGCTCTTGCACACACCTCTCACCAAGATCTCCACACTCACTCTATCTCTGCTACTGCACACACCTCTCACCAAGATCTCCACACTCACTCTATCTCTGCTACTGCACACACGTCTCACCAAGCTCTCCACGCTCGCTCTATCTCTGCTACTGTACACACCTCTCACCAAACTCTCCACACTCACTCTATCTCTGCTACTGCACACACCTCTACCAAGATCTCCACACTCACTCTATCTCTGCTACTGTACACAACTCTCACCGAGATCTTCACACTCACTCTATCTCTGCTACTGCACACACCTCTCACCAAGATCTCCACACTCACTCTATCTCTGCTACTGTACACAACTCTCACCAAGATCTCCACACTCGCTCTATCTCTGCTACTGCACACACCTCTCACCAAGATCTCCACACTCACTCTATCTCTGCTACTGTACTCACCTCTACCCAAGGTCTTCTCACACGCTCTATGTCTGCTACTGTACACACCTCTCACCAAGATCTCCACACTCACTCTATCTCTGCTACTGTACAAACCTCTCACCAAGATCTCCACACTCGCTCTATCTCTGCTACTGCACACACCTCTCACCAAGATCTCCACACTCGCTCTATCTCTGCTACTGTACACACCTCTCACCAAGATCTCCACACTCACTCTATCTCTGCTACTGCACACACCTCTCACCAAGATCTCCACACTCACTCTATCTCTGCTACTGTACAAACCTCTCACCAAGATCTCCACACTCGCTCTATCTCTGCTACTGTACACACCTCTCACGAAGATCTCCACACTCGCTCTATCTCTGCTACTGTACACACCTCTCACCAAGATCTCCACACTCGCTCTATCTCTGCTACTGCACACACCTCTCACCAAGATCTCCACACTCACTCTATCTCTGCTACTGTACTCACCTCTACCCAAGGTCTTCTCACACGTTCTATGTCTGCTACTGTACACAACTCTCACCAAGATCTCCACGCTCACTCTATCTCTGCTATTGCACACACCTCTCACCAAGCTCTCCACGCTCGCTCTATCTCTGCTACTGTACACACCTCTCACCAAGCTCTCCACACTCACTCTATCTCTGCTACTGTACTCACCTCTACCCAACGTCTTCTCACACGCTCTATGTCTGCTACTGTACACAACTCTCACCAAGATCTCCACGCTCGCTCTATCTCTGCTACTGTACACACCTCTCACCAAGACCTCCACACTCGTACTATCTCTGCTATTGCACACACCTCTCACCAAGATCTCCACACTCACTCTATCTCTGCTATTGCACACACCTCTCACCAAGATCTCCACACTCACTCTATCTCTGCTACTGCACACACCTCTCACCAAGATCTCCACACTCACTCTATCTCTGCTACTGCACACACGTCTCACCAAGCTCTCCACGCTCGCTCTATCTCTGCTACTGTACACACCTCTCACCAAACTCTCCACACTCACTCTATCTCTGCTACTGCACACACCTCTACCAAGATCTCCACACTCACTCTATCTCTGCTACTGTACACAACTCTCACCAAGATCTTCACACTCACTCTATCTCTGCTACTGCACACACCTCTCACCAAGATCTCCACACTCACTCTATCTCTGCTACTGTACACAACTCTCACCAAGATCTCCACACTCGCTCTATCTCTGCTACTGCACACACCTCTCACCAAGATCTCCACACTCACTCTATCTCTGCTACTGTACTCACCTCTACCCAAGGTCTTCTCACACGCTCTATGTCTGCTACTGTACACACCTATCACCAAGATCTCCACACTCACTCTATCTCTGCTACTGTACAAACCTCTCACCAAGATCTCCACACTCGCTCTATCTCTGCTACTGCACACACCTCTCACCAAGATCTCCACACTCGCTCTATCTCTGCTACTGTACACACCTCTCACCAAGATCTCCACACTCACTCTATCTCTGCTACTGCACACACCTCTCACCAAGATCTCCACACTCACTCTATCTCTGCTACTGTACAAACCTCTCACCAAGATCTCCACACTCGCTCTATCTCTGCTACTGTACACACCTCTCACGAAGATCTCCACACTCGCTCTATCTCTGCTACTGTACACACCTCTCACCAAGATCTCCACACTCGCTCTATCTCTGCTACTGCACACACCTCTCACCAAGATCTCCACACTCACTCTATCTCTGCTACTGTACTCACCTGTACCCAAGGTCTTCTCACACGTTCTATGTCTGCTACTGTACACAACTCTCACCAAGATCTCCACGCTCACTCTATCTCTGCTATTGCACACACCTCTCACCAAGCTCTCCACGCTCGCTCTATCTCTGCTACTGTACACACCTCTCACCAAGCTCTCCACACTCACTCTATCTCTGCTACTGCACACACCTCTACCAAGATCTCCACACTCACTCTATCTCTGCTACTGTACACACCTCTCACCAAGATCTTCACACTCACTCCATCTCTGCTACAGCACACACCTCTCACCAAGATCTCCACACTCACTCTATCTCTGCAACTGTACACAACTCTCACCAAGATCTTCACACTCACTCTATCTCTGCTACTGCACACACCTCTCACCAAGATCTCCACACTCACTCTATCTCTGCTATTGCACACACCTCTCACCAAGATCTCCACACTCACTCTATCTCTGCTACTGCACACGCCTCTCACCAAGATCTCCACACTCACTCTATCTCTGCTACTGCACACACGTCTCACCAAGCTCTCCACGCTCGCTCTATCTCTGCTACTGTACACACCTCTCACCAAACTCTCCACACTCACTCTATCTCTGCTACTGCACACACCTCTACCAAGATCTCCACACTCACTCTATCTCTGCTACTGCACACACCTCTCACCAAGATCTCCACACTCACTCTATCTCTGCTACTGTACACAACTCTCACCAAGATCTCCACACTCGCTCTATCTCTGCTACTGCACACACCTCTCACCAAGATCTCCACACTCACTCTATCTCTGCTACTGTACACACCTCTCACGAAGATCTCCACACTCGCTCTATCTCTGCTACTGTACACACCTCTCACCAAGATCTCCACACTCGCTCTATCTCTGCTACTGCACACACCTCTCACCAAGATCTCCACACTCACTCTATCTCTGCTACTGTACTCACCTCTACCCAAGGTCTTCTCACACGTTCTATGTCTGCTACTGTACACAACTCTCACCAAGATCTCCACGCTCACTCTATCTCTGCTATTGCACACACCTCTCACCAAGCTCTCCACGCTCGCTCTATCTCTGCTACTGTACACACCTCTCACCAAGCTCTCCACACTCACTCTATCTCTGCTACTGCACACACCTCTACCAAGATCTCCACACTCACTCTATCTCTGCTACTGTACACACCTCTCACCAAGATCTTCACACTCACTCCATCTCTGCTACTGCACACACCTCTCACCAAGATCTCCACACTCACTCTATCTCTGCTACTGTACACAACTCTCACCAAGATCTTCACACTCACTCTATCTCTGCTACTGCACACACCTCTCACCAAGATCTCCACACTCACTCTATCTCTGCTATTGCACACACCTCTCACCAAGATCTCCACACTCACTCTATCTCTGCTACTGCACACACCTCTCACCAAGATCTCCACACTCACTCTATCTCTGCTACTGCACACACGTCTCACCAAGCTCTCCACGCTCGCTCTATCTCTGCTACTGTACACACCTCTCACCAAACTCTCCACACTCACTCTATCTCTGCTACTGCACACACCTCTACCAAGATCTCCACACTCACTCTATCTCTGCTACTGTACACAACTCTCACCAAGATCTTCACACTCACTCTATCTCTGCTACTGCACACACCTCTCACCAAGATCTCCACACTCACTCTATCTCTGCTACTGTACACAACTCTCACCAAGATCTCCACACTCGCTCTATCTCTGCTACTGCACACACCTCTCACCAAGATCTCCACACTCACTCTATCTCTGCTACTGTACTCACCTCTACCCAAGGTCTTCTCACACGCTCTATGTCTGCTACTGTACACACCTCTCACCAAGATCTCCACACTCACTCTATCTCTGCTACTGTACAAACCTCTCACCAAGATCTCCACACTCGCTCTATCTCTGCTACTGCACACACCTCTCACCAAGATCTCCACACTCGCTCTATCTCTGCTACTGTACACACCTCTCACCAAGATCTCCACACTCACTCTATCTCTGCTACTGCACACACCTCTCACCAAGATCTCCACACTCACTCTATCTCTGCTACTGTACACACGTCTCACCAAGATCTCCACACTCGCTCTATCTCTGCTACTGTACACACCTCTCACCAAGATCTCCACACTCGCTCTATCTCTGCTACTGTACACACCTCTCACCAAGATCTCCACACTCACTCTATCTCTGCTACTGTACACACCTCTCACCAAGATCTCCACACTCACTCTATCTCTGCTACTGTACACACCTCTCACCAAGATCTCCACACTCACTCTATCTCTGCTACTGTAGAAACCTCTCACCAAGATCTCCACACTCACTCTATCTCTGCTACTGCACACACCTCTCACCAAGATCTCCACACTCACTCTATATCTGCTACTGTACACACCTCTCACCAAGATCTCCACACTCGCTCTATCTCTGCTGCTGTACACACCTCTCACCAAGATCTCCACACTCGCTATCTCTGCTACTGTACACACCTCTCACCAAGATCTCCACACTCGCTCTATCTCTGCTATTGCACACACCTCTCACCAAGATCTCCACACTCGCTATCTCTGCTACTGTACACACCTCTCACCAAGATCTCCACACTCTCTCTATCTCTGCTACTGTACACACCTCTCACCAAGCTCTCCACACTCACTCTATCTCTGCTACTGCACACACCTCTACCAAGATCTCCACACTCACTCTATCTCTGCTACTGTACACACCTCTCACCAAGATCTCCACGCTCGCTCTATCTCTGCTACTGTACACACCTCTCACCAAGATCTCCACACTCGCTCTATCTCTGCTACTGTACACACCTCTCACCAAGATCTCTACACTCACTCTATCTCTGAGACTGCACACACCTCCCACCAAGATCTCCACACTCGCTCTATCTCTGCTACTGTACACACCACTCACCAAGATCTCTACACTCACTCTATCTCTGAGACTGCACACACCTCCCACCAAGATCTCCACACTCACTCTATCTCTGCTACTGTACACAACTCTCACCAAGATCTCCACACTCACTCTATCTCTGCTACTGCACACACCTCTCACCAAGATCTCCACACTCACTCTATCTCTGCTCCTGTACTCACCTCTACCCAAGGTCTTCTCACACGCTCTATGTCTGCTACTGTACACAACTATCACCAAGATCTCCACGCTCGCTCTCTCTCTGCTACTGTACACACCTCTCACCAAGATCTCCACACTCGCTCTATCTCTGCTACTGCACACACCTCTCACCAAGATCTCCACACTCGCTCTATCTCTGCTACTGTACACACCTCTCACCAAGAGCTCCACACTCACTCTATCTCTGAGACTGCACACACCTCTCACCAAGATCTCCACACTCGCTCTATCTCTGCTACTGTACACACGTCTCACCAAGATCTCCACACTCACTCTATCTCTGCTACTGTACACACCTCTCACCAAGATCTCCACACTCACTCTATCTCTGCTACTGTACACACCTCTCACCAAGATCTCCGCACTCGCTCTATCTCTGCTACTGTACACACCTCTCACCAAGATCTCCACACTCACTCTATCTCTGCTACTGTACACACCTCTCACCAAGATCTCCACACTCTCTCTCCCTCTGCTACTGTACACACCTCTCACCAAGATCTCCTCACTTGCTCTATCTCTGCTACTGTACACACATCCCAACAAGATCTCCACACTCACTCTATCTCTGCTACTGTACACACCTCTCACCAAGATCTCCACACTCGCTCTAACTCTGCTAATGTACACACCTCTCACCAAGATCTCCACACTCGCTCTATCTCTGCTACTGTACACACCTCTCACCAAGATCTCCACACTCACTCTATCTCTGCTACTGTACACACCTCTCACCAAGATCTCCACACTCACTCTATCTCTGCTACTGTACATACCTCTCACCAAGATCTCCTCACTTGCTCTATCTCTGCTACTGTACACACCTCCCAACAAGATCTCCACACTCGCTCTATCTCTGCTACTGTACAAACCTCTCACCAAGATCTCCACACTCACTCTATCTCTGCTACTGCACACACCTCTACCCAAGGTCTTCTCACACGGTCTATGTCTGCTACTGTACACAACTCTCACCAAGATCTCCACGCTCGCTCTATCTCTGCTACTGTACACACCTCTCACCAAGATCTTCTCACTCGCTCTATCTCTGCTACTGCACACACCTCTCACCAAGATCTCCACACTCGTTCTATCTCTGCTACTGTACACACCTCTCACCAAGATCTCTACACTCACTCTATCTGTGAGACTGCACACACCTCTCACCAAGATCTCCACACTCGCTCTATCTCTGCTACTGTACACACGTCTCACCAAGATCTCCACACTCACTCTATCTCTGCTACTGTACACACGTCTCACCAAGATCTCCACGCTGGCTCTATCTCTGCTACTGTACACACCTCTCACCAAGCTCTCCACACTCACTCTATCTCTGCTACTGCACACACCTCTACCAATATCTCCACACTCACTCTATCTCTGCTACTGTACACACCTCTCACCAAGAACTTCACACTCACTCTATCTCTGCTACTGCACACACCTCTCACCAAGATCTCCACACTCACTCTATCTCTGCTACTGTACACAACTCTCACCAAGATCTCCACACTCGCTCCATCTCTGCTACTGCACACACCTCTCACCAAGATCTCCACACTCACTCTATCTCTGCTACTGTACTCACCTCTACCCAAGGTCTTCTCACACGCTCTATGTCTGCTACTGTACACAACTCTCACCAAGATCTCCACGCTCGCTCTATCTCTGCTACTGTACACACCTCTCACCAAGATCTCCACACTCGCTCTATCTCTGCTATTGCACACACCTCTCACCAAGATCTCCACACTCACTCTATCTCTGCTATTGCACACACCTCTCACCAAGATCTCCACACTCACTCTATCTCTGCTACTGCACACACCACTCACCAAGATCTCCACACTCACTCTATCTCTGCTACTGCACACACGTCTCACCAAGCTCTCCACGCTCGCTCTATCTCTGCTACTGTACACACCTCTCACCAAACTCTCCACACTCACTCTATCTCTGCTACTGCACACACCTCTACCAAGATCTCCACACTCACTCTATCTCTGCTACTGTACACAACTCTCACCAAGATCTTCACACTCACTCTATCTCTGCTACTGCACACACCTCTCACCAAGATCTCCACACTCACTCTATCTCTGCTATTGCACACACCTCTCACCAAGATCTCCACACTCACTCTATCTCTGCTACTGCACACACCACTCACCAAGATCTCCACACTCACTCTATCTCTGCTCCTGTACTCACCTCTACCCAAGGTCTTCTCACACGCTCTATGTCTGCTACTGTACACACCTCTCAGCAAGATCTCCACACTCACTCTATCTCTGCTACTGTATAAACCTCTCACCAAGATCTCCACACTCGCTCTATCTCTGCTACTGCACACACCTCTCACCAAGATCTCCACACTCGCTCTATCTCTGCTACTGTACACACCTCTCACCAAGATCTCCACACTCACTCTATCTCTGCTACTGCACACACCTCTCACCAAGATCTCCACACTCACTCTATCTCTGCTACTGTACAAACCTCTCACCAAGATCTCCACACTCGCTCTATCTCTGCTACTGTACACACCTCTCACGAAGATCTCCACACTCGCTCTATCTCTGCTACTGTACACACCTCTCACCAAGATCTCCACACTCGCTCTATCTCTGCTACTGCACACACCTCTCACCAAGATCTCCACACTCACTCTATCTCTGCTACTGTACTCACCTCTACCCAAGGTCTTCTCACACGTTCTATGTCTGCTACTGTACACAACACTCACCAAGATCTCCGCGCTCACTCTATCTCTGCTATTGCACACACCTCTCAGCAAGCTCTCCACGCTCGCTCTATCTCTGCTACTGTACACACCTCTCACCAAGCTCTCCACACTCACTCTATCTCTGCTACTGCACACACCTCTACCAAGATCTCCACACTCACTCTATCTCTGCTACTGTACACAACTCTCACCAAGATCTTCACACTCACTCCATCTCTGCTACTGCACACACCTCTCACCAAGATCTCCACACTCACTCTATCTCTGCTACTGTACACAACTCTCACCAAGATCTTCACACTCACTCTATCTCTGCTACTGCACACACCTCTCACCAAGATCTCCACACTCACTCTATCTCTGCTATTGCACACACCGCTCACCAAGATCTCCACACTCACTCTATCTCTGCTACTGTACACAACTCTCACCAAGATCTCCACACTCGCTCTATCTCTGCTACTGCACACACCTCTCACCAAGATCTCCACACTCACTCTATCTCTGCTACTGTACTCACCTCTACCCAAGGTCTTCTCACACGCTCTATGTCTGCTACTGTACACACCTCTCAGCAAGATCTCCACACTCACTCTATCTCTGCTACTGTATAAACCTCTCACCAAGATCTCCACACTCGCTCTATCTCTGCTACTGCACACACCTCTCACCAAGATCTCCACACTCGCTCTATCTCTGCTACTGTACACACCTCTCACCAAGATCTCCACACTCACTCTATCTCTGCTACTGCACACACCTCTCACCAAGATCTCCACACTCACTCTATCTCTGCTACTGTACAAACCTCTCACCAAGATCTCCACACTCGCTCTATCTCTGCTACTGTACACACCTCTCACGAAGATCTCCACACTCGCTCTATCTCTGCTACTGTACACACCTCTCACCAAGATCTCCACACTCGCTCTATCTCTGCTACTGCACACACCTCTCACCAAGATCTCCACACTCACTCTATCTCTGCTACTGTACTCACCTCTACCCAAGGTCTTCTCACACGTTCTATGTCTGCTACTGTACACAACACTCACCAAGATCTCCGCGCTCACTCTATCTCTGCTATTGCACACACCTCTCAGCAAGCTCTCCACGCTCGCTCTATCTCTGCTACTGTACACACCTCTCACCAAGCTCTCCACACTCACTCTATCTCTGCTACTGCACACACCTCTACCAAGATCTCCACACTCACTCTATCTCTGCTACTGTACACAACTCTCACCAAGATCTTCACACTCACTCCATCTCTGCTACTGTACACACCTCTCACCAAGATCTCCACACTCACTCTATCTCTGCTACTGTACACAACTCTCACCAAGATCTTCACACTCACTCTATCTCTGCTACTGCACACACCTCTCACCAAGATCTCCACACTCACTCTATCTCTGCTATTGCACACACCGCTCACCAAGATCTCCACACTCACTCTATCTCTGCTACTGCACACACCTCTCACCAAGATCTCCACACTCACTCTATCTCTGCTACTGTACTCACCTCTACCCAAGGTCTTCTCACACGCTCTATGTCTGCTACTGTACACACCTCTCAGCAAGATCTCCACACTCACTCTATCTCTGCTACTGTATAAACCTCTCACCAAGATCTCCACACTCGCTCTATCTCTGCTACTGCACACACCTCTCACCAAGATCTCCACACTCACTCTATCTCTGCTACTGTACTCACCTCTACCCAAGGTCTTCTCACACGCTCTATGTCTGCTACTGTACACACCTCTCAGCAAGATCTCCACACTCACTCTATCTCTGCTACTGTATAAACCTCTCACCAAGATCTCCACACTCGCTCTATCTCTGCTACTGCACACACCTCTCACCAAGATCTCCACACTCGCTCTATCTCTGCTACTGTACACACCTCTCACCAAGATCTCCACACTCACTCTATCTCTGCTACTGCACACACCTCTCACCAAGATCTCCACACTCACTCTATCTCTGCTACTGTACAAACCTCTCACCAAGATCTCCACACTCGCTCTATCTCTGCTACTGTACACACCTCTCACGAAGATCTCCACACTCGCTCTATCTCTGCTACTGTACACACCTCTCACCAAGATCTCCACACTCGCTCTATCTCTGCTACTGCACACACCTCTCACCAAGATCTCCACACTCACTCTATCTCTGCTACTGTACTCACCTCTACCCAAGGTCTTCTCACACGTTCTATGTCTGCTACTGTACACAACACTCACCAAGATCTCCGCGCTCACTCTATCTCTGAGACTGCACACACCTCTCACCAAGATCTCCACACTCGCTCTATCTCTGCTACTGTACACACGTCTCACCAAGATCTCCACACTCACTCTATCTCTGCTACTGTACACACCTCTCACCAAGATCTCCACACTCACTCTATCTCTGCTACTGTACACACCTCTCACCAAGATCTCCGCACTCGCTCTATCTCTGCTACTGTACACACCTCTCACCAAGATCTCCACACTCACTCTATCTCTGCTACTGTACACACCTCTCACCAAGATCTCCACACTCTCTCTCCCTCTGCTACTGTACACACCTCTCACCAAGATCTCCTCACTTGCTCTATCTCTGCTACTGTACACACATCCCAACAAGATCTCCACACTCACTCTATCTCTGCTACTGTACACACCTCTCACCAAGATCTCCACACTCGCTCTAACTCTGCTAATGTACACACCTCTCACCAAGATCTCCACACTCGCTCTATCTCTGCTACTGTACACACCTCTCACCAAGATCTCCACACTCACTCTATCTCTGCTACTGTACACACCTCTCACCAAGATCTCCACACTCACTCTATCTCTGCTACTGTACATACCTCTCACCAAGATCTCCTCACTTGCTCTATCTCTGCTACTGTACACACCTCCCAACAAGATCTCCACACTCGCTCTATCTCTGCTACTGTACAAACCTCTCACCAAGATCTCCACACTCACTCTATCTCTGCTACTGCACACACCTCTACCCAAGGTCTTCTCACACGGTCTATGTCTGCTACTGTACACAACTCTCACCAAGATCTCCACACTCACTCTATCTCTGCTACTGTACACAACTCTCACCAAGATCTTCACACTCACTCTATCTCTGCTACTGCACACACCTCTCACCAAGATCTCCACACTCACTCTATCTCTGCTACTGTACACAACTCTCACCAAGATCTCCACACTCGCTCTATCTCTGCTACTGCACACACCTCTCACCAAGATCTCCACACTCACTCTATCTCTGCTCCTGTACTCACCTCTACCCAAGGTCTTCTCACACGCTCTATGTCTGCTACTGTACACACCTCTCAGCAAGATCTCCACACTCACTCTATCTCTGCTACTGTATAAACCTCTCACCAAGATCTCCACACTCGCTCTATCTCTGCTACTGCACACACCTCTCACCAAGATCTCCACACTCGCTCTATCTCTGCTACTGTACACACCTCTCACCAAGATCTCCACACTCACTCTATCTCTGCTACTGCACACACCTCTCACCAAGATCTCCACACTCACTCTATCTCTGCTACTGTACAAACCTCTCACCAAGATCTCCACACTCGCTCTATCTCTGCTACTGTACACACCTCTCACGAAGATCTCCACACTCGCTCTATCTCTGCTACTGTACACACCTCTCACCAAGATCTCCACACTCGCTCTATCTCTGCTACTGCACACACCTCTCACCAAGATCTCCACACTCACTCTATCTCTGCTACTGTACTCACCTCTACCCAAGGTCTTCTCACACGTTCTATGTCTGCTACTGTACACAACACTCACCAAGATCTCCGCGCTCACTCTATCTCTGCTATTGCACACACCTCTCAGCAAGCTCTCCACGCTCGCTCTATCTCTGCTACTGTACACACCTCTCACCAAGCTCTCCACACTCACTCTATCTCTGCTACTGCACACACCTCTACCAAGATCTCCACACTCACTCTATCTCTGCTACTGTACACAACTCTCACCAAGATCTTCACACTCACTCCATCTCTGCTACTGCACACACCTCTCACCAAGATCTCCACACTCACTCTATCTCTGCTACTGTACACAACTCTCACCAAGATCTTCACACTCACTCTATCTCTGCTACTGCACACACCTCTCACCAAGATCTCCACACTCACTCTATCTCTGCTATTGCACACACCGCTCACCAAGATCTCCACACTCACTCTATCTCTGCTACTGTACACAACTCTCACCAAGATCTCCACACTCGCTCTATCTCTGCTACTGCACACACCTCTCACCAAGATCTCCACACTCACTCTATCTCTGCTACTGTACTCACCTCTACCCAAGGTCTTCTCACACGCTCTATGTCTGCTACTGTACACACCTCTCAGCAAGATCTCCACACTCACTCTATCTCTGCTACTGTATAAACCTCTCACCAAGATCTCCACACTCGCTCTATCTCTGCTACTGCACACACCTCTCACCAAGATCTCCACACTCGCTCTATCTCTGCTACTGTACACACCTCTCACCAAGATCTCCACACTCACTCTATCTCTGCTACTGCACACACCTCTCACCAAGATCTCCACACTCACTCTATCTCTGCTACTGTACAAACCTCTCACCAAGATCTCCACACTCGCTCTATCTCTGCTACTGTACACACCTCTCACGAAGATCTCCACACTCGCTCTATCTCTGCTACTGTACACACCTCTCACCAAGATCTCCACACTCGCTCTATCTCTGCTACTGCACACACCTCTCACCAAGATCTCCACACTCACTCTATCTCTGCTACTGTACTCACCTCTACCCAAGGTCTTCTCACACGTTCTATGTCTGCTACTGTACACAACACTCACCAAGATCTCCGCGCTCACTCTATCTCTGAGACTGCACACACCTCTCACCAAGATCTCCACACTCGCTCTATCTCTGCTACTGTACACACGTCTCACCAAGATCTCCACACTCACTCTATCTCTGCTACTGTACACACCTCTCACCAAGATCTCCACACTCACTCTATCTCTGCTACTGTACACACCTCTCACCAAGATCTCCGCACTCGCTCTATCTCTGCTACTGTACACACCTCTCACCAAGATCTCCACACTCACTCTATCTCTGCTACTGTACACACCTCTCACCAAGATCTCCACACTCTCTCTCCCTCTGCTACTGTACACACCTCTCACCAAGATCTCCTCACTTGCTCTATCTCTGCTACTGTACACACATCCCAACAAGATCTCCACACTCACTCTATCTCTGCTACTGTACACACCTCTCACCAAGATCTCCACACTCGCTCTAACTCTGCTAATGTACACACCTCTCACCAAGATCTCCACACTCGCTCTATCTCTGCTACTGTACACACCTCTCACCAAGATCTCCACACTCACTCTATCTCTGCTACTGTACACACCTCTCACCAAGATCTCCACACTCACTCTATCTCTGCTACTGTACATACCTCTCACCAAGATCTCCTCACTTGCTCTATCTCTGCTACTGTACACACCTCCCAACAAGATCTCCACACTCGCTCTATCTCTGCTACTGTACAAACCTCTCACCAAGATCTCCACACTCACTCTATCTCTGCTACTGCACACACCTCTACCCAAGGTCTTCTCACACGGTCTATGTCTGCTACTGTACACAACTCTCACCAAGATCTCCACGCTCGCTCTATCTCTGCTACTGTACACACCTCTCACCAAGATCTTCTCACTCGCTCTATCTCTGCTACTGCACACACCTCTCACCAAGATCTCCACACTCGTTCTATCTCTGCTACTGTACACACCTCTCACCAAGATCTCTACACTCACTCTATCTGTGAGACTGCACACACCTCTCACCAAGATCTCCACACTCGCTCTATCTCTGCTACTGTACACACGTCTCACCAAGATCTCCACACTCACTCTATCTCTGCTACTGTACACACGTCTCACCAAGATCTCCACGCTGGCTCTATCTCTGCTACTGTACACACCTCTCACCAAGCTCTCCACACTCACTCTATCTCTGCTACTGCACACACCTCTACCAATATCTCCACACTCACTCTATCTCTGCTACTGTACACACCTCTCACCAAGAACTTCACACTCACTCTATCTCTGCTACTGCACACACCTCTCACCAAGATCTCCACACTCACTCTATCTCTGCTACTGTACACAACTCTCACCAAGATCTCCACACTCGCTCCATCTCTGCTACTGCACACACCTCTCACCAAGATCTCCACACTCACTCTATCTCTGCTACTGTACTCACCTCTACCCAAGGTCTTCTCACACGCTCTATGTCTGCTACTGTACACAACTCTCACCAAGATCTCCACGCTCGCTCTATCTCTGCTACTGTACACACCTCTCACCAAGATCTCCACACTCGCTCTATCTCTGCTATTGCACACACCTCTCACCAAGATCTCCACACTCACTCTATCTCTGCTATTGCACACACCTCTCACCAAGATCTCCACACTCACTCTATCTCTGCTACTGCACACACCACTCACCAAGATCTCCACACTCACTCTATCTCTGCTACTGCACACACGTCTCACCAAGCTCTCCACGCTCGCTCTATCTCTGCTACTGTACACACCTCTCACCAAACTCTCCACACTCACTCTATCTCTGCTACTGCACACACCTCTACCAAGATCTCCACACTCACTCTATCTCTGCTACTGTACACAACTCTCACCAAGATCTTCACACTCACTCTATCTCTGCTACTGCACACACCTCTCACCAAGATCTCCACACTCACTCTATCTCTGCTACTGTACACAACTCTCACCAAGATCTCCACACTCGCTCTATCTCTGCTACTGCACACACCTCTCACCAAGATCTCCACACTCACTCTATCTCTGCTCCTGTACTCACCTCTACCCAAGGTCTTCTCACACGCTCTATGTCTGCTACTGTACACACCTCTCAGCAAGATCTCCACACTCACTCTATCTCTGCTACTGTATAAACCTCTCACCAAGATCTCCACACTCGCTCTATCTCTGCTACTGCACACACCTCTCACCAAGATCTCCACACTCGCTCTATCTCTGATACTGTACACACCTCTCACCAAGATCTCCACACTCACTCTATCTCTGCTACTGCACACACCTCTCACCAAGATCTCCACACTCACTCTATCTCTGCTACTGTACAAACCTCTCACCAAGATCTCCACACTCGCTCTATCTCTGCTACTGTACACACCTCTCACGAAGATCTCCACACTCGCTCTATCTCTGCTACTGTACACACCTCTCACCAAGATCTCCACACTCGCTCTATCTCTGCTACTGCACACACCTCTCACCAAGATCTCCACACTCACTCTATCTCTGCTACTGTACTCACCTCTACCCAAGGTCTTCTCACACGTTCTATGTCTGCTACTGTACACAACACTCACCAAGATCTCCGCGCTCACTCTATCTCTGCTATTGCACACACCTCTCAGCAAGCTCTCCACGCTCGCTCTATCTCTGCTACTGTACACACCTCTCACCAAGCTCTCCACACTCACTCTATCTCTGCTACTGCACACACCTCTACCAAGATCTCCACACTCACTCTATCTCTGCTACTGTACACAACTCTCACCAAGATCTTCACACTCACTCCATCTCTGCTACTGCACACACCTCTCACCAAGATCTCCACACTCACTCTATCTCTGCTACTGTACACAACTCTCACCAAGATCTTCACACTCACTCTATCTCTGCTACTGCACACACCTCTCACCAAGATCTCCACACTCACTCTATCTCTGCTATTGCACACACCGCTCACCAAGATCTCCACACTCACTCTATCTCTGCTACTGTACACAACTCTCACCAAGATCTCCACACTCGCTCTATCTCTGCTACTGCACACACCTCTCACCAAGATCTCCACACTCACTCTATCTCTGCTACTGTACTCACCTCTACCCAAGGTCTTCTCACACGCTCTATGTCTGCTACTGTACACACCTCTCAGCAAGATCTCCACACTCACTCTATCTCTGCTACTGTATAAACCTCTCACCAAGATCTCCACACTCGCTCTATCTCTGCTACTGCACACACCTCTCACCAAGATCTCCACACTCGCTCTATCTCTGCTACTGTACACACCTCTCACCAAGATCTCCACACTCACTCTATCTCTGCTACTGCACACACCTCTCACCAAGATCTCCACACTCACTCTATCTCTGCTACTGTACAAACCTCTCACCAAGATCTCCACACTCGCTCTATCTCTGCTACTGTACACACCTCTCACGAAGATCTCCACACTCGCTCTATCTCTGCTACTGTACACACCTCTCACCAAGATCTCCACACTCGCTCTATCTCTGCTACTGCACACACCTCTCACCAAGATCTCCACACTCACTCTATCTCTGCTACTGTACTCACCTCTACCCAAGGTCTTCTCACACGTTCTATGTCTGCTACTGTACACAACACTCACCAAGATCTCCGCGCTCACTCTATCTCTGCTATTGCACACACCTCTCACCAAGCTCTCCACGCTCGCTCTATCTCTGCTACTGTACACACCTCTCACCAAGCTCTCCACACTCACTCTATCTCTGCTACTGCACACACCTCTACCAAGATCTCCACACTCACTCTATCTCTGCTACTGTACACAACTCTCACCAAGATCTTCACACTCACTCCATCTCTGCTACTGCACACACCTCTCACCAAGATCTCCACACTCACTCTATCTCTGCTACTGTACACAACTCTCACCAAGATCTTCACACTCACTCTATCTCTGCTACTGCACACACCTCTCACCAAGATCTCCACACTCACTCTATCTCTGCTATTGCACACACCGCTCACCAAGATCTCCACACTCACTCTATCTCTGCTACTGCACACACCTCTCACCAAGATCTCCACACTCACTCTATCTCTGCTACTGCACACACGTCTCACCAAGCTCTCCACGCTCGCTCTATCTCTGCTACTGTACACACCTCTCACCAAACTCTCCACACTCACTCTATCTCTGCTACTGCACACCCCTCTACCAAGATCTCCACACTCACTCTATCTCTGCTACTGTACACAACTCTCACCAAGATCTTCACACTCACTCTATCTCTGCTACTGCACACACCTCTCACCAAGATCTCCACACTCACACTATCTCTGCTACTGTACACAACTCTCACCAAGATCTCCACACTCGCTCTATCTCTGCTACTGCACACACCTCTCACCAAGATCTCCACACTCACTCTATCTCTGCTACTGTACTCACCTCTACCCAAGGTCTTCTCACACGCTCGATGTCTGCTACTGTACACACCTCTCACCAAGATCTCCACACTCACTCTATCTCTGCTACTGTACAAACCTCTCACCAAGATCTCCACACTCGCTCTATCTCTGCTACTGCACACACCTCTCACCAAGATCTCCACACTCGCTCTATCTCTGCTACTGTACACACCTCTCACCAAGATCTCCACACTCACTCTATCTCTGCTACTGCACACACCTCTCACCAAGATCTCCACACTCACTCTATCTCTGCTACTGTACAAACCTCTCACCAAGATCTCCACACTCGCTCTATCTCTGCTACTGTACACACCTCTCACCAAGATCTCCACACTCGCTCTATCTCTGCTACTGTACACACCTCTCACCAAGATCTCCACACTCACTCTATCTCTGCTACTGTACACACCTCTCACCAAGATCTCCACACTCACTCTATCTCTGCTACTGCACACACCTCTCACCAAGATCTCCACACTCACTCTATCTCTGCTATTGCACACACCTCTCACCAAGATCTCCACACTCGCTATCTCTGCTACTGTACACACCTCTCACCAAGATCTCCACACTCGCTCTATCTCTGCTATTGCACACATCTCTCACCAAGATCTCCACACTCGCTATCTCTGCTACTGTACACACCTCTCACCAAGATCTCCACACTCACTCTATCTCTGCTATTGCACACACCTCTCACCAAGCTCTCCACGCTCGCTCTATCTCTGCTACTGTACACACCTCTCACCAAGCTCTCCACACTCACTCTATCTCTGCTACTGCACACACCTCTACCAAGATCTCCACACTCACTCTATCTCTGCTACTGTAAACACCTCTCACCAAGATCTTCACACTCACTCCATCTCTGCTACTGCACACACCTCTCACCAAGATCTCCACACTCACTCTATCTCTGCTACTGTACACAACTCTCACCAAGATCTCTACACTTGCTCTATCTCTGCTACTGCACACACCTCTCACCAAGATCTCCACAGTCACTCAATCTCTGCTACTGTACTCACCTCTACCCAAGGTCTTCTCACACGCTCTATGTCTGCTACTGTACACAACTCTCACCAAGATCTCCACGCTCGCTCTATCTCTGCTACAGAACACACCTCTCACCAATATCTCCACACTCGCTCTATCTCTGCTACTGTACACACCTCTCACCAAGATCTCTACACTCACTCTATCTCTGAGACTGCACACACCTCCCACCAAGATCTCCACACTCGCTCTATCTCTGCTACTGTACACACCTCTCACCAAGATCTCCACACTCACTCTATCTCTGCTACTGTACAAACCTCTCACCAAGATCTCCACACTCGCTCTATCTCTGCTACTGTACACACCTCTCACCAAGATCTCCACACTCGCTCTATCTCTGCTACTGTACACACCTCTCACCAAGATCTCCACACTCACTCTATCTCTGCTACTGTACACACCTCTCACCAAGATCTCCACACTCACTCTATCTCTGCTACTGCACACACCTCTCACCAAGATCTCCACACTCACTCTATCTCTGCCACTGTAGAAACCTCTCACCAAGATCTCCACACTCACTCTATCTCTGCCACTGCACACACCTCTCACCAAGATCTCCACACTCACTCTATATCTGCTACTGTAAACACCTCTCACCTAGATCTCCACACTCGCTCTATCTCTGCTGCTGTACACACCTCTCACCAAGATCTCCACACTCGCTCTATCTCTGCTACTGTACACACCTCTCACCAAGATCTCCACACTCGCTATCTCTGCTACTGTACACACCTCTAACCAAGATCTCCACACTCGCTCTATCTCTGCTATTGCACACACCTCTCACCAAGATCTCCACACTCGCTATCTCTGCTACTGTACACACCTCTCACCAAGATCTCCACACTCACTCTATCTCTGCTATTGCACACACCTCTCACCAAGCTCTCCACGCTCGCTCTATCTCTGCTACTGTACACACCTCTCACCAAGCTCTCCACACTCACTCTATCTCTGCTACTGCACACACCTCTACCAAGATCTCCACACTCACTCTATCTCTGCTACTGTACACACCTCTCACCAAGATCTCTACACTCACTCTATCTCTGAGACTGCACACTCCTCCCACCAAGATCTCCACACTCACTCTATCTCTGCTACTGTACACAACTCTCACCAAGATCTCCACACTCGCTCTATCTCTGCTACTGCACACACCTCTCACCAAGATCTCCACACTCACTCTATCTCTGCTACTGTACTCACCTCTACCCAAGGTCTTCTCACACGCTCTATGTCTGCTACTGTACACAACTATCACCAAGATCTCCACGCTCGCTCTCTCTCTGCTACTGTACACACCTCTCACCAAGATCTCCACACTCGCTCTATCACTGCTACTGCACACACCTCTCACCAAGATCTCCACACTCGCTCTATCTCTGCTACTGTACACACCTCTCACCAAGAGCTCCACACTCACTCTATCTCTGAGACTGCACACACCTCTCACCAAGATCTCCACACTCGCTCTATCTCTGCTACTGTACACACGTCTCACCAAGATCTCCACATTCACTCTATCTCTGCTACTGTACACACGTCTCGCCAAGATCTCCACACTCACTCTATCTCTGCTACTGCACACACCTCTCACCAAGATCTCCACACTCACTCTATCTCTGCTACTGTACACAACTCTCACCAAGATCTCCGCACTCGCTCTATCTCTGCTACTGTACACACCTCTCACCAAGATCTCCACGCTCGCTCTATCTCTGCTACTGTACACACCTCTCACCAAGATCTCCACACTCTCTCTATCTCTGCTACTGCACACACCTCTCACCAAGATCTCCGCACTCGCTCTATCTCTGCTACTGTACACACCTCTCACCAAGATCTCCACGCTCACTCTATCTCTGCTACTGCACACACCTCTCACCAAGATCTCCACACTCACTCTATCTCTGCTCCTGCACACACCTCTCACCAAGCTCTCCACGCTCGCTCTATCTCTGCTACTGCACACACCTCTCACCAAGATCTCCACACTCGCTCTATCTCTGCTACTGTACACACGTCTCACCAAGATCTCCACGCTCGCTCTATCTCTGCTACTGTACACACCTCTCACCAAGCTCTCCGCACTCACTCTATCTCTGCTACTGTACACACCTCTCACCAAGATCTTCACACTCACTCTATCTCTGCTACTGCACACACCTCTCACCAAGATCTCCACACTCACTCTATCTCTGCTACTGTACACACCTCTCACCAAGATCTCCACACTCACTCTATCTCTGCTACTGTACACACCTCTCACCACGATCTCCACACTCACTCTATCTCTGCTACTGTACACACCTCTCACCAAGATCTCCACACTCACTCTATCTCTGCTACTGTACACACCTCTCACCAAGATCTTCACACTCACTCTATCTCTGCTACTGCACACACCTCTCACCAAGATCTCAGCACTCGCTCTATCTCTGCTACTGCACACACCTCTCACCAAGATCTCCACACTCGCTCTATCTCTGCTACTGTACACACCTCTCACCAAGATCTCCACACTCACTCTATCTCTGCTACTGCACACACCTCTCACCAAGTTCTCCACACTCACTCTATCTCTGCTACTGTACACACCTCTCACCAAGATCTCCACACTCACTCTATCTCTGCTACTGTACACACCTCTCACCAAGATCTCCACACTCACTCTATCTCTGCTACTGTACACACCTCTCACCAAGATCTCCACACTCACTCTATCTCTGCTACTGTACACACCTCTCACCAAGATCTCCTCACTTGCTCTATCTCTGTTACTGTACACACCTCCCAACAAGATCTCCACACTCGCTCTATCTCTGCTACTGTACAAACCTCTCACCAAGATCTCCACACTCACTCTATCTCTGCTATTGCACACACCTCTCACCAAGATCTCCACACTCACTCTGTCTCTGCTACTGCACACACCTCTCACCAAGATCCCCACGCTCGCTCTATCTCTGCTACTGTACAAACCTCTCACCAAGATCTCCACACTCACTCTATCTCTGCTATTGCACACACCTCTCACCAAGATCTCCACACTCACTCTATCTCTGCTATTGCACACACCTCTCACCAAGATCTCCACACTCGCTCTATCTCTGCTACTGTACACACCTCTCACCAAGATCTCCACACTCGCTCTATCTCTGCTACTGTACACACCTCTCACCAAGATCTCCACGCTCACTCTATCTCTGCTATTGCACACACCTCTCACCAAGATCTCCACACTCGCTATCTCTGCTACTGTACACACCTCTCACCAAGATCTCCACACTCGTTCTATCTCTGCTATTGCACACACCTCTCACCAAGATCTCCACACTCACTCTATCTCTGCTATTGCACACACCTCTCACCAAGATCTCCACACTCACTCTTTCTCTGCTACTGCACACACCTCTCACCAAGATCTCCACACTCACTCTATCTCTGCTCCTGCACACACCTCTCACCAAGCTCTCCACGCTCGCTCTATCTCTGCTACTGTACACAACTCTCACCAAGATCTCAGCACTCGCTCTATCTCTGCTACTGCACACACCTCTCACCAAGATCTCCACGCTCGCTTTATCTCTGCTACTGTACACACCTCTCACCAAGATCTTCTCACTCGCTCTATCTCTGCTACTGCACACACCTCTCACCAAGATCTCCACACTCGTTCTATCTCTGCTACTGTACACACCTCTCACCAAGATCTCCACACTCGCTGTATCTCTGCTACTGTACACACCTCTCACCAAGATCTCCACACTCACTCTATCTCTGCTACTGTACACACCTCTCACCAAGATCTCCTCACTTGCTCTATCTCTGCTACTGTACACACCTCCCAACAAGATCTCCACACTCGCTCAATCTCTGCTACTGGACAAACCTCTCACCAAGATCTCCACACTCACTCTATCTCTGCTACTGCACACACCTCTCACCAAGATCTCCACACTCACTCTATCTCGGCTACTGCACACACCTCTCACCAAGATCTCCACACTCACTCTATCTCTGCTACTGCACACACCTCTCACCAAGCTCTCCACGCTCGCTCTATCTCTGCAAATGTACACACCTCTCACCAAGCTCTCCACACTCACTCTATCTCTGCTACTGCACACACCTCTACCAAGATCTCCACACTCACTCTATCTCTGCTACTGTACACACCTCTCACCAAGATCTTCACACTCACTCTATCTCTGCTACTGCACACACCTCTCACCAAGATCTCCACACTCACTCTATCTCTGCTACTGTACACACCTCTCACCAAGATCTTCACACTCACTCTATCTCTGCTACTGCACACACCACTCACCAAGATCTCCACACTCACTCTATCTCTGCTACTGTACACAACTCTCACCAAGATCTCCACACTCACTCTATCTCTGCTACTGCACACACCTCTCACCAAGATCTCCACACTCACTCTATATCTGCTACTGCACACACCTCTCACCAAGATCTCCACACTCGCTCTATCTCTGCTACTGTACACACCTCTCACCAAGATCTCTACACTCACTCTGTCTGTGAGACTGCACACACCTCTCACCAAGATCTCCACACTCGCTCTATCTCTGCTACTGCACACACCTCTCACCAAGATCTCCACACTCGCTCTATCTCTGCTACTGTACACACCTCTCACCAAGATCTCCACACTCGCTCTATCTCTGCTACTGCACACACCTCTCACCAAGATCTCCACACTCACTCTATCTCTGCTACTGTACACACGTCTCACCAAGATCTCCACGCTCGCTCTATCTCTGCTACTGTACACACCTCTCACCAAGATCTCCACACTCACTCTATCTCTGCTACTGTACACACCTCTCACCAAGATCTTCACACTCACTCTATCTCTGCTACTGCACACACCTCTCACCAAGATCTCCACACTCACTCTATCTCTGCTACTGTACACAACTCTCACCAAGATCTCCACACTCGCTCTATCTCTGCTACTGTACACACCTCTCACCAAGATCTCCACACTCGCTCTATCTCTGCTACTGCACACACCTCTCACCAAGATCTCCACACTCGCTCTATCTCTGCTACTGTACACACCTCTCACCAAGATCTCCACACTCACTCTATCTCTGCTACTGTACACACCTCTCACCAAGATCTCCACACTCACTCTATCTCTGCTACTGTACACACCTCTCACCAAGATCTCCACACTCACTCTATCTCTGCTACTGTACACACCTCTCACCAAGATCTTCACACTCACTCTATCTCTGCTACTGCACACACCTCTCACCAAGATCTCAGCACTCGCTCTATCTCTGCTACTGCACACACCTCTCACCAAGATCTCCACACTCGCTCTATCTCTGCTACTGTACACACCTCTCACCAAGATCTCCACACTCACTCTATCTCTGCTACTGCACACACCTCTCACCAAGTTCTCCACACTCACTCTATCTCTGCTACTGTACACACCTCTCACCAAGATCTCCACACTCACTCTATCTCTGCTACTGTACACACCTCTCACCAAGATCTCCACACTCACTCTATCTCTGCTACTGTACACACCTCTCACCAAGATCTCCACACTCACTCTATCTCTGCTACTGTACACACCTCTCACCAAGATCTCCACACTCACTCTATCTCTGCTATTGCACACACCTCTCACCAAGATCTCCACACTCACTCTGTCTCTGCTACTGCACACACCTCTCACCAAGATCCCCACGCTCGCTATATCTCTGCTACTGTACAAACCTCTCACCAAGATCTCCACACTCACTCTATCTCTGCTATTGCACACACCTCTCACCAAGATCTCCACACTCACTCTATCTCTGCTATTGCACACACCTCTCACCAAGATCTCCACACTCGCTCTATCTCTGCTACTGTACACACCTCTCACCAAGATCTCCACACTCGCTCTATCTCTGCTACTGTACACACCTCTCACCAAGATCTCCACGCTCACTCTATCTCTGCTATTGCACACACCTCTCACCAAGATCTCCACACTCGCTATCTCTGCTACTGTACACACCTCTCACCAAGATCTCCACACTCGTTCTATCTCTGCTATTGCACACACCTCTCACCAAGATCTCCACACTCACTCTATCTCTGCTATTGCACACACCTCTCACCAAGATCTCCACACTCACTCTATCTCTGCTACTGCACACACCTCTCACCAAGATCTCCACACTCACTCTATCTCTGCTCCTGCACACACCTCTCACCAAGCTCTCCACGCTCGCTCTATCTCTGCTACTGCACACACCTCTCACCAAGATCTCCACACTCGCTCTATCTCTGCTACTGTACACACGTCTCACCAAGATCTCCACGCTCGCTCTATCTCTGCTTCTGTACACACCTCTCACCAAGCTCTCCGCACTCACTCTATCTCTGCTACTGTACACACCTCTCACCAAGATCTTCACACTCACTCTATCTCTGCTACTGCACACACCTCTCACCAAGATCTCCACACTCACTCTATCTCTGCTACTGTACACAACTCTCACCAAGATCTCAGCACTCGCTCTATCTCTGCTACTGCACACACCTCTCACCAAGATCTCCACGCTCGCTCTATCTCTGCTACTGTACACACCTCTCACCAAGATCTTCTCACTCGCTCTATCTCTGCTACTGCACACACCTCTCACGAAGATCTCCACACTCGCTCTATCTCTGCTACTGTACACACCTCTCACCAAGATCTCCACACTCGCTCTATCTCTGCTACTGCACACACCTCTCACCAAGATCTCCACACTCACTCTATCTCTGCTACTGTACTCACCTCTACCCAAGGTCTTCTCACACGTTCTATGTCTGCTACTGTACACAACACTCACCAAGATCTCCGCGCTCACTCTATCTCTGCTATTGCACACACCTCTCAGCAAGCTCTCCACGCTCGCTCTATCTCTGCTACTGTACACACCTCTCACCAAGCTCTCCACACTCACTCTATCTCTGCTACTGCACACACCTCTACCAAGATCTCCACACTCACTCTATCTCTGCTACTGTACACAACTCTCACCAAGATCTTCACACTCACTCCATCTCTGCTACTGCACACACCTCTCACCAAGATCTCCACACTCACTCTATCTCTGCTACTGTACACAACTCTCACCAAGATCTTCACACTCACTCTATCTCTGCTACTGCACACACCTCTCACCAAGATCTCCACACTCACTCTATCTCTGCTATTGCACACACCGCTCACCAAGATCTCCACACTCACTCTATCTCTGCTACTGCACACACCTCTCACCAAGATCTCCACACTCACTCTATCTCTGCTACTGCACACACGTCTCACCAAGCTCTCCACGCTCGCTCTATCTCTGCTACTGTACACACCTCTCACCAAACTCTCCACACTCACTCTATCTCTGCTACTGCACACCCCTCTACCAAGATCTCCACACTCACTCTATCTCTGCTACTGTACACAACTCTCACCAAGATCTTCACACTCACTCTATCTCTGCTACTGCACACACCTCTCACCAAGATCTCCACACTCACACTATCTCTGCTACTGTACACAACTCTCACCAAGATCTCCACACTCGCTCTATCTCTGCTACTGCACACACCTCTCACCAAGATCTCCACACTCACTCTATCTCTGCTACTGTACTCACCTCTACCCAAGGTCTTCTC
Organism: Chiloscyllium punctatum; assembly: GCF_047496795.1. Classification (NCBI taxonomy): domain Eukaryota; kingdom Metazoa; phylum Chordata; class Chondrichthyes; order Orectolobiformes; family Hemiscylliidae; genus Chiloscyllium; species Chiloscyllium punctatum. Next base: position 20,418,366 of record NC_092747.1, on the reverse strand, counting down.
ACACGCTCGATGTCTGCTACTGTACACACCTCTCACCAAGATCTCCACACTCACTCTATCTCTGCTACTGTACAAACCTCTCACCAAGATCTCCACACTCGCTCTATCTCTGCTACTGCACACACCTCTCACCAAGATCTCCACACTCGCTCTATCTCTGCTACTGTACACACCTCTCACCAAGATCTCCACACTCACTCTATCTCTGCTACTGCACACACCTCTCACCAAGATCTCCACACTCACTCTATCTCTGCTACTGTACAAACCTCTCACCAAGATCTCCACACTCGCTCTATCTCTGCTACTGTACACACCTCTCACCAAGATCTCCACACTCGCTCTATCTCTGCTACTGTACACACCTCTCACCAAGATCTCCACACTCACTCTATCTCTGCTACTGTACACACCTCTCACCAAGATCTCCACACTCACTCTATCTCTGCTACTGCACACACCTCTCACCAAGATCTCCACACTCACTCTATCTCTGCTATTGCACACACCTCTCACCAAGATCTCCACACTCGCTATCTCTGCTACTGTACACACCTCTCACCAAGCTCTCCACGCTCGCTCTATCTCTGCTACTGCACACACCTCTCACCAAGATCTCCACACTCGCTCTATCTCTGCTACTGTACACACGTCTCACCAAGATCTCCACGCTCGCTCTATCTCTGCTTCTGTACACACCTCTCACCAAGCTCTCCGCACTCACTCTATCTCTGCTACTGTACACACCTCTCACCAAGATCTTCACACTCACTCTATCTCTGCTACTGCACACACCTCTCACCAAGATCTCCACACTCACTCTATCTCTGCTACTGTACACAACTCTCACCAAGATCTCAGCACTCGCTCTATCTCTGCTACTGCACACACCTCTCACCAAGATCTCCACGCTCGCTCTATCTCTGCTACTGTACACACCTCTCACCAAGATCTTCTCACTCGCTCTATCTCTGCTACTGCACACACCTCTCACGAAGATCTCCACACTCGCTCTATCTCTGCTACTGTACACACCTCTCACCAAGATCTCCACACTCGCTCTATCTCTGCTACTGCACACACCTCTCACCAAGATCTCCACACTCACTCTATCTCTGCTACTGTACTCACCTCCACCCAAGGTCTTCTCACACGTTCTATGTCTGCTACTGTACACAACACTCACCAAGATCTCCGCGCTCACTCTATCTCTGCTATTGCACACACCTCTCAGCAAGCTCTCCACGCTCGCTCTATCTCTGCTACTGTACACACCTCTCACCAAGCTCTCCACACTCACTCTATCTCTGCTACTGCACACACCTCTACCAAGATCTCCACACTCACTCTATCTCTGCTACTGTACACAACTCTCACCAAGATCTTCACACTCACTCCATCTCTGCTACTGCACACACCTCTCACCAAGATCTCCACACTCACTCTATCTCTGCTACTGTACACAACTCTCACCAAGATCTTCACACTCACTCTATCTCTGCTACTGCACACACCTCTCACCAAGATCTCCACACTCACTCTATCTCTGCTATTGCACACACCGCTCACCAAGATCTCCACACTCACTCTATCTCTGCTACTGCACACACCTCTCACCAAGATCTCCACACTCACTCTATCTCTGCTACTGCACACACGTCTCACCAAGCTCTCCACGCTCGCTCTATCTCTGCTACTGTACACACCTCTCACCAAACTCTCCACACTCACTCTATCTCTGCTACTGCACACCCCTCTACCAAGATCTCCACACTCACTCTATCTCTGCTACTGTACACAACTCTCACCAAGATCTTCACACTCACTCTATCTCTGCTACTGCACACACCTCTCACCAAGATCTCCACACTCACACTATCTCTGCTACTGTACACAACTCTCACCAAGATCTCCACACTCGCTCTATCTCTGCTACTGCACACACCTCTCACCAAGATCTCCACACTCACTCTATCTCTGCTACTGTACTCACCTCTACCCAAGGTCTTCTCACACGCTCGATGTCTGCTACTGTACACACCTCTCACCAAGATCTCCACACTCACTCTATCTCTGCTACTGTACAAACCTCTCACCAAGATCTCCACACTCGCTCTATCTCTGCTACTGCACACACCTCTCACCAAGATCTCCACACTCGCTCTATCTCTGCTACTGTACACACCTCTCACCAAGATCTCCACACTCACTCTATCTCTGCTACTGCACACACCTCTCACCAAGATCTCCACACTCACTCTATCTCTGCTACTGTACAAACCTCTCACCAAGATCTCCACACTCGCTCTATCTCTGCTACTGTACACACCTCTCACCAAGATCTCCACACTCGCTCTATCTCTGCTACTGTACACACCTCTCACCAAGATCTCCACACTCACTCTATCTCTGCTACTGTACACACCTCTCACCAAGATCTCCACACTCACTCTATCTCTGCTACTGCACACACCTCTCACCAAGATCTCCACACTCACTCTATCTCTGCTATTGCACACACCTCTCACCAAGATCTCCACACTCGCTATCTCTGCTACTGTACACACCTCTCACCAAGATCTCCACACTCGCTCTATCTCTGCTATTGCACACATCTCTCACCAAGATCTCCACACTCGCTATCTCTGCTACTGTACACACCTCTCACCAAGATCTCCACACTCACTCTATCTCTGCTATTGCACACACCTCTCACCAAGCTCTCCACGCTCGCTCTATCTCTGCTACTGTACACACCTCTCACCAAGCTCTCCACACTCACTCTATCTCTGCTACTGCACACACCTCTACCAAGATCTCCACACTCACTCTATCTCTGCTACTGTAAACACCTCTCACCAAGATCTTCACACTCACTCCATCTCTGCTACTGCACACACCTCTCACCAAGATCTCCACACTCACTCTATCTCTGCTACTGTACACAACTCTCACCAAGATCTCTACACTTGCTCTATCTCTGCTACTGCACACACCTCTCACCAAGATCTCCACAGTCACTCAATCTCTGCTACTGTACTCACCTCTACCCAAGGTCTTCTCACACGCTCTATGTCTGCTACTGTACACAACTCTCACCAAGATCTCCACGCTCGCTCTATCTCTGCTACAGAACACACCTCTCACCAATATCTCCACACTCGCTCTATCTCTGCTACTGTACACACCTCTCACCAAGATCTCTACACTCACTCTATCTCTGAGACTGCACACACCTCCCACCAAGATCTCCACACTCGCTCTATCTCTGCTACTGTACACACCTCTCACCAAGATCTCCACACTCACTCTATCTCTGCTACTGTACAAACCTCTCACCAAGATCTCCACACTCGCTCTATCTCTGCTACTGTACACACCTCTCACCAAGATCTCCACACTCGCTCTATCTCTGCTACTGTACACACCTCTCACCAAGATCTCCACACTCACTCTATCTCTGCTACTGTACACACCTCTCACCAAGATCTCCACACTCACTCTATCTCTGCTACTGCACACACCTCTCACCAAGATCTCCACACTCACTCTATCTCTGCCACTGTAGAAACCTCTCACCAAGATCTCCACACTCACTCTATCTCTGCCACTGCACACACCTCTCACCAAGATCTCCACACTCACTCTATATCTGCTACTGTAAACACCTCTCACCTAGATCTCCACACTCGCTCTATCTCTGCTGCTGTACACACCTCTCACCAAGATCTCCACACTCGCTCTATCTCTGCTACTGTACACACCTCTCACCAAGATCTCCACACTCGCTATCTCTGCTACTGTACACACCTCTAACCAAGATCTCCACACTCGCTCTATCTCTGCTATTGCACACACCTCTCACCAAGATCTCCACACTCGCTATCTCTGCTACTGTACACACCTCTCACCAAGATCTCCACACTCACTCTATCTCTGCTATTGCACACACCTCTCACCAAGCTCTCCACGCTCGCTCTATCTCTGCTACTGTACACACCTCTCACCAAGCTCTCCACACTCACTCTATCTCTGCTACTGCACACACCTCTACCAAGATCTCCACACTCACTCTATCTCTGCTACTGTACACACCTCTCACCAAGATCTCTACACTCACTCTATCTCTGAGACTGCACACTCCTCCCACCAAGATCTCCACACTCACTCTATCTCTGCTACTGTACACAACTCTCACCAAGATCTCCACACTCGCTCTATCTCTGCTACTGCACACACCTCTCACCAAGATCTCCACACTCACTCTATCTCTGCTACTGTACTCACCTCTACCCAAGGTCTTCTCACACGCTCTATGTCTGCTACTGTACACAACTATCACCAAGATCTCCACGCTCGCTCTCTCTCTGCTACTGTACACACCTCTCACCAAGATCTCCACACTCGCTCTATCACTGCTACTGCACACACCTCTCACCAAGATCTCCACACTCGCTCTATCTCTGCTACTGTACACACCTCTCACCAAGAGCTCCACACTCACTCTATCTCTGAGACTGCACACACCTCTCACCAAGATCTCCACACTCGCTCTATCTCTGCTACTGTACACACGTCTCACCAAGATCTCCACATTCACTCTATCTCTGCTACTGTACACACGTCTCGCCAAGATCTCCACACTCACTCTATCTCTGCTACTGCACACACCTCTCACCAAGATCTCCACACTCACTCTATCTCTGCTACTGTACACAACTCTCACCAAGATCTCCGCACTCGCTCTATCTCTGCTACTGTACACACCTCTCACCAAGATCTCCACGCTCGCTCTATCTCTGCTACTGTACACACCTCTCACCAAGATCTCCACACTCTCTCTATCTCTGCTACTGCACACACCTCTCACCAAGATCTCCGCACTCGCTCTATCTCTGCTACTGTACACACCTCTCACCAAGATCTCCACGCTCACTCTATCTCTGCTACTGCACACACCTCTCACCAAGATCTCCACACTCACTCTATCTCTGCTCCTGCACACACCTCTCACCAAGCTCTCCACGCTCGCTCTATCTCTGCTACTGCACACACCTCTCACCAAGATCTCCACACTCGCTCTATCTCTGCTACTGTACACACGTCTCACCAAGATCTCCACGCTCGCTCTATCTCTGCTACTGTACACACCTCTCACCAAGCTCTCCGCACTCACTCTATCTCTGCTACTGTACACACCTCTCACCAAGATCTTCACACTCACTCTATCTCTGCTACTGCACACACCTCTCACCAAGATCTCCACACTCACTCTATCTCTGCTACTGTACACACCTCTCACCAAGATCTCCACACTCACTCTATCTCTGCTACTGTACACACCTCTCACCACGATCTCCACACTCACTCTATCTCTGCTACTGTACACACCTCTCACCAAGATCTCCACACTCACTCTATCTCTGCTACTGTACACACCTCTCACCAAGATCTTCACACTCACTCTATCTCTGCTACTGCACACACCTCTCACCAAGATCTCAGCACTCGCTCTATCTCTGCTACTGCACACACCTCTCACCAAGATCTCCACACTCGCTCTATCTCTGCTACTGTACACACCTCTCACCAAGATCTCCACACTCACTCTATCTCTGCTACTGCACACACCTCTCACCAAGTTCTCCACACTCACTCTATCTCTGCTACTGTACACACCTCTCACCAAGATCTCCACACTCACTCTATCTCTGCTACTGTACACACCTCTCACCAAGATCTCCACACTCACTCTATCTCTGCTACTGTACACACCTCTCACCAAGATCTCCACACTCACTCTATCTCTGCTACTGTACACACCTCTCACCAAGATCTCCTCACTTGCTCTATCTCTGTTACTGTACACACCTCCCAACAAGATCTCCACACTCGCTCTATCTCTGCTACTGTACAAACCTCTCACCAAGATCTCCACACTCACTCTATCTCTGCTATTGCACACACCTCTCACCAAGATCTCCACACTCACTCTGTCTCTGCTACTGCACACACCTCTCACCAAGATCCCCACGCTCGCTCTATCTCTGCTACTGTACAAACCTCTCACCAAGATCTCCACACTCACTCTATCTCTGCTATTGCACACACCTCTCACCAAGATCTCCACACTCACTCTATCTCTGCTATTGCACACACCTCTCACCAAGATCTCCACACTCGCTCTATCTCTGCTACTGTACACACCTCTCACCAAGATCTCCACACTCGCTCTATCTCTGCTACTGTACACACCTCTCACCAAGATCTCCACGCTCACTCTATCTCTGCTATTGCACACACCTCTCACCAAGATCTCCACACTCGCTATCTCTGCTACTGTACACACCTCTCACCAAGATCTCCACACTCGTTCTATCTCTGCTATTGCACACACCTCTCACCAAGATCTCCACACTCACTCTATCTCTGCTATTGCACACACCTCTCACCAAGATCTCCACACTCACTCTATCTCTGCTACTGCACACACCTCTCACCAAGATCTCCACACTCACTCTATCTCTGCTCCTGCACACACCTCTCACCAAGCTCTCCACGCTCGCTCTATCTCTGCTACTGTACACAACTCTCACCAAGATCTCAGCACTCGCTCTATCTCTGCTACTGCACACACCTCTCACCAAGATCTCCACGCTCGCTTTATCTCTGCTACTGTACACACCTCTCACCAAGATCTTCTCACTCGCTCTATCTCTGCTACTGCACACACCTCTCACCAAGATCTCCACACTCGTTCTATCTCTGCTACTGTACACACCTCTCACCAAGATCTCCACACTCGCTGTATCTCTGCTACTGTACACACCTCTCACCAAGATCTCCACACTCACTCTATCTCTGCTACTGTACACACCTCTCACCAAGATCTCCTCACTTGCTCTATCTCTGCTACTGTACACACCTCCCAACAAGATCTCCACACTCGCTCAATCTCTGCTACTGGACAAACCTCTCACCAAGATCTCCACACTCACTCTATCTCTGCTACTGCACACACCTCTCACCAAGATCTCCACACTCACTCTATCTCGGCTACTGCACACACCTCTCACCAAGATCTCCACACTCACTCTATCTCTGCTACTGCACACACCTCTCACCAAGCTCTCCACGCTCGCTCTATCTCTGCAAATGTACACACCTCTCACCAAGCTCTCCACACTCACTCTATCTCTGCTACTGCACACACCTCTACCAAGATCTCCACACTCACTCTATCTCTGCTACTGTACACACCTCTCACCAAGATCTTCACACTCACTCTATCTCTGCTACTGCACACACCTCTCACCAAGATCTCCACACTCACTCTATCTCTGCTACTGTACACACCTCTCACCAAGATCTTCACACTCACTCTATCTCTGCTACTGCACACACCACTCACCAAGATCTCCACACTCACTCTATCTCTGCTACTGTACACAACTCTCACCAAGATCTCCACACTCACTCTATCTCTGCTACTGCACACACCTCTCACCAAGATCTCCACACTCACTCTATATCTGCTACTGCACACACCTCTCACCAAGATCTCCACACTCGCTCTATCTCTGCTACTGTACACACCTCTCACCAAGATCTCTACACTCACTCTGTCTGTGAGACTGCACACACCTCTCACCAAGATCTCCACACTCGCTCTATCTCTGCTACTGCACACACCTCTCACCAAGATCTCCACACTCGCTCTATCTCTGCTACTGTACACACCTCTCACCAAGATCTCCACACTCGCTCTATCTCTGCTACTGCACACACCTCTCACCAAGATCTCCACACTCACTCTATCTCTGCTACTGTACACACGTCTCACCAAGATCTCCACGCTCGCTCTATCTCTGCTACTGTACACACCTCTCACCAAGATCTCCACACTCACTCTATCTCTGCTACTGTACACACCTCTCACCAAGATCTTCACACTCACTCTATCTCTGCTACTGCACACACCTCTCACCAAGATCTCCACACTCACTCTATCTCTGCTACTGTACACAACTCTCACCAAGATCTCCACACTCGCTCTATCTCTGCTACTGTACACACCTCTCACCAAGATCTCCACACTCGCTCTATCTCTGCTACTGCACACACCTCTCACCAAGATCTCCACACTCGCTCTATCTCTGCTACTGTACACACCTCTCACCAAGATCTCCACACTCACTCTATCTCTGCTACTGTACACACCTCTCACCAAGATCTCCACACTCACTCTATCTCTGCTACTGTACACACCTCTCACCAAGATCTCCACACTCACTCTATCTCTGCTACTGTACACACCTCTCACCAAGATCTTCACACTCACTCTATCTCTGCTACTGCACACACCTCTCACCAAGATCTCAGCACTCGCTCTATCTCTGCTACTGCACACACCTCTCACCAAGATCTCCACACTCGCTCTATCTCTGCTACTGTACACACCTCTCACCAAGATCTCCACACTCACTCTATCTCTGCTACTGCACACACCTCTCACCAAGTTCTCCACACTCACTCTATCTCTGCTACTGTACACACCTCTCACCAAGATCTCCACACTCACTCTATCTCTGCTACTGTACACACCTCTCACCAAGATCTCCACACTCACTCTATCTCTGCTACTGTACACACCTCTCACCAAGATCTCCACACTCACTCTATCTCTGCTACTGTACACACCTCTCACCAAGATCTCCACACTCACTCTATCTCTGCTATTGCACACACCTCTCACCAAGATCTCCACACTCACTCTGTCTCTGCTACTGCACACACCTCTCACCAAGATCCCCACGCTCGCTATATCTCTGCTACTGTACAAACCTCTCACCAAGATCTCCACACTCACTCTATCTCTGCTATTGCACACACCTCTCACCAAGATCTCCACACTCACTCTATCTCTGCTATTGCACACACCTCTCACCAAGATCTCCACACTCGCTCTATCTCTGCTACTGTACACACCTCTCACCAAGATCTCCACACTCGCTCTATCTCTGCTACTGTACACACCTCTCACCAAGATCTCCACGCTCACTCTATCTCTGCTATTGCACACACCTCTCACCAAGATCTCCACACTCGCTATCTCTGCTACTGTACACACCTCTCACCAAGATCTCCACACTCGTTCTATCTCTGCTATTGCACACACCTCTCACCAAGATCTCCACACTCACTCTATCTCTGCTATTGCACACACCTCTCACCAAGATCTCCACACTCACTCTATCTCTGCTACTGCACACACCTCTCACCAAGATCTCCACACTCACTCTATCTCTGCTCCTGCACACACCTCTCACCAAGCTCTCCACGCTCGCTCTATCTCTGCTACTGCACACACCTCTCACCAAGATCTCCACACTCGCTCTATCTCTGCTACTGTACACACGTCTCACCAAGATCTCCACGCTCGCTCTATCTCTGCTTCTGTACACACCTCTCACCAAGCTCTCCGCACTCACTCTATCTCTGCTACTGTACACACCTCTCACCAAGATCTTCACACTCACTCTATCTCTGCTACTGCACACACCTCTCACCAAGATCTCCACACTCACTCTATCTCTGCTACTGTACACAACTCTCACCAAGATCTCAGCACTCGCTCTATCTCTGCTACTGCACACACCTCTCACCAAGATCTCCACGCTCGCTCTATCTCTGCTACTGTACACACCTCTCACCAAGATCTTCTCACTCGCTCTATCTCTGCTACTGCACACACCTCTCACCAAGATCTCCACACTCGTTCTATCTCTGCTACTGTACACACCTCTCACCAAGATCTCCACACTCGCTGTATCTCTGCTACTGTACACACCTCTCACCAAGATCTCCACACTCACTCTATCTCTGCTACTGTACACACCTCTCACCAAGATCTCCTCACTTGCTCTATCTCTGCTACTGTACACACCTCCCAACAAGATCTCCACACTCGCTCAATCTCTGCTACTGGACAAACCTCTCACCAAGATCTCCACACTCACTCTATCTCTGCTACTGCACACACCTCTCACCAAGATCTCCACACTCACTCTATCTCGGCTACTGCACACACCTCTCACCAAGATCTCCACACTCACTCTATCTCTGCTACTGCACACACCTCTCACCAAGCTCTCCACGCTCGCTCTATCTCTGCTAATGTACACACCTCTCACCAAGCTCTCCACACTCACTCTATCTCTGCTACTGCACACACCTCTACCAAGATCTCCACACTCACTCTATCTCTGCTACTGTACACACCTCTCACCAAGATCTTCACACTCACTCTATCTCTGCTACTGCACACACCTCTCACCAAGATCTCCACACTCACTCTATCTCTGCTACTGTACACACCTCTCACCAAGATCTTCACACTCACTCTATCTCTGCTACTGCACACACCTCTCACCAAGATCTCCACACTCACTCTATCTCTGCTACTGTACACAACTCTCACCAAGATCTCCACACTCACTCTATCTCTGCTACTGCACACACCTCTCACCAAGATCTCCACACTCACTCTATATCTGCTACTGCACACACCTCTCACCAAGATCTCCACACTCACTCTATCTCTGCTACTGTACACACCTCTCACCAAGATCTCTACACTCACTCTGTCTGTGAGACTGCACACACCTCTCACCAAGATCTCCACACTCGCTCTATCTCTGCTACTGCACACACCTCTCACCAAGATCTCCACACTCGCTCTATCTCTGCTACTGTACACACCTCTCACCAAGATCTCCACACTCGCTCTATCTCTGCTACTGCACACACCTCTCACCAAGATCTCCACACTCACTCTATCTCTGCTACTGTACACACGTCTCACCAAGATCTCCACTCTCGCTCTATCTCTGCTACTGTACACACCTCTCACCAAGATCTCCACACTCACTCTATCTCTGCTACTGTACACACCTCTCACCAAGATCTTCACACTCACTCTATCTCTGCTACTGCACACACCTCTCACCAAGATCTCCACACTCACTCTATCTCTGCTACTGTACACAACTCTCACCAAGATCTCCACACTCGCTCTATCTCTGCTACTGTACACACCTCTCACCAAGATCTCCACACTCGCTCTATCTCTGCTACTGCACACACCTCTCACCAAGATCTCCACACTCGCTCTATCTCTGCTACTGTACACACCTCTCACCAAGATCTCTACACTCACTCTATCTGTGAGACTGCACACACCTCTCACCAAGATCTTCACACTCACTCTATCTCTGCTACTGCACATACCTCTCACCAAGATCTCCACACTCACTCTATCTCTGCTACTGTACACAACTCTCACCAAGATCTCCACACTCACTCTATCTCTGCTACTGTACACAACTCTCACCAAGATCTCCACACTCACTCTATCTCTGCTACTGTACACACCTCTCACCAAGATCTCCACACTCGCTCTATCTCTGCTACTGTACACACCTCTCACCAAGATCTCCACACTCGCTCTATCTCTGCTACTGTACACACCTCTCACCAAGATCTCCACACTCGTTCTATCTCTGCTACTGTACACACCTCTCACCAAGATCTCCACACTCGCTGTATCTCTGCTACTGTACACACCTCTCACCAAGATCTCCACACTCACTCTATCTCTGCTACTGTACACACCTCTCACCAAGATCTCCTCACTTGCTCTATCTCTGCTACTGTACACACCTCCCAACAAGATCTCCACACTCGCTCAATCTCTGCTACTGGACAAACCTCTCACCAAGATCTCCACACTCACTCTATCTCTGCTACTGCACACACCTCTCACCAAGATCTCCACACTCACTCTATCTCTGCTACTGCACACACCTCTCACCAAGATCTCCACACTCACTCTATCTCTGCTACTGCACACACCTCTCACCAAGCTCACCACGCTCACTCTATCTCTGCTAACGTAATCACCTCTCACCAAGCTCTCCACACTCACTCTATCTCTGCTACTGCACACACCTCTACCAAGATCTCCACACTCACTCTATCTCTGCTACTGTACACACCTCTCACCAAGATCTTCACACTCACTCTATCTCTGCTACTGCACACACCTCTCACCAAGATCTCCACACTCACTCTATCTCTGCTACTGTACACACCTCTCACCAAGATCTTCACACTCACTCTATCTCTGCTACTGCACACACCTCTCACCAAGCTCACCACGCTCACTCTATCTCTGCTAACGTAATCACCTCTCACCAAGCTCTCCACACTCACTCTATCTCTGCTACTGCACACACCTCTACCAAGATCTCCACACTCACTCTATCTCTGCTACTGTACACACCTCTCACCAAGATCTTCACACTCACTCTATCTCTGCTACTGTACACACCTCTCACCAAGATCTTCACACTCACTCTATCTCTGCTACTGTACACACCTCTCACCAAGATCTCCACACTCACTCTATCTCTGCTACTGCACACACCTCTACCAAGATCTCCACACTCACTCTATCTCTGCTACTGTACACACCTCTCACCAAGATCTCCACACTCACTCTATATCTGCTACTGCACACACCTCTCACCAAGATCTCCACACTCGCTCTATGTCTGCTACTGTACACACCTCTCACCAAGATCTCTACACTCACTCTGTCTGTGAGACTGCACACACCTCTCACCAAGATCTCCACACTCGCTCTATCTCTGCTACTGCACACACCTCTCACCAAGATCTCCACACTCGCTCTATCTCTGCTACTGTACACACCTCTCACCAAGATCTCCACACTCGCTCTATCTCTGCTACTGCACACACCTCTCACCAAGATCTCCACACTCACTCTATCTCTGCTACTGTACACACGTCTCACCAAGATCTCCACGCTCGCTCTATCTCTGCTACTGTACACACCTCTCACCAAGATCTCCACACTCACTCTATCTCTGCTACTGTACACACCTCTCACCAAGATCTTCACACTCACTCTATCTCTGCTACTGCACACACCTCTCACCAATATCTCCACACTCACTCTATCTCTGCTACTGTACACAACTCTCACCAAGATCTCCACACTCGCTCTATCTCTGCTACTGTACACACCTCTCACCAAGATCTCCACACTCGCTCTATCTCTGCTACTGCACACACCTCTCACCAAGATCTCCACACTCGCTCTATCTCTGCTACTGTACACACCTCTCACCAAGATCTCGACACTCACTCTATCTGTGAGACTGCACACACCTCTCACCAAGATCTTCACACTCACTCTATCTCTGCTACTGCACATACCTCTCACCAAGATCTCCACACTCACTCTATCTCTGCTACTGTACACAACTCTCACCAAGATCTCCACACTCGCTCCATCTCTGCTACTGCACACACCTCTCACCAAGATCTCCACACTCACTCTATCTCTGCTACTGTACTCACCTCTACCCAAGGTCTTCTCACACGCTCTATGTCTGCTATTGCACACACCTCTCACCAAGATCTCCACACTCACTCTATCTCTGCTACTGCACACACCTCTCACCAAGATCTCCACACTCACTCTATCTCTGCTACTGCACACACCTCTCACCAAGATCTCCACGCTCGCTCTATTTCTGCTACTGTACACACCTCTCACCAAGCTCTCCACACTCACTCTATCTCTGCAACTGTACACACCTCTCACCAAGATCTTCACACTCACTCTATCTCTGCTACTGCACACACCTCTCACCAAGATCTCCACACTCACTCGATCTCTGCTACTGTACACAACTCTCACCAAGATCTCCACACTCGCTCTATCTCTGCTACTGTACACAACTCTCACCAAGATCTCCATGCTCGCTCTATCTCTGCTACTGTACACACCTCTCACCAAGATCTTCACACTCGCTCTATCTCTGCTACTGCACACACCTCTCACCAAGATCTCCACACTCGCTCTATCTCTGCTATTGTACACACCTCTCACCAAGATCTCTACACTCACTCTATCTGTGAGACTGCACACACCTCTCACCAAGATCTCCACACTCGCTCTATCTCTGCTACTGTACACACGTCTCACCAAGATCTCCACACTCACTCTATCTCTGCAACTGTACACACCTCTCACCAAGATCTTCACACTCACTCTATCTCTGCTACTGCACACACCTCTCACCAAGATCTCCACACTCACTCGATCTCTGCTACTGTACACAACTCTCACCAAGATCTCCATGCTCGCTCTATCTCTGCTACTGTACACACCTCTCACCAAGATCTCCACACTCGCTCTATCTCTGCTACTGCACACACCTCTCACCAACATCTCCACACTCGCTCTATCTCTGCTACTGTACACACCTCTCACCAAGATCTCTACACTCACTCTATCTGTGAGACTGCACACACCTCTCACCAAGATCTCCACACTCGCTCTATCTCTGCTACTGTACACACGTCTGACCAAGATCTCCACACTCACTCTATCTCTGCTACTGTACACACGTCTCACCAAGATCTCCACGCTGGCTCTATCTCTGCTACTGTACACACCTCTCACCAAGCTCTCCATACTCACTCTATCTCTGCTACTGTACACAACTCTCACCAAGATCTCCACACTCGCTCTGTCTCTGCTACTGTACACACCTCTCACCAAGATCTTCACACTCACTCTATCTCTGCTACTGCACACACCTCTCACCAAGATCTCCACACTCACTCTATCTCTGCTACTGTACTCACCTCTACCCAAGGTCTTCTCACACGCTCTATGTCTGCTACTGTACACAACTCTCACCAAGGTCTCCACGCTCGCTCTATCTCTGCTACTGTACACACCTCTCACCAAGATCTCCACACTCACTCTATCTCTGCTACTGCACACACCTCTACCAAGATCTCCACACTCACTCTATCTCTGCTACTGTACACACCTCTCACCAAGATCTTCACACTCACTCTATCTCTGCTACTGCACACACCTCTCACCAAGATCTCCACACTCACTCTATCTCTGCTACTGTACTCACCTCTACCCAAGGTCTTCTCACACGCTCTATGTCTGCTACTGTACACAACTCTCACCAATGTCTCCACGCTCGCTCTATCTCTGCTACTGTACACACCTCTCACCAAGATCTCCACACTCACTCTATCTCTGCTACTGCACACACCTCTACCAAGATCTCCACACTCGCTCTATCTCTGCTACTGCACACACCTCTCACCAAGATCTCCACACTCGCTCTATCTCTGCTACTGTACACACCTCTCACCAAGATCTCCACACTCACTCTATCTCTGCTACTGTACACACCTCTCACCAAGATCTCCACACTCGCTCTATCTCTGCTATTGCACACACCTCTCACCAAGATCTCCACACTCACTCTATATCTGCTACTGTACACACCTCTCACCAAGATCTCCACACTCGCTCTATCTCTGCTACTGTACACACCTCTCACCAAGATCTCCACACTCACTCTATCTCTGCTACTGTACACACCTCTCATCAAGATCACCACACTCGCTCTATCTCTGCTATTGCACACACCTCTCACCAAGATCTCCACACTCACTCTATATCTACTACTGTACACACCTCTCACCAAAATCTCCACACTCGCTCTATCTCTGCTACGGCACACACCTCTCACCAAGATCTCCACACTCGCTCTATCTCTGCTACTGCACACACCTCTCACCAAGATCTCCACACTCGCTCTATCTCTGCTACTGCACACACCTCTACCAAGATCTCCACACTCACTCTATCTCTGCTACTGTCCACACCTCTCACCAAGATCTTCACACTCACTCTATCTCTGCTACTGCACACACCTCTACCAAGATCTCCACACTCACTCTATCTCTGATACTGTCCACACCTCTCACCAAGATCTTCACACTCACTCTATCTCTGCTACTGCAAACACCTCTCACCAAGCTCTCCACACTCACTCTATCTCTGCTACTGCACACACCTCTGCCAAGATCTCCACACTCACTCTATCTCTGCTACTGTCCACACCTCTCACCAAGATCTTCACACTCACTCTATCTCTGCGACTGCACACACCTCTCACCAAGATCTCCACACTCACTCTCTCTCTGCTACTGTACACAACTCTCACCAAGATCTCCACACTCGCCCTATCTCTGCTACTGCACACACCTCTCACCAAGATCTCCACACTCACTCTGTCTCTGCTACTGTACTCCCCTCTACCCAAGGTCTTCTCACACGCTCTATGTCTGCTACTGTACACAACTCTCACCAAGGTCTCCACGCTCGCTCTATCTCTGCTACTGTACACACCTCTCACCAAGATCTCCACACTCGCTCTATCTCTGCTACTGCACACACCTCTCACCAAGATCTCCACACTCGCTCTATCTCTGCTACTGTACACACCTCTCACCAAGATCTCCACACTCACTCTATGTCTGCTACTGCACACACCTCTCACCAAGATCTCCACACTCACTCTATCTCTGCTACTGTACACACCTCTCACCAAGATCTCCACACTCGCTCTATCTCTGCTACTGTACACACCTCTCACCAAGATCTCCGCACTCGCTCTATCTCTGCTACTGTACACACGTCTCACCAAATCTCCACACTCACTCTATATCTGCTACTGTACACATCTCTCACCAAGATCTCCACACTCACTCTATCTCTGCTACTGTACACACCTCTCACCAAGATCTCCACACTCTCTCTCTCTCTGCTACTGCACACATGTCTCACCAAGATCTCCACACTCACTCTATATCTGCTACTGTACACATCTCTCACCAAGATCTCCACACTCTCTCTCTCTCTGCTACTGCACACATGTCTCACCAAGATCTCCACACTCACTCTATCTCTGCTACTGCACACACCTCTCACCAAGATCTCCACACTCACTCTATGTCTGCTACTGCACACAACTCTCACCAAGATCTCCACACTCACTCTATATCTGCTACTGTACACACCTCTCACCAAGATCTCCACACTCACTCTATCTCTGCTACTGTACACACCTCTCACCAAGATCTCCACACTCACTCTATATCTGCTACTGTACACACCTCTCACCAAGATCTCCACACTCGCTCTATCTCTGCTACTGTACACACCTCTCACCAAGATCTCCACACTCGCTCTATCTCTGCTACTGTACACACCTCTCACCAAGATCTCCACACTCGCTCTATCTCTGCTACTGTACACACCTCTCACCAAGATCTCCACACTCGCTCTATCTCTGCTACTGTACACACCTCTCACCAAGATCTCCACACTCGCTCTATCTCTGCTACTGTACACACCTCTCACCAAGATCTCCACACTCACTCTATCTCTGCTACTGTACACACCTCTCACCAAGATCTCCACACTCATTCTATCTCTGCTACTGTACACACCTCTCACCAAGATCTCCACACTCGCTCTATCTCTGCTACTGCACACACCTCTCACCAAGATCTCCACACTCGCTCTATCTCTGCTACTATACACACCTCTCACCAAGATCTCCACACTCGCTCTATCTCTGCTACTGCACACACCTCTCACCAAGATCTCCACACTCGCTCTATCTCTGCTACTGTACACACCTCTCACCAAGATCTCCACACTCGCTCTATCTCTGCTACTGTACACACCTCTCACCAAGATCTCCACACTCTCTCTCTATCTCTGCTACTGTACACACCTCTCACCAAGATCTCCACACTCTCTCTATCTCTGCTACTGTACACACCTCTCACCAAGATCTCCACACTCTCTCTATCTCTGCTACTGTACACACCTCTCACCAAGATCTCCACACTCGCTCTATCTCTGCTACTGTACACACCTCTCACCAAGATCTCCACACTCTCTCTCTATCTCTGCTACTGTACACACCTCTCACCAAGATCTCCACACTCACTCTATCTCTGCTACTGTACACACCTCTCACCAAGATCTCCACACTCTCTCTATCTCTGCTTCTGTACACACCTCTCACCAAGATCTCCACACTCACTCTATGTCTGCTACTGTACACACCTCTCACCAAGATCTCCACACATGCTCTACATCTGCTAATGCGCACACCTCTCACCAAGACTTTGCCACTCTCATTATTGAATGTTTCACCTTCTCTTACTCGCTCTCCACTTTCTCCAAGCACTAATTCGGCATGGCCTCTGCTCTGCCCTCCTTCAGTACGTCTCACCAGCTTTCCCTCATCTGGATGAGCACTGATAGCCATGCCACCCAAAGTAATCTCACTCATTTCACTCATTGCAGGAGAATACTGTGTGTGTGTGTGTGTGTGTGTCTGTCTGTCTGTGTGTGTGTGTGTGTGTGTGTGTGTGTGTGTGTGTGTGTGTGTGTGTGAAGGCCTAAGCCAAGACCCCTCCTGTGGTGATCAATGTCCCACCAACAAGAAAGAGACACTGTCCTCATTCTATTGCAACTCATACACTAAAGCTGCTGTCAGTCACAAACATTGCACAATCATCTCCTGCCATCTCATCCCAAATCCAACCTTCCAACTCGGCACCACCCTCTTGAACTGTCTGAACCGTCCATCTTCCTTCCCACCTATCGGCTTCACCCTCCACTCTGACCTATCACCATCACACCCCACCTGAATCTGAGCAACCTTCCCCCAACCCCACCCCTCAACCCCCTTCCGCCCATCACATTCCTGATGAAGAGCTTGTGCCGAAAACATCACTTCTCCCGCTCTTTGGATGCTGCCTGACCTGCTGTGCTTTTCCAGCGCCACATGTTTCGACCACAATCATTGCACACCAATTCTAACCCACTGAGTGCAATGCCTTCACTCTCTTTATTCTTACAGATTCCACCAGCCTCCCCACCCTGCTCCACCAGAAGCGCTTTCTCGGACCTCCGAAGGTGAGAGAGTGAGAGTGAGAGTGCTCAGGTTTCAGAGATAGTGCCAGCAAGGCTTGCTCCTGCACCACCCTCTCCACCCCCCCCCCCCCCACCACCCAGCCTAGATGCTGAATGTCAGGTGACACAGTAGGCATAGAGATTGCAGGGGCTCAATCTGGGGAGCACCTCACTTCTGCAGCTGTCTGAGAAAGAAATAGCCCAGCCATTTTTGCTTTGTGCAGATGTGAGATTGAAGTAGCACTCTTGTGGACTGCAAGGTGAACTGAGGAATAATCTGCAGCATAGTATGTGTGACTGTGCTTATTAGTAGGGCAAGGTGAGGCAAGGCAAGAATGTCAAAGGTAGGCACTAAGTAAGCAAGCAAGTATTCCAGAGATGCCACTAATTCCAATCTACGAGTTGGGTGCCCTATCTCGATGGGTAAAGTGATCCACTGCAGCCACTCAGTGTTAGTTACTGGTGTGCCCTGCAATGCAAGTTTGTGCTCCCAGAGCATACTGGCAGTGTGTAGGAGAGGGGGCAGGTTGGTCATGATGGGTTGGCAAATTCTAAGATGATGATGCATGTGGATGACTGGTGCATGCACTTAGTGCCTGTCAATGAAGCCTTGGTTGTGGTACAATTGAGGGTAACATAGATGCCATCTGAAGCAAACAGCACGCTGAATTGACCAGGTATGTACTGTCATCTCCTCATTGAGTTTTCCCAACATTGAGCTTCTTTGGCAAGTTGGGTAAGACAGAAGCCTGAATATCAATGAGGTGAGCTGCGTCATTAATGAGGCAATTAATGAGCCTTAATCCCCATCAGTTTACAACTCCTCAGTGTCAAGTGAGAATCTCACCATTGCTACTTGCGAAAAGCATCAGAGATTGAGTAGGAAGATATTGACATTGAGATGGGGCCTTGTGGAGTTCCTGTCCGATTCTACTACACATTCACTATCGCTCAAATCGCTCTGACCCCTGTAAGATTCCACCCTTTACCTTCAAATCTCTCCATTTATTTCTCCTCCTCTCTCTACCCCTGTAACCGCCCCCAAGCCTACAGCCTTCCGAGATTGTCACATTTCAGACATGCTATATTTTGCACGTAGCTGTTTTAGTTGGTCCACCCTTGGTACCTGTGCTTTTAGTTGCCTCGAGCCAAAATGCTCGAATGCTGTCTTTTAATTTCACAACAATTTCTCAATTTTTTCAGAATGGCAGCTGGTGACAAGCGGTGTCCCGCAGGATTCAGTGTTGGGGCCGCAGCTGTTCACTTTATATATTAATGATCTGGATGAAGGGACTGGGGGTATTCTGATGAAGTTCGCCGATGATACGATGTTAGGCGGACAGGCAGGTAGCACTGAGGAGGTGGGGAGGCTGCAGGAAAATTTAGACAGTTTAGGAGAGTGGTCCAAGAAATGGCTGATGAAATTCAATGTGAGCAAATGTGAGGTCTTGCACTTTGGAAAAAAGAATACAAGCATGGTCTATTTTCTAAAGGGTGAGAAAATTCATAAAGCCAAAGTACACAGGGATCTGGGAGTGCTAGTCCAAGATTCTCTAAAGGTTGACTTGCAGGTTGAGTCTGTGGTTTAGAAAGCAAATGTAATGTTGTCATTAATCTCAAGAGGGCTGGAATGTAAAAGCAGCGATGTGCTACTGAGACTTTATAAAGCTCTAGTTAGGCCCCATTTAGAATACTGTGTCCAATTCTGGGCTCCATATCTCAGAAGGACATATAGGCACTGGAGCGTGTCCAGTGGAGATTCACACAAATGATCCCTGGAATGGTAGGTCTAACATACGATGAATGGTTAAGGATCCTGGGTTTGTATTCATTAGAGTTTAGAAAGTTGAGGGGAGATCTAATAGAAACTTACGAGATAATGCATGGTTTAGAAAGGGTGGACGCCGGGAGGTTGTTTCCGTTAGGCGGGGAGACTAGGACCCTTGGGCACAGCCTTAGAATTAGAGGGGGTCAATTTAAAAAGGAAATGAGGAGACATTTCTTCAGCCAGAGAGTGGTGGGCCTGTGGAATTCATTGCCATTGAGTGCAGTGGAGGCCAGGACATTAAATGTCTTCAAGGCAGAGATTGATAAATTCTTGATCTCGCAAGGAATTAAGGGATACGGGAAGAGTGCGGGTAAGTGGCATTGAAATGCCCATCAGCCATGATTGAACGGTGAAGTGGACACGATGAGATGAATGGCCTTACTTCCACTCCTATGTCTTATGGTCTTATGGTATAACATCAATCTCTTTCTATAGAAGCACTGAAATCTAGCTCTTTAATCTGGCTTTTGACACATGAATTAATAACTCCTTTTATGGCTATTTGATAATGCTTCTAATTACATTACAATTCAATATTGTTGCAGCATTAGGCTGTATACCAATCACAAAATACATTTATAACAGTGCGATTTCCCACATGCTGCTGACTTGTGATAAGGGGTAAGAAAGCCATAACTGATTTCTCTCCCCAGCAAAAACAAAACACAATCAATTATACTTCCACAACACACCATTTGATCCCGAGGTGTTTCTTGAACATGCTTAAACCGACAAGCAGCAGACTAAATATCACTGAAGCCAGTTGGGAAATCAAACCACAGATCATCAAAAGATATTCATCTGAAATAATGTGCTGCCAATCCCTGGAGGAAGAGTCCACCAGAGGTGAGATTTCAGAACGAGTCAGGAAGATTTATCAAGCCAAATGTCACATAGCAGATGTGGAAACTAAGCAACAAATCATCAGAGCTGGATCAGTGTCGAGATTAAACTTCAGCAAGAAATGGCAAAGCCACAGACCATTCTGATCAATTGTGTTGTTATCCTTCAGATGAGGTGTTCCATCGAGGACATTTATGTTTATTTGGGTGAACCTACAAGTCCCACAACACCTTACAGAGAAAGCAGATAGATCTGTTGTTAGATGCCCATTTAGTAATACTGTCACTTCTAAGATTGTGAATTGCAGCCCAAATCCAGAGATACAATCTAGGCAGAACCCCAGTGTAGTGTTGGGGTGGGGTGGGGGGAGGTGGGTGCTGCATTGCCAGACTCACCGCCTCTCAGGTGAAATGCTAAAACAAAGCTTGGATGAATGAATGAATGTAAAAGTTTCCACTAAATCAGATAAGAGCAGGAGTGTCCTCTCTCTTGATGTTGACCATTAGTTTTTCCTCAACCAAAATCATCCAAATAGATAATCTGCTCATTATCACATCTCAGTGTGTGGGACGTTGCTTGCGGTCAAAATGGTCACTGCATTGGGCCACATTTCAACACTGATTACACACTTCCAAGATTTTAATAAGACCAGAACAATAAGAGCAGGAGTAAGTAATTTGACCACATGAGCCTGCATCGTGATTCAATAAGATCATGGCTGGTCCAATATCCCCCAGGTCAACTTCCCTGCCGATTCCCCACTGCAGGCAGAGATGAGTATCCACCTTTTGCCTTCTCAGCTACCTTCCCCCCAGCCCCATCCCCCTCCCATTTGTCTCTCCACCCCTGAGGCTCCCAGCCTCGTTCCTGATGAAGGGCTTTTGCCCAAAATGTTGACTTTTCTGAGCCTCGGATGCTGCATGACCTGCTGTACTTTTCTAGCACCACTCTATTCTTTCCCCACTGCACTCCATTCTCCAACTGATCAAGAATCTAACTATTTCAACCTTAAATATATGCAATGACTCTGCACCACAACTCTCTGTGACAAGGAGTTCCAAAGACTCACAACTCTCTGAGAGAAGAAATTCCTCCTAATCTCAGTCTTAAACTTTAATTCTGAGACTATGACCTCTGGTCCTAGATTCTTCCATGAGGGGGAACATCCTCTCAGCATGAACGCTATTAAGCCTAAAACCTGTAAGTTTCAATGAAATCACTTGTCATTCTTCTAAATTCTAATGTGTAGAGTCCCAAACTGTTTAACCTTTGCACAAAAGTCAATCCCTCCCTACCAGGAATCATTCTAGTGAACCTTCTCTGAACTGCTCCCAATAAAATGGCACCTTTTCTTAAATAAGGGGTCAAAGGCTCACCAGAACCTTGTACAATTGCAGTAAAACTTCCCTCCTCTTATACTCTGACCCCTTGAAATAAGGGTCAACATTCCATTAGCCTTCCTAATTACCTGCTGAACCTGTGCGCTAGCTATCTTTGTATAAGTACCCCCAGTCCCTTCGTGTTGCAGTTTTTCTCTATTGAAGTAATATTCTGTCTTCTGTTCTCCCTTCCAAAGTTAACAACTTCACATTTTCCCACATTGTGCTGCATTTGCTAAATTTTTGCCCACTTACTTAACCAATCAATATCTCTCTGTCAACTGTTTGTATCCCATTTGGAATCTACCATTACATCTTTTTTGGTGTTGTCTCCAAATTTGGCCACAATACATTTGCTTCCTTCTTCCAAGTCACTCATTTATACTGTAAACTGTTGTAGTCCCAGCCTGATCCCTGTGGAATCCCACCGGTTACAGGTTGCCAAACTGGAAAATAGTCCCTTATCCTCCATTGTCTATTTCCTGCCCATTAGCCAATTCTCTATCCATACCAATATATTACCACCAGCACCGTGGAGTCTTATGTATTAACTAGTTGTGAGGTACATTGTCAAATTCCCTCTGGAAGTTCAAATACAATACATCTACTGGTTCCCTTCTAAACACTCTGGTTGAGACTTCCTCACAACACTCTGATAGGTTAGTCAGACAAGATTTCCCTTTCATGAAGTCGTGCTTGCTGCTTGATTCATTGAAACTTTCCAAATTTTGCGCTAATACTTAATAATAGATTCTAATACTTTTCCAACAATAGATGTTAGGCTAATCAGCCTGTAGATAGTCACTATTTGCCTCCCTCCCTTTTTGAATAGGGCTGGCATATCAGCAGTTTCCAATCCTCCTGTACTTCTACTGAAGCTAATGATTTTTGGAGAATTGCAACCAAAGTGTTCACTACCTCTGGAGCTGTCTCTTTTAGGATCATTGGGCCAGGAACCTTGTCTGCCTTGAGCCTCATTAGATGGACTAATATTCCTTTAGCTCCAGAGATGTGTAGCAACATGGCTGAACGGGTTGATTCGAAACATACGTTAAAAAAAAAATCATGTCTGAAGTGAAGGATTAGTTCTTATCTCCTCCCTCGTATTCTTTGGTATTAATGAGATATTTGCAATATCTTCCACCATGAAGACTGATGTATAATATCTATTAACTCCTCTGCCATTTCATTGTTCCCCATCACCATCTTCCCAGATTCATTTTCCAAGGGGTCAATGTTCACTTTAGCTTCTCTCTTTTTATCGATTTCAAGAAGCTCTTATTGTCAGTTTTCATGATCCTCACCAGTTTGCCCTCATTGTTTATTTTCTCCCTCTTTTTATCTTTTTAGTTCTCTTTTGCTAGATTCTCAATTTATTCCAGTCTTTGGGGCTATCACTGATTTTGACCTCTTTCTATGCCTTTTCTTCCTTGTTTTGTCATGGTTCGTTTATTCTTCTCTTAGAATCTTTTCTCCTTATTGAAATGTAATTTTTCTGTGAGTCATGTATTACCTCCTTAAATATCTGCCACTGCTTGCTTCCTGGCATTCCTGCTAATCTATCTTCCTTGCTCACTTGAGTTTTTTTTCCTAGTTCATCTTAATGAAGTTAAACTTCTGACCCAAATTTCTCAACCTCAAAATAATATTAAATGTTTTCATATTATGATCACTAGTCCCCAAGGGGTCTTGAAAATAAAAATGGCTCATAATTATTGCTTAATTCTTTTCATATGCTTCTATAATTTGTTGATTTCCTACAATGTGGCTACAGTTCGGGCATCTGTACACTACTCCTACAAATGTCTTCTTTCCTTACTGCCTTTTATCTTTGTCCAAATGGACTTGACATCATCGAAGTGTAGACCTTCTCTCACAACTGTCCTCATTTCCTCACTTATCAACGGTGTTTCACAGCCAATAAAAATTAATATTAAATTCTATCATGCTATGATCACTACTGCCTACGGGATCTTGCTTGGGACTTTAACCTAAATCTTGGAAGTGCGGGTTGAGTTGCATTGAAAATTTTTAAAAAAACAGAGTTAAAGGAGATTATTTGTCAGATGACAAAAGGAAGGGACAGAATGTGTGAACGGTATATTCACAGAATCCCTATGATATGGAAACAGGCCATTTGGCCTAACAAGTCCACACCAACCCTCCGAAAAGTATCCCACCCAGACCCATTTCCCAATCCTATTACTCGACATTGCCCCTGATTAATGCGCCCAGCCTCCACATCCCTGGGCACTAAGGGCAATTTAGCATGGCCAATTCACCTAACCTGCACATCTTTGGACTGTGGGAGGAAATCGGAGCACCTGAGGGAAACCCACGCAGACACAAAGAGAATATGTAAACTCCACACACATTGCACCAAGGAACTGTAAAACTTAAAGACCATATATCTTAATGCACAAAGCATTTGGAATAAGGTAGGTGAACTGGTAGCACAAATCGAATTAAATTAATATGATCTCATAAGCTTTACAAGAAGATCAAGACTAGGAACTTAACATTTGTTTGACCTTTTGGAAAGACAGGAAGAATGGAAAATATTGTGGGGTAATTGCACTGTTGATAAGTGAGCTGCCAGAGGGAGTAGTGGAGGCTGGTACAATTGCAACATTTAAAAGGCATCTGGAAGGATGTATGAATAAGATTGGTTTAGAGGGATGTGGGCTAAATGCTGGTAAATGGGATTAGATTAATTTAGGATAGCTGGTCAGATTTTGTGGTGCAGTTGTAGTGTCCCTGTATCTGAACCAGGAGATGTGGATTCAAATCCGACCTGCTCCAAAGGTGTGCAATAATATCTCTGAACAGGTTAGTCAGCAAATACCTCAATCTGGGTCTCTTTAAGAAGGCAAAGTGGAACATTTCAGACAATTTCCAGATTCGCAGAGCTGACAAGAACCAGATAGAGAAGGCCTCCCAGCCTGGTGCAGGAGCAGCTAGATGCCATACTGTAAAAGGATTCCATCATCACCTTCACCTGCAAACCCATGGCCATGTTACACTTTATGAACAAATTTTGGAAAGAGGGCACCTCCACATCGAAGCTCCCTCACTTACCTACAATCATATCCTACTGAATCTGCTTTCAGTCTGGGTGGTTGACTCAGCTCTGAGAATCCCAAATTGGATAGCTAGCTCTGACCATTAATTAGCCAATCTTAAGCAAAAAAGTCTTTTTCTAACCAAGTGCAGGTTTGTGATGCCATTTTGAACATGATGGTGCGGTTCAGAAGCCCATAGGGAAAAGTCCTGTCACAGTGATATTATTGCCAGGTGGAGCTATCAGTCTGTTGTTGCAAGTCTGATGTTGGATTAGTGGTGCTGGAAGAGCACAGCAGTTCAGGCAGCATCCGAGGAGCAGCAAAATCGACGTTTCGGGCAAAAGCCCTTCATTCCTGATGAAGGGCTTTTGCCCGAAACGTCAATTTTGCTGCTCCTCGGGTGCTGCCTGAACTGCTGTGCTCTTCCAGCAACACTAATCCAAAATCTGGTTTCCAGCATCTGCAGTCATTGTTTTTAGCTAGTTACTAGTCTGATGTCTGATTGACACTACATCACATACTGATCTAGATATTTAATATGAAAAGGCACCTCCTCCAGTGCTCTGACTGACTTGGACAAGTAAACTTATGTTTTTGATAAATGGAAGACCTGTTTGTTTACTTGGCCTACACCCAGCTCAAGCCTTGTGCTCCAAGATTAAGATTACAGTATATAGCATCAATAAGACAGCATCGATGGTTGCTATTTATAGTGAATTCTCTCTCATCTTCAACAGTATATGGCAGCCGAGGGGCATGCATGACAAACTGATCACAACTGTGTTATTCCCCTGGTCCAGTGTCATTGCAAGATATCATTTCCTTTCTGGAAGAAAATTGGAATCAAATTAAAAGAGCTAATCTGCAGTGATTTATTTAGAAGTGCAGAGAATCCTTGGTGTCTAAATGTTTACTAATTGCCCTCAAGCCTAACAGTCCCAGTGATATAAATCTTTCTGTCGATATGTAAACAACAAAACAATTAAGCATCAATAGACATGACAGAGCAACTTGTTATTCCAGAAATCATGGCAAATATTTATTCCTCAACCAACATCACTAAAGCAAATTGTTTGATTGTTATCTCATGGCAATTGGTGGGTGCTTTCTATGAGTTTTTTTACGATGTTATTTGATAGTTTGTATTTGGATTCAGGACAGACTGGTAAAGGAGGAAACAAAAAGCAAGAACTGTCATCAGGCTGAGGCTTAAAAGTAACACAATTTATTGTACAGTGATACTAAGAATAATAGGGAAGACAAATGGAATTTTGGCCCTTATTTTATAAAAGGAGGAAGGTTTTGCTAAAACTATACAATACTATATAAGACATTAGTGAGACCACTCATGGAATACTGTGAACAGCTTTGGGCCCTATATTAAAGGAAAGAGGCCCTGGCAGTGGAGGCAATCCAGTGAAGATCCTAGATACGGAAAGGCTATCTTATGAAAGAGAAAGTTAAAATTCACACACAACACCATATTATAGTCCAACAGGTTTAATTGGAAGAACTAGCTATCGGAGTGGCGCTCCTTCATCGGGTAGTTTCGGAGCAGCGCTCCAAAAGCTAGTGTTTCCAATTAAACCTATTGGACTATAACCTGGTGTTGCATGATTTTTAATTTTGTACACCCCAGTCCAACACCAACATTTTCAAATTATGAAGGGGAGGTTGAGTAGATTGGGCTTGTACTCTTTGAAATATAGAAGAATTAGAGGCCACCTTATTGAAGTTTACAAGATTCTCAGGGGCTTGACAGAGTGGAAGTGGAAATGGAGTTACCTCCTAGTGGGAGAATCTAGGTCCAGAGGGAATAATCTAAGGAGTAAGGAATAACACCTTTAAGACAAAGGTCAGGATGAATTTCTTCTCTCAGACTTTGTAAATCCCTAAAAGAGAGGATGTGGAGAACAGGGGAAGGAAGTGAGGGAAGGTTTGAGTGTTGACAGGAACAAAGAAATGGTTGTCTTCCAATGGGAAAGAAAGAGGTAAGAGCATAGTTAAATTGTTAATGAGCAGAGAAGTGTGAATAAAATTGGGGAAGTGGCAGCAGAAATTGCTTGAGGAGGATATGACGTAGTAGCATTGACAGAAATGTGGGTAAAGTCAGAATAGGACTGAATACTTAACATTCTGGGTTATAAGGCTATTAGTAGAAATAGGGTGGGTAAAAACAGAAGAGGTGTTGCAATATTACTGAAAGATAGTGTCATCGCCTTGAATGGGATGCAGTACCTGAATTAGAATTTGTATGGAGGTGAGAAACAGGACCGGCACAGTGATCTTGTTGAGTATTTATTGTAGACCTCTAAACAGTGAGGAGGAAATCGAAAAGAGCATTTATGAGCAGATTATGGAAGTCTCCAGGGCACATAAGGTTGTGCTAGCTGTTGATTTTAATAACTCTCTGGGAAAAAGGTAGAATGTTGGCGCACAGAAGGGGAGAAATTCCTGCAATGTGTGCAGGAGAATATTCTGGAATAATACATTTCCAGTCCTACAAGGAGAAGGCTGTGCTGGATCCGACCCTAGGAAATGAGGCAGCCCAAGTGGAGAATGTCTGAGTGGGGGAGCATTTGGGAAATAGTGATCTTAAAATAATAAGTTTCAGCATTAAGTTGGAGAAGGATAAAAATCAGTCAAGGATTAAGATCCCAGAGTGAAAAAGAGCAGATTTTAGGGGTCTTAAAGTTGAACTGGAGCAGGATAATCAGAATGTATTTGCTGAATAAAACAGTGGATAAAAAATTGGTGTCGAGAATGTGGTGCTGGAAAAGCATAGCAGATCAGGTAGCATCTGAGGAGCAAGAGAATCGACGCTTCGGGCATAAGCTCTTCATGAGGAATAATTCATATGAGGGGTTTATGCCTGAAACGTCAATTCTCCTGCTCCTCAGATGCTGCCTGACCTGTTGTGCTTTTCCAGCACCACATTCGCGACTCTGATCTCCAGTAACTGCAGTCCTCACTTTCTCCTAGATGAAAAATTGGTGCCTTTCAAAAGAGAGATGAATAGAGTGCAAGCGAGGTACATACCCATGTGAAATACATATAGGGTATCCAAAGCTGGAGTACTCTGGATGACTGAGGATCTTGATGAAAAAATATGGAAGTCAAAGAAGACATATGATGCCTACCAGAAGAATAACAGTAACAGGAATTAGGAAGAGAATCTCAACTACAGAAGAAAGACCAAGGCTGGAGTAAGGACGACTAAGAGGAAGCATGAGGAAAGGAGCTTGGCTGAATTTAAACAAATCTTCAACCTCATTAATGGTAAAAGATTATTGAAGAATAAGGTGTCTTCTGAAGACCAGAAGAAACAAGCAGGGTAAACTGCTCACTGAAACAATGGTTATAGTACAGGTATTAAATGACTATTTTGCTTCTGTCTTTACAAAATTAGTAAATGATGACAATTGACCAGTTAAAAACATGAGTGTTGAGTACCTGAGCCCCAAAATCTGCCCTTTTCCCATCCTTGACTACTTAGGAGTATACTTAAGGGAGAAATCAGGAAGGCAAAAAGGGGGAATGAGATAGCTTTGGCAAATAGAATTAAGGAGAATCCGAAGGGTTTTTAGAAATATATTAAGGACAAAAGGGTAACTAGGGAGAGAATAGGACCCCTCAAAGATCAGCAAGGCGGCCTTTGTCTGGAGCCGCAGAAAATGGGGGAGATACTAAACAATTATTTTGCATCAGTATTTACTGTGGAAAAGGATATGGAAGATATAGACTGTAGGGAAATAGATGGTGACATCTTGCAAAATGTCCAGATTACAGAGGAGGAAGTGCTGGATGTCTTGAAACGGTTAAAAGTGGATAAATCCCCAGGACCTGATCAGGTGTACCCAAGAACTCTGTGGGAAGCTAGAGAAGTGAAATATCTCTTTCTGAGAAATTTGTATCATCGATAGTGACAAGTGAGGTGCCGGAAGACTGGAGGTTGGCAAACGTGGTGCCACTGTTTAAGAAGGGCAGTAAAGACAAGTCAGGGAACTATAGATCAGTGAGCCTGACCTCAATGGTGGGCAGGTTGTTGGAGGGAATCCTGAGGGACAGGATGTACATGTATTTGGAAAGGCAAGGACTGATTAGGGATAGTCAACATGGCTTTGTGCATGGGAGATCATGTCTCACAAACTTGATTGAGTTTTTTGAAGAAGTAACAAAGAAGATTGATGAGGGCAGAACAGTAGATGTGATCTATATGGACTTCAGTAAAGCATTTGACAAGGTTCCCCATGGGAGACTGATTAGCAAGGTTAGATCTCACGGAATACAAGTAGAACTAGCCATTTGGATATAGAACTGGCTCAAGTGTTGAAGACAGAGGGTGGTGGTGGAGGGTTGTTTTTCAGACTGGAGGCCTGTGACCAGTGGAGTGCCACAAGGATCGGTGCTGGATCCTCACTTTTTGTCATTTACATAAATGATTTGGATGTGAGCATAAGAGGTACAGTCAGTAAGTTTGCAGATGACACCTGCTGAGAACTTCTTTACTCAGAGAGTTGTTAGGATTTCAAATACACTGCCTGGGAGAGTGCTGGAGATGGATTCCTGGGAGGTTTCAAAAGAGATCTGGATATGTATTTGAAAGTGATGAATATAGAGGGCGAGAGAGATAGGGCTGGAGAACAAAACTAGCTGGGTAGCTCTTTCAGGAGCCAGTACAAAGATGATGGTCAAATGGTCTCTTCCTGTCCTGTAAATTAAATTATTTCTACATTCCATTTGTCTTCTTTACTGCCTACTGCACTTACATGTTTGTTTTCAGCCACTGGTTACAGGGACACACAGATCTCATTGCACCTCCCACTCCTGCATCTAACACTATTCAGATGAGATTCTGCCTTCCTGTTTTTGCTACCAAAGTGGATAAGCTCACATTTAGCTCTAGACTCTGAATTCAAAATGGATTTGTTTAATTCAGTTTCTGCCATCTGCCATGGCCAGGTTACAAACTTGGCTTCCCAGAGAGTTATCTGGGTTTTCTGAATTAATATTTCAGCACCAGGCCATTGTCACCTTGACTCATTGTGAATCCAAGAGAGGATTCCAAAAAACTGTATTTGCATGACGAGAGCCAATCTTTTTGATTGCAATTCCAGTTGAGATTTTTCCATTTGTTATGTTACATTCACACAGACTATGTTCACAATTCAACGTGTAATCACGTTTACTCAAATAATGTGATACTCACTCATCATTGGCTGTCAGCACATTACCTGCCATTTTATTTTTATTTGCAGTTCAATCTTTCAACCTCAGTTACTGCCAAAACACCCCCATGTATTCTCAAAGTACTGCCTTACCAGCCCAATTGACATCCATTTCAAATTGTTGCCATATATTTAGCTGCACCTTGAACCTCTGCAAGATTCCTCTTACTAAGGGAAAAGACTGGTCTGCTAAGGAAGTTATGAAGTCAATTAATCTCGCATACAGCAATCACAGCAGAACACTGAAGGAAAACTGACCACAATATATATCCAGATCCCCCAGCATTTTCTTAAGTTCAATGAAGCAATCGCCCCAGTTTCTGCAGCAAATGCATACAACGGCATGTATGCCCAGAAGAATCTTGCAAAGCAAACATGGAGTTCAAACGGTGTAAATTGCTCAGGTAGTTTTGTTTTCAAAGTTTGTGGCACCACCTGGCCGTGTCCCCTTTTCACTGGATGGTTTAAACCATGTCGTTTGTGACTCGTCTGACGGGGCAGCTGTTAGTCCTTATGTTGTGAAAGGCTTCTAGTCCTCTCAATATGCCTCAATCCATGCTCACTGAATGATAAGGGCTTGCTGACGAATATTCCAGATAAGCAGTTGGCAGAATGGATCATGTCTTCTACTGAATGAAGGAAATGATAAGAATCCTCCATGTCAACCAGATGTTTTACTCAGCTGATCTGCAGGAGGCTGCTGGGTCAGAGGTCAAGGTGTATATGGCATCACTCAGTCAGTGATTAACAGGCTTGGCATCAATTCAGCAGGGAGTTTGTCAGCAGAACATTTCAGATCATAAACACTTACTGCATGAATAAAAATCAACTCCTCTCACATCTGGATGTTTTTTGCTTGTTATCGAAAACCTGTGTACTCTCGAAACTGGGCTTTCTGCTACAGGGAACACTTTATTCTTATATTCTATCAAAACCTCTAGGGGCTAGAACAATTTGAATGAATGTTTCCTTCTTCTCCTCGGCTTGGAACAGAAGCTCCTCATCCCTAGTATTATGAGCGATTCAGAGACTGGTTATTCTGCACTGAATGACTTACCACTTGACATCTCAAATCCTGTTTGCTACCTACAAAGTACAAGTCAGGAGTGTGGTGGAATGCTGTCCACTTACCTGGACAAGAGTAACTCCAACAACAGTCAAAATGCTGGGAACCATCCAGGTCAGAGCTGCCCATTTGATCATCACCCCACCTTAGACATTCATTCCCTCCTGCATCAGTGCAGAGTAATACCAGAATGCACTGCAGCAACTTGCCCCAGCAGTACTTTCGACACTTCCAACCTCTATCACCTAGAATGATAAGGGCAAAAATGCATGGGAATACCACCACCACCAAGCCACACCATTCCCGATGTGGAATGAGATTCCTGCTCCCATGTTCTCTCCAAAACCCACACCATGCTGACCTGGAACGATGTGCTCATTCCCTCAATGAGACTGGATCAAAGTCCCAGCATCCACCTCCCTATGTGTCTGCGTGGGTTTCCTCTGGGTGCTCCAGTTTCCTCCCACAGTCCAAAGCTGTGCAGGTCAGGTGAATTGGCCGGGCTAAATTGCCCGTAGTGTTAGGTAAGGGGTAAATGTAGGAGTATGGGTGGGTTGCGCTTCGGCGAGTCGGTGTGGACTTGTTATGCCGAAGGGCCTGTTTCCACACTGTAATCTAAACCACTGTGCATTTAGCTCACCACATGGAGTGCAGTGGTTCAAGAAGATGATTCACCATCACCTTCTCAGGAGCAGTCATTGATGGTTTTGCTTTGACCAGTTTATATAATAAACTTTAACTCAGTGCTGTTATCAATGAGGTTGTCAAAGGAACAGAGAATTCAGATTGTGATTCAACTCAACTTTATTAAAAAGATTCCTTATTAAAAATACAGTGTGAGCATATCCCAAATTCCCACAATATTTACTCTTTGTCCATCTCTATCTGTCTGTTAAAGGATATTATCTGCAGCAACCTGGATGTTTGTGCTGAGCCTTTGGAATCTTCTTCCTTTCTGACTTAGGGTTGGCTCTCTTCATCAAGGTGGGTCTAATAGCTCAGGGTAGATTGATTCCTGGATCTTCTCGGGTTGCCATGCAGTCTTAGGTCTTGCTGTGAACCTTCACTTCGAGTCTTCGATGAGTCATGCCTGATGGACTGGCTTCCAGGTGTGTGTATTTTTATCCCTCCTTGCCCGAGACCCTCCAGAACATTCTGTGGCCTTTTGGTCAGTGGGTTCAAATCATTCAATGGGGCTGCGCCAACAACTTTCACTGTTACCATGACGGGAGATGTAAAATGCACATACTCAGGCAGTCAAGGTACCAGAAAGTCTGACTGACACTTCTCCAATACACAGCCCTCAGGCTGATTATAATTGGTTCCCTTTGAACCCTTGTGACCACTTTAATATTGGTTTTCACTGTTCTCTGTCGCCAATAACTGCTGGCTATTTAATTTGACCAGTTTTATGTCAAGTCAAATTTCTCTCCTAGAGCAATTTAGAATGTCCAACTTTGGGCCTGTGGTCTCTTGATCTCACTAGCAATGCCTACACTTGAATAAGTTAATGAATAAGTTAAAATTGAGACCTTTAATTGGAGTGCACATTTATCCCCAAGGAGTTCAATGCCTTTTACTTTGGTCTCATCCAAACTCTCTTGAATTGTGTAGGATTTCTCTTTAACGCTGTGGTTACAGTTGATAACTAATGAATATATAACTAATATAGCTGCGTTATTACTCCATTGTTAATGTTTATGTTTTCAGCTAGATGTGCCCTAAGGTCCAAAAATTCCCTCTGCTTCTCTGCCTCTTGACCTTCACTAACTCTTTATAATATGCACCTCTGACCAAGACATTGGTCACCTGTTTTGTTACATCCTTTGTATGGCTCAGTGTCCACGTAACACACAATAATAAAAATTGCTGGAGAAACTCAGCAGGTCCAGCAACATGTGTGGATATAAAGCAGAGTTCACATTTTGCATTCAGTCCATTGAACTTCCTTCAGTGACCATGTATTTTGACTGACTGCATGGCTTTATGATATTTTACTGTGTTGAAACTGTTGTTTATATGGGGATGATGGCTGATGCATATTCTGTTACTAGGAAAACGGGGCACTCATAAAATGTCAGATTTTGTTCTTCGGTGTCACTGCAGCTATCACAGGTCATGAATGTTACGAATGCATCGGGACATGTGAGTGCCTGGTCTGTGCACTATTTTTTCAATAACTAACGTTATTGTTCCTCGGTTCCAAGATATTTCGCCTTTCCTCATACGATGATCCCAGTTGAGTGAGAAATTACATAAAGTTGAAGGAGAAAGTGTCATAATTAGGGGAGAGAGGAATGTAAAGTGTGTGAAAGATACTAATTATGGAAAGCACAGACTGATATAAACCACTGGTAAATGTCATATTTGGGTTTAAAAAGTAGACAACAGTGAGGTACACAAACTTCTAAAACTAACAGCAGACAAGCACTGAAAAAATTAAATAAAACCCAATGTATCCTTTGTGGTACATGCTCAGAGTTCCAGGAATTGCAAATATCTCTGTAAATGTGTCCCTGGCATCTAAGCCCTGACCACATTATTCTTAGGCGACAGTAATGACTGCAGATGCTGGAGATCAGAGTCAAGATTAGAGTGGTACTGGAAAAGCACAGCTGGTCAGGCAGCATCAGAGGAGCAGGAAAATCGACAGTTTGGGCAAAAGCCCTTCATCAGAACATTATTCTTTGCCTCATGTGGAAAGGAGGAGCCGTCAATAAATGTGATTTCTAAAAAGTGTTGACGTTCAAAGTATTATCATGATTTGGAGCTCTACCCTAATAAGTCCAATTTTATCCATTTGTGGGTCAGTTGCCTCACTCTCCATGAGTTCTGAACCCCAATCTCACTTGAGAATGAGTTGTTTTAAATTTCTCCGTGTTTAATTTTCATTCAACTGGTTCTAAGTCAGTCTCCTGAATTTAGCTATAGTGTGCATCATTTGTGCGTCACCAAAGATTACCCATCCAACAATGGGTCTCACCAGTGGTCAGATGATATGTGGCAAATTTAGATTGAGGTAACTGCCACGTGTATGAGCTAGTGACTAAGACACCATAACATTTGCTGGACAGGATTCCCAGCTCACTTCAACTTGACGATTGACATTGCAATAAGGCTGTGGACTGGGTCAGAATGCGAGTCTTCCTTTGGATCTTGTCCCCTTCTGGGTTCATTGTAATTGTGCAGCAACCTCTTCAAATATGGAACATAATTTAGTCACATCTCTTATCAGGAGTGAGCTGCAATTCAATTATCAGCAATCTTCAAATATCAATCAGCATTTCCTCTGCAATGTGGCAGGGAACTGAGATCCCATTGTACCTTTAAATGCATGATTATAATAGATCCACGGGGCATAGCTGCAGGCTATAGCAGAGATCGACTCCAGCTTTCAAACTGCAATGTGTAAAAATGAAAATGTGTCATGAGAAATCTATTGCTGTGGCAGTCAAGAGGAATATTTTGCAGTTATGGATTTTCAGTTGTTTTATTGGCTGTCCAAGCTCTGGAACTGATTTGAAAGTCAATGTAATATAGCAAGACTATTTGTATGTTGCACTTCAGTTGCACATTAACCTCCTGGATATCCTGTTTTCCATCATGGCCTACAGTGGGCAAGGTGAGCAGGTCACCATTCGCCTGCTGGAGTGCATCAGGGAGGTCAGGGGCTTGGAGATGAGGCAAATTATCTGCCTGAATGTTTCACAAATTGCTTGACAGGATGTTTCAGATGAAGATATGTTCCAGTTACAGGCATAGAGTCATAGTCATAGAGATGTACAGCACAGAAACAGGCCCTTCGGTCCAACTTATGCATGCCGACCAGATATCCAACCCAATCTAGTCCCACCTGTCAGCACCCAGCCCATATCCCTCCAAACCCTTCCTATTCATATACCCATCCAGGTGCCTTTTAAATGGTGCAATTGTACTAGCCTCCACCACTTCCTCTGGTAGCTCATTCCATACACGTACCATTCTCTGCATGAAAACGTTGTCCCTTAGGTCTCTTTTATATCTTTCTCCTCTCACCCTAAATCTATGCCCTCTAGTTCTGAAATCCCCCATTCCAGAGAAAAGATTTTGTCTATTTATCTGATCCATGTCCCTTATGGTTTTATAAACCTCTCAGACTCCGACGCTCCAGGGAAAACAGCCCTAGCCTATTCAACCTCTCCCTGTAGCTCAAATCCTCCAACCCTGACAACATCCTTTTATGAACCCTTTCAAGTTTCACAATATCTTTCTGATAGGAAGGAGACCAGAATTGCATGCAATATTCCAACAGTGGCCTAACCAATGTCCTGTAGAGCTGTAACACTTTTTCTTGAAATGTTTGTCCTAGTGACTCAATGACTGGCCCAGCTGGGTTGCATTCCTCTGGAGAAAAGGAGGCACAGAAGAGATGTAATGGAGACCTTTAAAATGTTGAAGGGGTTTAAAATGATTGAGAAGAGAGGTTGGATGGATATTTCTATTCTGACATAACCCTTTAAAAATGGTGTGCTCGACCTGAGTTGGGTATTTTCTCCCCCATTCCTAACACTGA
The DNA here is from genome assembly GCF_047496795.1 of Chiloscyllium punctatum. NCBI lineage: Eukaryota > Metazoa > Chordata > Chondrichthyes > Orectolobiformes > Hemiscylliidae > Chiloscyllium > Chiloscyllium punctatum. Next base: position 20,381,501 of record NC_092747.1, on the reverse strand, counting down.
AAATTTTCAATGATGTGCAGAAAGGTGACACACAGATGGCCTGATGCCTCTATAGAAGATATCAGATCTCCTGCAATTTTCCTGCTGTCTGACTGGCTACGATAGGGGACTTTTTTCCCACCAGCACAGAGATGTTGTGAACCATAGGTGATGTGATGATGCTATTACTTTAAGAGGTTATTTTGTCCTTTTTTTTCTGAGGAGAGATCATAAGACAGAGGTGAAGAGCTGGCTACTGAAGACCTTTTGAGTAAACAGTTTGGGAGTTTTTTTTCAACAGCCTGAATGGGTGTGGCTAGCTCTCACAGATCGAGATTTCTAGGATTTGGTTCTTTTTCAGTAAGATCAAAAGAGGTGGAAGCTTCAGTGAATGTCTCTTGGCTCTCTGAATCTTCACTTGATTTCTTTTTCCTCCTGGATTGGAGAACTGCATGTGAGAGTCTGTGGCTGAATTTTCCTTTTTGCCGAGGGGTGTGTTTCTAGGATATTACTATATTGCAACAGTTTATTAGTAATAGCTACTGTATCTGTTATTCTGTTAAATATCAAATCTATTAACTTATTCTATATTTCTCTTTCTTTGGTTGTATTTTAATGAAAGCATTTAAATAAATTTAACTTAATGTCAAATAGTTTGACCAGTCTCATTGCATCTAGGACACATTACATTTGCCTTTAAATATGAAAAAGTTAGGGTCCAGTCAATCTTCTTAAAACATTTTTTGAGGCGGTCTCGTCTGGTCCATAACAAGTGAATCACTGTTTGGACTTGGGAACCATATGAAAGCTGTTGCCAATTACATCTGTCAGAGTGAAATGGTACATCATAAGTATATACATTGTTAAGGCAGTGAATGATGTGTATTGTTTCTGTGATATAGCAAGTGGCAATGTCTACCTCACTTATGACAGCTGATTAGTTGCAAAGGAAATATAAGGCTTTGTGCAAATGAAAATGTTTCCAGATGCTTTAACATGCTGTTTCCTGGATAAAATGTTATTGTACATTGTGCGGTCGTGATTACAGAAATGTGCCCCAAGCCTTGATTGCTTTCCATCAAGTTCAAGCTTAGACATCTGTTTGACTTCATCCGTCGACTTGACAGATGGATGAATTTTTGTTATTTTTGAAGTTCGATTCAGCTGTTTATCTGTTTAGCTGTTTCAAAGCCTTGATAGTTGATGATCATTATGTATATCGTGGAAGGCTTGAATATATTCATAAATGGATTTGTTGACAGAGTAAATTGAATGTACCGCATTGTGGATGTTCTGTTGAGTTCCAAACCCACCAATGAATTAAGTTGTTTACGTTAGAATATCATTATCAATAGTTGGTTGATTTACAAAGTCACAAATCAAGTTGGCCTTTCAGTGTTTGTTGACAGAGTTGTCAACAATAATGTGAGGTTTCTTATTTTGGTTTATTTTGATTTATTAGCAGCTAAAAGAATGATATTTAAGTGAATTTTGAGTACTATTTACTTATTTTTCACAGATTCTTGAGATTTGCATACTGTAGCAGTAGTAGCGAGATCAGGCAGATGAACCTCATAGAATAGGATTTCCCTGTGGGATTGTTAATCTGGTCATCAGGGAGCCCTAGCTGACAGATATAAACAGGAGTGTCAGAGGGTTCTGTTCACTCTGAGAGCTGGCTCTGAGGGAGCTGGACCAGTGTCAAGTACAATGTACGCATTGATAAAGAGTGATTTGGCGATAGGATGCCAGCCTAGCTGGAGTTATTTCATATACACTTCAAAAACTCATGGTTCTCTTCAGAGTGGATACTGTGTGAAGGGATTTGGGGGTTTGAGGGGTCTGGGAAGGATAAGGAAGTTTGGATGTTGGCGTTGGGAGTTATGGGACTGAATTGGTTATGATTCGAAAGCAAATAGATGTTTGGGAGCATGACAGGATGGGATTGGAGGTAATGGGGGTGAGGATCAGAGGGGACCTCACACTCATCTTCAGGGCTAGGCTGATGGCTCTGTGATTGAAGGCAGCCATTTTTACCTTGGCATCAGCCTGTCTTTATTTCCTTGTAGTTGGGCACTGCCTGCCAGGTGCTGGGATGGCAACATTGGGAAAGCTCCTGACTCACAATTCCCAGATCTAAGAAGGTCCAATGTTTCCATTTGCACAGGAGATGAGAAGTAAAAGGCATAATTGTAAAATAGTCCCAAAAATTCCCATATGGAATTATTGATTATCATATATAAGGAGAAACCTCTAGTTTGGGGTACCTAGAATGTGGCACTCACTAATGCAGAGCATAGTCCAGCTGATAACATCGACACGTTTAAGTAGATGCTCAATAAATACATGAAGATGAAAGAGAAAGAAAATTATGCTGATAGATTTTGAAGAAATGTATAAACATTAGTTTTGTCCAGTTGAACCAAATGGCTATTTCTATGCTGTAAGGTCTTTGTACTTCAAGAGAGGGTCTGCGAAGTAGCTAAACCGCAGATTGGCTCCCGAGTTCAATTCACAATCTGTGATATAGTTTGCTGGCCTCAGATGGGAGTTGCAGAAGTAACTGCAGTAACTAGTGTTTATATTGTAGAGGCAGTGTAAACAGGCCTGAACAGTGCTGGAAGGTCGAAGTGGATATGAGGAGTGTCAGATGCGTCGTGATGCTACTGAATGGTGGGGCAAGCTTGAGGGGCCGAATGGCCTGTTCCTGTTTCTTATTGTCTTATGGTTTAGCAGTCAGGCTTGGGGAAGGGAGAGGAAACTGAAGAATGGTTTTCACTTCTGATGGTTATTCAACTTTCTCGTGTAGGTTTTGGGGTTTCGAGGGGAAGGTGGGAGGGGAGATGCGTAGAATATCCAAGAGTTGGCACAGACTCAGTAATGACACTGTACACAACTCAAAGGCATGGCATCAAGGTTCAGGCATTGATAATGGCAATCTCGATGAAGTGATGATAGGATTGTAACTCTGCCATTTCGTTTCCACACCATGGCTTGTATTTTAGTAACCCTACAATGATGCGTTCGGAGGCACAATGCCTCATGAAATGGAAGTGGAAGGCACAAGGAGGTAACCACAGCGATGCAGTCTCTCATGGAGGGAGGAAGCCGGTGGCAATGAAGAGTCTCATATCTACTGCACCAGCATTGCATCCGGCATTGAGGAGGAACTGCAGCTGTACAGAATGACTGCCACTGATGATCCCATAGCAAATTCTCCAGGCAGTGGATGAGTGAATGTGGGATCCCTAGTGTATCCTCCATGTGGTATCACTGCTGGAGTACCACGCTGGATTTCCCGGGACTAGCATCTACCAAATAACGGAAATAAATTGACTCTAACATTGCGGATGAATCTGTTCCAGTCGCCATTGCTATCTGTACCATTTGGAGGCTGCCCAACTGGTGGCACGTCAATTAGGCCTGGAAGGTATCTCTGGGAGTTAGGCCAACATCAGACAGAGGTCCCCACAATGATCTTTATATTTTCCAAGTGCCCTGAGCAGGAGACCCTACCTTGATTCAAACTGAGCCCTATGATTCCTCAGATCAATCATGATCTCATTGAACAGTGGAGTGGACACAATGGGCTGAATGACCGAATTCTGTACCCACATCTCATGGCCTTATCATCCTCAGCATTCCATTGGACTTTCAGCCACACCTGAAAGATTTTATTTTCCAAAGGTCTTTATCTTTAAAGTAGCTCTCTGCTTTGTTCGAAAGAGACGGCCAATTAAATCACAACATTACCATACAAATAGAACACCTTTACTATTAATGATGTGTCGTTTGCAATTCAATCACCAGTCAAAAATAGTTCCCTTTTGTCTCTTTGGCTTATCTGCATGCTTGTATTGAGACTTTTAAAAGGAGTCTTTGAAGACTGCTCAATTTCCTTGGTGGATTCTGTTGAATTATTTAAGTAAGTAGATTTTAGGTCATTTTAAGGTATGTGCTAATAGACTGTAGACCACGAGAAATAGCAATGAGACTAGCTATGATTATGACAATAACAACACTAATTTAGCAGAAAATTCCTCATACACAACACAAGTAACTATCATTGAAAAGACAGATACTTTCCTGAAGCTTTTCATCACTCCTCATCAGGACAATTGCAAGACTGCAAACAAACACAACAATTATGCTGCAAGAGGAGTAGGTGATAATTGGTTGCCAGGCTAACTGATTGACAGTAGCATTGGGGAGAATTCTCCCTCTCTAGAATAGCTTGGACAATGGGGAAGAAGTTGGGAAAATGTGGTGAGGAGAAACAAAAAAATAGAACCTCAACATTCGGGAAACAGTTCCCAACTTTCCTTTTCAGGTTTAAGTGGTGATTTCAGAATCTCACTGTTGAACGATGACAAATTCATCTCCATGGATTTGTGTCTCATTATTAACGCCAACTTACCCAATTTGCATGGTATTTCCATTTCTCCTCTCCTTTCCCAAGATACAAGATGGCACAAATTTCCAACCTGTAAATCAGAGCTGGCGGAGTTGCAGTGGGAGGGAGACCCATTGAGATCTCTCAACTAACCCTGACCTAAACTGTCCATCTTCCTTCGTACCTATCTGCTCCACCCTTCCCACTGACCAATCACAGCCACGTCAAGCGTGCATCCACCTATCACCATCCTTCCTACCTGTCTCCCATCCCCACCCTCTCCCTCTATTTATCTCTCAGCTCCCTTCCCCATCCCCAGGCCTGATGAAAAGTATAATGGTGACTCCCCTCCTCCTCTGATGTTGCTTGACCTGCCGTGCTCTTTCTAGCTCCGCTCTTTAACGACTCCCCAGGAGTCCAAGTAGCTGTGCCAGTTTTAGCTTGGAAATAAGGTTTGTCATGGTAGAGACTTTAATTTTCTTTCCACCACATAAAGTCATCGAGTCATGGAGCTGGCCAGGAATCTGTCACATTCTTACTGCCTGCCAATGGCATACATTGGAAGGAGTTATGAGTTGATTCCAATCTGTTGGGCAGCATGGTGTCACAGTGGTCAGCACTGCTCCCACATAGCGCCAGAGACCTAGGTTCACTTCCAGCCTTGGGTGACTGTCTGTGTGGAAAGTTAATAATCACACAAACCAGTTTATAGTCCAACAGATTTAATTGGAAGCACTAGCTTTCAGATTGCTGCTCCTTCATCAGGTGGTTGTGGGTTAAAAGAGAGTATAAGAGAGATCTTATACTCCACAACCACCTGATGAAGGAGCAGTGTTCTGAAAGCTAGTGCTTCCAATTAAACCTGTTAGACTATAACCTGGTGTTGTGTGATTTTTAATTGTGTACACCCTAGTCCAACACCGGCATCTCCATATCATGTCTGTGTGGAGTTTGTATGTTTGTCTGTGTGGGATCCCTCTGGGTACTCAGTTTCCTCATACTATCCAAAGATGTGCAGGTTAGATAGATTTGCCATGGTAAATGTGGGATTATAGGGATAGGCAGGTTGCTCTTTGGAGAGTCGGTGTGAATTTGTTGGACCGAATGGCCTCTTTCTGCACTGCAGTGATTCCGTTTGGCCCTGTTATGAACCCACTTTCCTTGTGCCATCAAGTCCTGGAGTGTGACTTGAACCCTGAGCTTCTGCTTCCTGGAATGGTGCCTATGCCAACACGAGAGCTCCCTTCAGAACTATTCCATTATGCACAGAACTGAAGAAGCAATATCCTTTTTTACTGCATCTGTCATGCTAAGGCATCTTTCTACATGAAAGAACCATTAAAACACAAGATGTTGAAGCTCACAGCAAGAAAAATATAGTTTCAAAATCAGCATTAAGAAGTACGTAGCTTCTTCCAACAGCTATTGAAATAAGGAGTTATTAAATTCAAAGTGAATATTTGAATCTGTAATACAATACAACAAAAAGGCATTTAATTATTTCTCCACATTGACCAGCATTCTAGTTTTACTCAGAATGCCTCCAGGGTTGACAATAACCAACATTATTGCTTTGTTATTTTCGTTCTTGCTCTGGTCAATAAGTTTGTATGGCATTCTGAGAAGCTGTAGGATCACAATTATCGTGAATCACGATGGTGTAAATCCCCTGGAGAACTTCAGTGTACTGCATGATGGTTGAGTTGTAGCCTTTCTTTTGCATGAGTCTTATACAGACTCCCATCACTTTTATTCTTGAATTTCACCTGCATCTGCCCCTTGATTATTTTAATGCTCCAGGCATAAGCCAGCCAAAATATGGCTTGATTTGACAACATAGCTTAATTCCCCAAGATATCCCTACAGTGTGGAAGCAGACCATTCGGCCCGTTGGGACCAAACCAACCCTCTGAAGAGCAACCCATCCATACCTAATCTTAACCCTGCATTTCCAGTGGCTAACACACTTGACGTAAACATCACTGGACACTTCAGCATGGTCAATCCACCTGACCTGCACATGTTTGGACTGTGGGAGGAAACCAAAGCACCCAGAGGAAACCTATGCAGACATTGGGAGAATGCGCAACCTTCACACAGTCACCCAAGGGTGGGATTGAACTAAGGACTTGCAGTGAGGTAGCAATACTAACCACTGAGCCACTGTACCACCCATGCAAGAATAAGTTTTCATTATTTATTCCAGTTTTGAGTCCATGTGGATTTATGCCCTCAATTCTAAGTGTGAGCTGATCTGTAGTCACTATCTTAGTGCTTTTAAGAAAACTTTGAATCCATTCTTTTCTTTCTCATTGCACTTTCCTTGCAGTCAAATAGCTTTTAGTGCCATCAGAACCTTGATTGATTGGCAGCACATCTGCAAACATCCACTCATTCCACCGTTGAGGCTCAGTAGGTGTACAATCTACAAGGTACACTGCATAAATGCACCACATCTCCTTGGACAGCACTTTCAAAACCCATGGCCACTACCACATCGAAAAACAAGAGCTAAGATGCATGGAAACACCACAACATGCAAGGTCCCCCTCCAAGCCACGCGTCATCCTGACTTGGAAATATACAGACATTCCTTCACTGTGGCTTGGGCAAAATCCTGGAACTTTCTCCTGAACAACAGTGTGGCCAGCAAGTCAAGAAGGTAGCTCACCACCACCTTCTCAAGGGCAACTTGGGACTAGCCCATCATACCTGCCCCACATGGGTGGCATGGTGGCTCAGAATTTAGTACTGCTGCCTCACAGCACCAGGGTCCTAGGTTCAAATCCAGCCTCAGGCGACTGTCTGTGTGGAGCTTGCACATTCTCCCTGTGTTTGCGTGGGATTCCTCCCACAATCCAAAGATGTGCAGGTCGAGTGAATTGGCCACGCTAAATTGCCCATAGTGTTAGGCACATTAGTTAAAGGGGGGTGGGTTGATGTGGACTGGTTGGGCCAAAGGGCCTGTTTCCACACTGTAGGGAATCTAATCTAATTGCTCAATACTTTGACCTAAGAGATTAGTTGATCTCACATTTGACATTTTTTGTTGATTTGACACCAATAAATTGTCTCCAGGACAATGTTCCTGATTTTGATTAGCTATTATTGTGAAGAACGGTTTGCTGAAGCAAACACTGAGCTGCCCAGCATCTAATTCTAGTTGATGCCTCCATCTTCCCCGTGCAAGTTTTTTCTTTGCAATTACTTTAAAAGTTCTAGTGTTTTTGTCACTAAATTAAAATCTGACCTGAACTAAAGTTCTCAAGGAATTTATATACTTTGATTCAATTGCAACATCCTCGCTTCTGTGCTCAGAAATCTCTTCGCATTTACACAATGTGTGTAACCCCAGATAAGTTATTGTCAGTGCGGAATATAAAATTCTCACAAAACTAATCGTGATCTAGATCTATTGGGATTTATGCTGCTGACTTTGACGGGAATGACAAAACACTCTGCCATTTGGGCCATTGTAAGTGCACCCAGAATATTGCCTGTTAGCAATGCAGTTTGACTTGTGCATTTGAGAGCACAGATTTGTCTTCAAAGAGAATGTATGTGAAAGCATGAACACTGGACTTTACTAAGCTACACCAGAATGGTTTAGGAAGCTTCTTTCGAGATCAGGGCAAAACATGATTTCAGAGAAAATGCAATATTTTTAAAAAGAGGTGTTTTCTTTTTCTGGGCTTCATGAGGCAATGCTTGTTCCTAAGCTAATATTTGCAGAGAAGGTGTTTTTTCATTAATGTGCATGTGTTTAGTTTTTTGAAGGATATATTTGTTCTGTCAAATTTCAGATTACATGTTGTTAAGCTTTGCATTTTTATTGTTTTTTAATAAATCAATAGTTCTGTTGTTCATTTAAGAAACTTGATTGGCACATTTATATTCTGAAACGGATATATAATTGGCCATATTGCTAAGTGGTTAAAGCATTTTCTTTCATATATATTGTGACTAGTGGAGTACTAGGAATTTAGGACAGCCCACTCTCCTTCCATCTTTATTATAACAGTGCGTAATATGGAGTGAGTGAAGTGCTGAGTAATATACATTTGTATTACATTGTAATAGGGAACTTAGATTCTAAAGTATAGGAAAATTGATCTTAATTTTTAGTTCTTTGAAAGTGACTTGTTGTTTTAAAGGAAAAGAATATCATGTTTTGAACAGAATTCAAGATAGATTTATCAAGCAAGCATGTGGACTGTAGAATATGGGGCTGAAATTAAGAGACAAATTAAGTTTTTTACAAATGAAACTCTTATGACAAACTAAAGCAGATGGTCACGACCACTATTAAGTGGACTTCAGGAGAAAAGATACCATCCTACAAGTTTGTTAACTTGTAGAAATTTCCAAACTAAGGGAGCTTCGTCTTTGAAAGTCTTCAGGTTCTGACTGTTCAGAACTGGAAAGAAAACTCTCAGCCATTAGAACTGGAGAAAAAAAAAATTAGTTAAGTATCAAATTGTTTTAATATTAAGATTATAGAGATATCTAACTGGGATTGATATTATTGGGAAAGGGTTTGAATCCTTATTTTATTTTGTTGTTCATGTCAAAATCTTTCTAAATTGTCTTGTATGTAACATTTCTTTAAAAAAGCGCTGAGTAATAAACTTGTGTTCTTTTGTTAGTAGAACCTTGGCAGTCTCAATATGCCCAGTGAGTGACTTATCAAGCTGCAACAATAAAACTGTTGATCTATCAAACCAGGTTTATGTTGGGATCTGACTTGCGCAGGAGTATCATAGCTGGGATCAGAACAACTGAGGGAGTGCAGTACTGAGGATGTACTGTTCTGAGGGAGTGTTGTGTTTCAGAAGAGATTATAAAATTGAAACATCACCTATACTCACAGATGAATGAAGTAGGATGGCACTGTTACCTCTCAGTGCCAGGAACTTGGGTTCAATTCCAGCCTAGTGTGACTTTCCTGTGTGACGTTCTTGTCATATCTGGATGCTCTGTGTTTCCTCCCTCAGTCCAAAGATATGCAGGTTAGGTGAATGGGCAGTGCTTGAAAATTATCCAAGGATGTGCACATTAGGTGGGTTGGTCTTGTGTCTGTATGGGATAATCTTTGGAGGTCTGGTGCAGACTTGACGGGCTGAATAGCCTCTTTCTACACTGGAAGGATTCCATGAAAAGCACATAAAATGGTGCTCGAAGAAGAACAGGAGAGTGCTCCTCAGCTTCCTGGGTCAATATTTGTCACTCAAGCAACACCCGAAGCAGATCTACAGGCCATTTATTTCAATTCTTTGTGGGAGTTTGCTGTGTGGAAATTGGCTGAATTTCCCACATTACAACTTGACAACTCAACAAAATACATCATTGACGAAAGTACCTTCAAAGTTAAATGGACCTTGGTGAATTGTCATTAATTAAGATATACTCCATGGTATTCTGGTCTGGATATTTGCAATGTGACTTATGGAGTGTTGTATTTGTGTTATATAAACTGAACTAACACAGTTTCAGCTTTTATTTATTTTTAACTGTTACCAAAGACTGCAATAATCTCAGTACTGTAACTAAAATGGAGAAGTAACAATAAAATACACAATTCAAACACCTCTAGAACAAACAATGAAACAGTACAATAATAATATTAGTAGTTCGGTGATTGTCTCACTGTAACAGAAAGAAATAAAGATGGTTCAGGAAATTAAATGGAGCAGTGCAAATACCAAAGAGTTTTGTTTCTCTCAGGTTATAGAATCATAGAGTCAGAGAGATGTACAGCATGGAAACAGACCCTTCGGTCCAACCCGTCCACGCTGACCAGATATCCCAACCCAATCTAGTCCTACCTGCTAGCACCTGGCCCATATTCCTCCAAACCCTTCATATTCATATACCCATCCAAATGCCTCTTAAATGTTGCAACTGTACCAGCCTCCACCACATCCTCTGGCAGCTCATTCCATACACATACCACCCTCTGTGTGAAAAAGTTGCCCCTGAGGTGTCTTTTATATCTTTCCCTTCTCACCCTAAGTCTATGCCCTGTAGTTCTGGACTCCCCGACCCCAGGGAAAAGACTTTGTCTATTTACTCTAATCACTTAACCCTTTCTATCCAGTGGATACTATGCTGGTAGGCAGTGCAATGATCCCAGCTAATGGTACGACTGGAAAGGCCAGATCCCAGAGGGAAGTTTGACCTGTTAGATCCCATGTTTCTTAATGTACTCAATCACAGGGATACAGGAGTACAGTGAAAGGTGTACAGAGTCACCCCAGGCGAAAGTGAGGACTGCAGATGCTGAAGATCAGAGTCTAGATTAGAGTGGTGCTGGAAAAGCACAGCAGGTCACGCAACATCTAAGGAGCAGGAAAATCAACATTTCGGGCAAGAGACATTCATCAGGAATCCTGATGAAGGGCTTTAGCTGAAGCGTTGATTTTCCTGCTCCTCTGATGCTACCCGACCTGTTGTGCTTTTCCAGCACCACTCTAATCTAGACAACAGAGCCACCCTTCCCAGTGCCAGCTTAGGTATAAAAACCCAGATGCAAAATCTTAGTATAAAGTAGACAAACAAATTTAAAAGTTCAACATTAAAATCCTCCTTAAGTGCTTAGCCATGGACCTAGACCCACACTTCTCTACTCAACGCTGAGACCATCACCAGGATCAAGTAGTCTTCAGCCTTGTGTCCCTGGGCCACTCCACGGCCACTGGACTAGATTCCCTATTCTTCAGTGCCATCATCTCTTGACAAACCACTTCGGAACCGTGAAATGGCACTAGGCCAATCACGGCAATGCAACCGCCGCTGAAGCTGTTGGGTCCAGTGCCAGGCATTAGGCCCAAATGCACCTCCCTCCCCCATCGCCAGGAACACACTCTCCACTCCCTGCCCCACCACCAACAGGAACACACTCTCCCCTCCCTCCCCCACCGCCAACAGGAACACACTCTCCCCTCCCTCCCCCACCGCCAACAGGAGCACACCCTCCCCTCTTCCCCCACTGCCAACAGGAACACACTCTCCCCTCCCTCCCCCACCGCCAACAGGAACACACTCTCCCCTCCCTCCCCCACCGCCAACAGGAACACACTCTCCCCTCACTCCCCCACCGCCAACAGGAACACACTCTCCCCTCCCTCCCCCACCGCCAACAGGAACACACTCTCCCCTCCCTCCCCCACCGCCAACAGGAACACACTCTCCCCTCCCTCCCCCACCGCCAACAGGAACACACTCTCCCCTCCCTCCCCCACCGCCAACAGGAACACACTCTCCCCTCCCTCCCCCACCGCCAACAGGAACACACTCTCCCCTCCCTCCCCCACCGCCAACAGGAACACACTCTCCCCTTCATCCCACACTGCCAAAAGGAACACACTTCCCCTTCCTGCCCCAGTGCCAGGAACACACGCTTCCCTCCCACCCCCACCGCAAACAGGAACACACTCTCCCCTCCCTCCCCCACCGCCAGGAATACACTCTCCTCTCCCTCCCCCACAACCAACAGGAACACACTCTCCTCTCTCTTCCCCACCACCAACAGGAACACACTCTCCCCTCCATCCCCCACCACCACCAGGAACACTCTCTCCCCTTCCTCCCCCACGGCCAGGAACACACTCTCCCCTCCCTGCCCCACTGCCAGGAACACACTCTCCCCCCTCCCCCACCGCCAACAGGAACACAATCTACCCTCCCTCCCCAACTGCCAGGAACATACTCTCCCCTCCCTCCCCCACCGCCAACAGGAACACACTCTCCCCTCCCTCCCCCACCGCCAACAGGAACATACTCTCCCCTCCCTCCCCCACCACCAACAGGAACACAATCTCCCCTCCCTCCCCCATTGCCAACAGGAACACACTCTCCCCTCCCTCCCCCACCGCCAACAGGAACACACTCTCCCCTCCCTCCCCCACCGCCAACAGGAACATACTCTCCCCTCCCTCCCCCACCACCAACAGGAACACAATCTCCCCTCCCTCCCCCACCGCCAACAGGAACACAATCTCCCCTCCCTCCCTCACCACCAACAGGAACACTCTCTCCCCTCCCTCCCCCACTGCCAGGAACACACTCCCCCCACTTCCCCACCACCAACAGGAACACACTCTCCCCTCCCTGCCCCACTGCCAGGTACACACTCTCCCCCACTTCCCCACCGCCAACAGGAACACACTCTCCCCTCCCTCCCCCACCACCAACAGGAACACACTCTCCCCTCCCTCCCCCATTGCCAGGAACACACTCTTCCCTCCCTCCCCCACCACCAACAGGAACACACTCTCCCCTCCCTCCCCCACTGCCAGGAACACACTCTCCCCTCCCTCCCCCACCGCCAACAGGAACACCCTTTCACCTCCCTCCCCCACCGCCAACAGGAACACATTCTACCCTCCCTCCCTCACCACCGCCAGGAACACATTCTCCCCTCCCTCCCCCACCACCAACAGGAACACACTCTCCCCTCCCTCCCCTACTGCCAGGAACACACTCTCACTTCCCTCCCCCACCGCCAAAAGGAACACACTCTCTCCTCCGTCCGTCACCACCAACAGGAACACACTCTCCCCTTCATCCCACACTGCCAAAAGGAACACACTTCCCCTTCCTGCACCAGTGCCAGGAACACACTCTTCCCTCCCACCCCCACCGCAAACAGGAACACACTCTCCCCTCCCTCCCCCACCGCCAGGAATACACTCTCCTTTCCCTCCCCCACAACCAACAGGAACACACTCTCCCCTCCCTTCCCCACCACCAACAGGAACACACTCTCCCCTCCATCCCCCACCACCACCAGGAACACTCTCTCCCCTCCCTCCCCCACTGCCAGGAACACACTCTCCCCTCCCTGCCCCACTGCCAGGAACACACTCTCCCCCCCTCCCCCACCGCCAACAGGAACACACTCTCCCCTCCCTCCCCCACTGCCAGGAACACACTCTCCCCTCCCTCCCCCACCACCAACAGGAACACACTCTCCCCTCCCTCCCCCACTGCCAGGAACACACTCTCCCCCACTTCCCCACCGCCAACAGGAACACACTCTCCCCTCCCTCCCCCACCACCAACAGGAACACACTCTCCCCTCCCTCCCCCATTGCCAGGAACACACTCTTCCCTCCCTCCCCCACCACCAACAGGAACACACTCTCCCCTCCCTCCCCCACTGCCAGGAACACACTCTCCCCTCCCTCCCCCACCGCCAACAGGAACACCCTTTCACCTCCCTCCCCCACCGCCAACAGGAACACATTCTACCCTCCCTCCCTCACCACCGCCAGGAACACATTCTCCCCTCCCTCCCCCACCACCAACAGGAACACACTCTCCCCTCCCTCCCCTACTGCCAGGAACACACTCTCACTTCCCTCCCCCACCGCCAAAAGGAACACACTCTCTCCTCCGTCCGTCACCACCAACAGGAACACACTCTCCCCTTCATCCCACACTGCCAAAAGGAACACACTTCCCCTTCCTGCACCAGTGCCAGGAACACACTCTTCCCTCCCACCCCCACCGCAAACAGGAACACACTCTCCCCTCCCTCCCCCACCGCCAGGAATACACTCTCCTTTCCCTCCCCCACAACCAACAGGAACACACTCTCCCCTCCCTTCCCCACCACCAACAGGAACACACTCTCCCCTCCATCCCCCACCACCACCAGGAACACTCTCTCCCCTCCCTCCCCCACTGCCAGGAACACACTCTCCCCTCCCTGCCCCACTGCCAGGAACACACTCTCCCCCCCTCCCCCACCGCCAACAGGAACACACTCTCCCCTCCCTCCCCCACTGCCAGGAACACACTCTCCCCTCCCTCCCCCACCACCAACAGGAACACACTCTCCCCTCCCTCCCCCACCACCAACAAGAACACACTCTCCCCTCCCTCCCCCACCGCCAACAGGAACACACTCTCCCCTCCCTCCCCCACCACCAACAGGAACACACTCTCCCCTCCCTCCCCCACCGCCAACAGGAACACACTCTCCCCTCCCTCCCCCACCGCCAACAGGAACACACTCTCCCCTCCCTCCCCCACCGCCAACAGGAACACACTCTCCCCTCCCTCCCCCACCGCCAACAGGAACACACTCTCCCCTCCCTCCCCCACCGCCAACAGGAACACACTCTCCCCTCCCTCCCCCACCGCCAACAGGAACACACTCTCCCCTTCATCCCACACTGCCAAAAGGAACACACTTCCCCTTCCTGCCCCAGTGCCAGGAACACACGCTTCCCTCCCACCCCCACCGCAAACAGGAACACACTCTCCCCTCCCTCCCCCACCGCCAGGAATACACTCTCCTCTCCCTCCCCCACAACCAACAGGAACACACTCTCCTCTCTCTTCCCCACCACCAACAGGAACACACTCTCCCCTCCATCCCCCACCACCACCAGGAACACTCTCTCCCTTCCTCCCCCACGGGCCAGGAACACACTCTCCCCTCCCTGCCCCACTGCCAGGAACACACTCTCCCCCTCCCCCACCGCCAACAGGAACACAATCTACCCTCCCTCCCCAACTGCCAGGAACATACTCTCCCCTCCCTCCCCCACCGCCAACAGGAACACACTCTCCCCTCCCTCCCCCACCGCCAACAGGAACATACTCTCCTCCCTCCCTCCCCACCACCAACAGGAACACAATCTCCCCTCCCTCTCCCATTGCCAACAGGAACACACTCTCCCCTCCCTCCCCCACCGCCAACAGGAACACACTCTCCCCCTCCCTCCCCCACCGCCAACAGGAACATACTCTCCCCTCCCTCCCCCACCACCAACAGGAACACAATCTCCCCTCCCTCCCCCACCGCCAACAGGAACACAATCTCCCCTCCCTCCCTCACCACCAACAGGAACACTCTCTCCCCTCCCTCCCCCACTGCCAGGAACACACTCCCCCCCACTTCCCACCACCAACAGGAACACACTCTCCCCTCCCTGCCCCACTGCCAGGTACACACTCTCCCCCACTTCCCCACCGCCAACAGGAACACACTCTCCCCTCCCTCCCCCACCACCAACAGGAACACACTCTCCCCTCCCTCCCCCATTGCCAGGAACACACTCTTCCCTCCCTCCCCCACCACCAACAGGAACACACTCTCCCCTCCCTCCCCCACCGCCAACAGGAACACCCTTTCACCTCCCTCCCCCACCGCCAACAGGAACACATTCTACCCTCCCTCCCTCACCACCCGCCAGGAACACATTCTCCCCTCCCTCCCCCACCACCAACAGGGAACACACTCTCCCCTCCCTCCCCTACTGCCAGGAACACACTCTCACTTCCCTCCCCCACCGCCAAAAGGAACACACTCTCTCCTCCGTCCGTCACCACCAACAGGAACACACTCTCCCCTTCATCCCACACTGCCAAAAGGAACACACTTCCCCTTCCTGCACCAGTGCCAGGAACACACTCTTCCCTCCCACCCCCCACCGCAAACAGGAACACACTCTCCCCTCCCTCCCCCACCGCCAGGAATACACTCTCCTTTCCCTCCCCCACAACCAACAGGAACACACTCTCCCCTCCCTTCCCCACCACCAACAGGAACACACTCTCCCCTCCATCCCCCACCACCACCAGGAACACTCTCTCCCCTCCCTCCCCCACTGCCAGGAACACACTCTCCCCTCCCTGCCCCACTGCCAGGAACACACTCTCCCCCCCTCCCCCACCGCCAACAGGAACACACTCTCCCCTCCCTGCCCCACTGCCAGGAACACACTCTCCCCTCCCTGCCCCACTGCCAGGAACACACTCTCCCCTCCCTCCCCCACTGCCAGGAACACACTCTCCCCTCCCTCCCCCACCACCAACAGGAACACACTCTCCCCTCCTCCCCCCACCACCAACAGGAACACACTCTCCCCTCCCTCCCACACCGCCAACAGGAACACACTCTCCCCTCCCTCCCACACCGCCAACAGGAACACACTCTCCCCTCACTCCCACACCACCAACAGAACACACTCTCCTCTCCCTCCCCTACTGCCAGGAACACACTCTCCCCTCGCTCTCCCACCGCCAACAGGAACACATTCTCCCCTCCCTCCCCCACTGCCAACAGGAACACACTCTCCCCTCCCTCCCCCACCGCCAACAGGATCACACTCTCCCATCCCTCCCACACCGCCAACAGGAACACACTCTCCCCTCACTCCCACACCAGCAACAGGAACACACTCTCCCCTCCCTCCCCTACTGCCAGGAACACACTCTCCCCTCGCTCTCCCACCGCCAACAGGAACACATTCTCCACTCCCTCCCCCACTGCCAACAGGAACACACTCTCCCCTCCCCTCCCCCACTGCCAGGAACACACTGTCGCCTCCCTCCCCCACTGCCAGGAATGCACTCTCCCCTCACTCACCCACTGCCAGGAACACACTCTTCCCTCACTCTCCCACTGCCAGGAAGACATTATCCCCTCCCTCCCCCCACCCCCCCCCCCCCCCCCCCCCCCCTCGCCAACAGAAACACACACTCCCCTCCCCCCACCCCCCAAACGCCAAACTGGGACATAATCGCATGAGGCTCAAGAGTTTCTTGATCAACAGAATAGATATTATTAATCAGAACAATTATAACAAAACCAAGCTGTCTGGATCTAAAAGATGATTTCGAATCAAATCTTTTTTTCAAAAGGCAGCAACAAAACAAAGCTTCAATCTGTTTCCAAGCACCTTCACTTTAGGACAACAGTTCAGGCAGCATCCAAGGAGCTTCGAAATTGATGTTTTGGGCAAAAACCCTTCAGCAGGAATAAAGGCAGTGAGCCTGGAGCGTGGAGAGACAAGCGAGAGGAGGGTGGGGGTGGGGAGAAAGTAGCATAGAGTACAATGGGTGAGTGGGGGAGGGGCTGAAGGTGATAGGTCAGGGAGGAGAGGGTGGAGTGAATAGGTGAAAAAGGAGATAGGCAGGTAGGACAAGTCCGGACAAGTCATGGGGACAGTGCTGAGCTGCAAGTTTAGAACTAGGGTGAGGTGGGGGAAGGGGAAATGAGGAAACTGTTGAAGTCCACATTGATGCCCTGGGGTTGAAGTGTTCCGAGGCGGAAGATGAGGCGTTCTTCCTCCAGGCGTCTGGTGGTGAGGGAGCAGTGGTAAAGGAGGCCCAGGACCTCCATGTCCTCGGCAAAGTGGGACGGGGAGTTGAAATGTTGGGCCACAGGGCGGTGTGGTTGATTGGTGCGGGTGTCCCAGAGATGTTCCCTAAAGCGCTCTGCTAGGAGGCGCCCAGTCTCCCCAATGTAGAGGAGACCGCATCGGGAGCAACGGATACAATAAATGATATTGGTGGATGTGCAAGTAAAACTTTGATGGATGTGGAAGGCTCCTTTAGGGCCTTGGATAGAGGTGAGGGAGGAGGTGTGGGCGCAGGTTTTACAGTTCCTGCGGTGGCAAGGGAAAGTGCCAGGATGGGAGGATGGGTTGTAGGGGGGCGTGGACCTGACCAGGTAGTCGTGGAGGGAACGGTCTTTGTGGAAGGCGGAAAGGGGTGGGGAGGGAAATATATCCCTGGTGGTGGGGTCTGTTTGGAGGTGGCGGAAATGTCGGTGGATTACTTGGTTTATGCGAAGGTTGGTAGGGTGGAAGGTGAGCACCAGGGGCGTTCTGTCCTTGTTACAGTTGGAGGGATGGGGTCTGAGGGCAGAGGTGCGGGAAGTAGACGAGATGCGTCTACATCCACTAAGATCATTTATTGTATCCGTTGCTCCCGATGCGGTCTCCTCTACATTGGGGAGACTGGGCGCCTCCTAGCAGAGCACTTTAGGGAACATCTCCGAGACACCCGCACCAATCAACCACACCACCCCGTGGCCCAACATTTCAACTCCCCTCCCACTCTGCCGAGGACATGGAGCTCGTGGGCCTCCTTCACCACTGCTCCCTCACCACCAGACGCCTGGAGGAAGAACGCCTCATCTTCCGCCTCGGAACACTTCAACCCCAGGGCATCAATGTGGACTTCAACAGTTTCCTCATTTCCCCTTCCCCCACCTCACCCTATTTCTAAACTTCCAGCTCAGCACTGTCCCCATGACTTGTCCGGACTTGTCCTACCTGCCTATCTCCTTTTCCACCTATCCACTCCACCCTCTCCTCCCTGACCTATCACCTTCATCTCCTCCCCCACTCACTCATTTTACTCTATGCTACTTTCTCCCCACCCCCACCCTACTCTAGCTTGTCTCTCCACGTTCCAGGCTCACTGCCTTTATTCCTGATGAAGGGCTTTTGCCCGAAACATCGATTTCGAAGCTCCTTGGATGCTGCCTGAACTGCTGTGCTCTTCCAGCATCACTAATCCAGAATCTGGTTTCCAGCATCTGCAGTCATTGTTTTTACCTTCACTTTAGAGCAATTCAAATCCAATCAAATTATACTAAGTGATTAAACTGGATATGACTGATGTTTCCTAGTTTTTTTCCTTTGAACTGTAAAGTCCCCTTACATGAATATTCACAAAGCTGAGAGTGAGACTTTCTCAACTTCGAATACTTTGCTAATTTGTGCCCAAACACCTTTTGCAGGTAAACGTTATAGCACATGTTAAACTTTTCTACTGAGGCAACCTATTCCAGGAATTGCCTTGGAAAGGCTCATTTGAAGGAGAGTGACTGTTTTCTTTTTAAACTCCAGTTAGGTCTCCTCAGAACAATCTTGGAAACTTTCATTCTCTGCATTTCCAACTCAAAACTCAACAGTTAATTGTTCTGAACTGAAATACGCTCATGACCTTTTGTCCTCTTGTAAAACACCTCCTTTTGAACAAAGTTAATAATCAAACAACACCAGGTTACAGTCCAACAGGTTATTTGGAAACTTTCAGAGCGCAGCTCCTTCACCAGGTGGTTGTGGAGTATAAGATCATAAGACACAGAATTTATCACAAAAGTTTACAGTGTGATGTAACTGAAATTATATATTGAAAAAGACCTGGATTGTTTGTTAAGATTCTTATCTTTTAGAATGAACATGTTGTTTTCAGTTTTTTCATATGTAAGTCGCAGAACTATTTTAAGTTACATTCTCAAGTGAACTTTAACAATTGGTGTCACATCGCCCCAGATAATGCATTGAAGGTGTGAGGTGCCCTGTGTCAGACTGATTCTAATCTAAAACACGGATTTGACAGAATCTTATATGGACTCATGCAGTTTTTGAGCAAAATAAAATGTATTTCTGCAAGTACAAATTCACCCCACAAACGTGTGTGTGTGTGTGTGTGTAGGGGGTTATGAGTGTCTGCGAGAGAGTGTGTGTAATTGTGTGAGTGTGAGTGTAAAGGGTATAAGTCTGTGAGAGGGTGCGGGTGTGAATGTGGGAGCATATCTGTGAACATGTGAGGGAGGGTCTGCGTGAGTGTATGGGTCTGTACGAGTGTGTGTATGTCTGCAGGAGTGTGTGTAGGAGTGTCTGCTTGTGTAAGAGTGTCTGTATGTCTGTTTCTGTCTATATGTGTGTGTGTCTGTGTGTGTGTGTCTGTGTATGTGTCTGTGTCTGTGTCTGTGTGTGTATAGTGCAATTGGGTCACCTGCTGTGTGACATGAATCCAAGGTCCCGATTGAGGCCATCCCCATGGGCACTGAACTTTGCTATCAGTCTCTGCCCGGCCAATTTTCGTTGCTGCCTGTCCAGAGTCCGCTTGGAGGATGGTCACCAGAAGGTCTGAGGTCGAATGTCCTAGACCACTGAAGATTTCCCCAATTGGGAGGGAACACTCCTGTCTGTTGATTGTTGCGCAGCGTTCATTCATCCGTTGCTGTAACCTCTGCTTGGTTTCCTCATTGTACCATGCCTCAGGGCATCCTTGCCTGCAGCGTATGAGATAGACAACATTGACTCAGTCACATGAGTACCTGTCACATACATGGTGGGAGCTGTCCCCACGCATAATGGTGGTATCTATGTCCACACTCTGACATGTCTTGCAGCATCCACCATGACAAGTTTGTATGGTATTGTCCAGAAAGCCAGGCAGTTTGCTATGAGCAATGATCTGTTTGAGGTTTGGTGGTTGTTTAAAAGTGAGCAGTGGAGGTGTGGGGAATATCTTGATGAGGTGCTCATCCTCATTGATAATGTGTTACAGGCTGCAAAGAACATGGGGTAGTTTTTCAGCTCCTGGGAATTACTGGACAACGAAGGGTACCCTGTCAGTTGCAGCACGTGTCTGTCTCCTGGGGAGGTCATTACGGTTCCTTGCTGTGGCACATCAGAACTGGGGTCAATGAGTTGAGCATCATACCCCGTTCTTATGAGGGGCATCCTTGAGTACTTTGAGGTGCCTGTCACGTTCCTCCTCATCTGAACAGATCCAGTGTACGTGTCGGGCTTGTCCATAGGGGATGGCTGTTTTAATATGGTTTGGGAGGAAGCTGGAGAAGTGTAGCGTCATAAGGTTATCTGTGGGTTTGCGGTAGAGTGAGGTGCCCACCCTTGATAGAGATGCATGTGTCCAAGAATGAGACAGTTAGTAGAGAGTAGTTTGATGGTGAGTTTGATGGTGGGATGAAACTTGTTGATATCGCGGTGTCGTTGTTTTAGTAACCCCTCGCCATATGACTCAACCTTCCATTAACATTGCAGAGGTTCTATGCTTTTTGTCATACCCTGGATTAAGTCAATGTTCAGAAGGACTATCTGATTTGTGTTATACTTAAAAACTCTTCACAGACATTTTTTGTTCATAAAACACATCTTAATGTCACTAATTTAAAATCTCAAATCTGATCATATACTTTTCATCACAGCAGACACAATCCTGTAGATGATGTATTTGTCTTGAGTATTATTCTGCTCTTCTGAACAAGTAATGAGGGAATCCTGCCTGAAGCTGGGGTCCTTTAAATTTTGATTTGATTTGTTATTGTCACACATGTACCGAGATACAGTGAAAAGCATTATTTGGATTGCTAACCAGACAGATCATACCTTACATAAATACATCAGGGTGATGGAACAGAACATATTGTTGCAACTACAGAGAAGGTGCAGAGAAAGATCCAGTCTAATATATGAGAGGTCTGTTCATAAATCTGATAACAGCAGAGAAGAAGCTGTTCTTAAATCTGTTGGTACATATTTTCAAACTATTATATTTTATGCCCAATGGAAGAGGTTGGAAGAGTGTAGTAACCAAGATAGGAAGGGACTTTAATTATGTTGGCTGCTTTCCCTAGATAGCAGGAAGTGTAGACGGTGTCGATGGATGGAAGACTGGTTTTCATGATGGACTGGGCTATGTTCACAACTCTTTGTAATTTCTTGCAGTCTGAGCAGAGCTGTGGCTATACCAAGTTCTGATGCATCTGGATAGAATGCTTTCCATGGTGAATTTATAAAAACTGGTCAGAGTCATTGTGGACATGCTGAATTTCCTAGGCCTCCTGAGGAACTAGAGGACATTGATGTGCTTTCTTGACTGGAATGTCAACATGGATGGCCCAGGATAGATCATTGGTGATATTTACTCCCAGGAACTTGAAGCTCTCAAATATTGATACAGATAGGGGCGTGTCCTCCACTCTATTTCCTGAAGACAATGACCAGCTCCTTCATTTTGCTGACATTGAAGGAGAGATTGTTGTCCTCACATTATACCACTAAGCTGTCTGTGTCTTTCCTGTATTCCACCTCGTCATTATTTGAGATCCAGCCCATTACTATGATGTCATCAAAGATTTTGTGGATGGAATTAGAGTTGAATTTGGCCAAACAATTATGAATGTTTAAGGAGAATAGTCGGGGGACTGAGCACTCAGCATTGTCGGGCACTGGTGTTGAGGATTATTGTGGAGGAGGTATTGTTACCCATTTTACTGATTCTGGTCCATGGGTCAGGAAGTCAAGAATCCAGTTACTGAGGGGGAAATTGAGTCCTCGGTCTCAGAGTTTGTTTGAAAATATGATGTTGAAGGTGGAATTGATGTCATTAAAACACTGTCTGAATAAGTAATAAATAAATAAATACATTTGCAGATTGAAGCCTGCTGATATCACCGGGTCCTGACCACTGTTATGATTAGAGAATTGCTGAAAAATGGACACTTTGTGGAAGGCTTTTGACTTGTACTCTTTGGGACATTTGTGAGAATACCAACATAAAGGGAAACAATATTTTATATTGTATGAGAAGGAAATGCTGATTGGTTGGCAAGTGTTGTGAATGTTGATTACCATGCACCAGTAGATGATGACTGGGAGTTGACTGCCAAGCATTACTTAAATTTACACCATACAGTTTGGCTCTGATTTGTCAAGGCATTGCCCTGAGAATTGAATAACAGAATGGCTATCAAGTATTGTGTTAAACAGGAGATAGGTGTATAAAACAGGGCCCTGTCCGTTGGTGTATGTAATTTCTAGAATATGCAAGTGCACGACACTGTGAGGCCAACTGACAATCTTGAACTGGTTGGCATCATAAATCTTAGCATATTTAGGATTATTTATGATTTGGAGAATTATCACCTGATGAAGGAGCGTCGCTCCGAAAACTAGTGTGCTTCCAATTAAACCTGTTGGACTATAACCTGGTGTTGTGTGATTTTTAACTAGGATTATTTAGGCTTTGTGCACTGAACACATCCAACCTGCCCATGTTTGCAAAACTTAAAACACAGTATGCAACATCTCATGTAATTCCACGACTGGACAACACTTGCTGTTGATCCAGGGGTTTAACAGATCTGATTATATGCAGTTTTGATCTTCTACTCTAGGGAAGGAGGTCTGACTTTGGGAGCATGCAGTGTAGACTTACCAGACTTATTGATGGGATGGCAAATTGATGTATGAAAAGCGATGGATTACTTAGAACTATATTCACTGGAGTTGAGAAGAATGATGCGGTAATCTCATAGAAGCCTACAAAAGGATGAGACAGAGTAAACACAGGAAGGATTTTTCCGATGGCTGGGAAGTCCCGAACCCAAGGTTCACAGCTTAAGCATTTGGGGTAAGCCACTTAGGGCTAAGATGAGGGGAATTTATTTTTACCCAGAGTTGTAATCCTGTGGAATTCTATTCCACAGTAAGTGGTTGAGGCCAAAACATTGAATGCTTTCAAGAAGGAGTTTGATATAGCTAAAGGGGTGATCGAGTATGCAGAGAAAGCAGACATGGCATACAGAGTTGGATGATCAGCCGTGAATTGTGGAGCACGCTCAAAGAGCTGAATGGTCTCCTCCTGCTCCTGTTTCCTTTGTTTCACTGTCGACATGATAAGGCCAGACATCACACAACACCAGGTTATAGTCCAACAGGCTTATTTGAAATCCCAAGCTTTCGGAGCACTGCTCCATCATTACCTGACAAAGGGGCAGTGCTTTGAAAACTTGTGATTTCAAATGAACCTGTTGAACTATAATCTGCTGTCATGTGACTTCTGACTTTATCCACCCCAGCATGGAGTTGCCGGGGTTGGACAATGTGCACTGGGAGAGGATTAATTAATGACCTCATAGTGAAGGCATGCCTGAAGAACAGTGATCATAGTATGAATGTCACATTTGGCTTCAGATAGAGAATAGTGGATCTAAAAGAGGGTCTAAGTTGAGTGTTCATAGCATGAGAAATGAATAAAATTGGGACAGGAGTAGACCGTTCAACCTATTGATTCTGCTCCGCCATGCAATCAGGTCATGGTTGGTCTTCCACCTCATTGCCATGTTCCTGTGTTTGCTCCACACGCCCCAAGGGTTCTCTCTATGATTTCTGATGTGTTACCTCACAGCATTCTCCATTTGTCACCTCAGTCTGCATTCATCTCTCCCCTACAACACCATGCTTGTGCTCACCAATAGTGGAAGCACTCATCTCTGCTGGGCCTTTCTGGGAATCACGCTGCTGATGCCGTGTTTCAAGCTCAGCTCTGCGCCAGGCCAAACACTGCAAGCCAGGAACTGACTGACTTCCATGGTGTGTTCCTGCACAGTTTCAGATGTTATGGCTAAGAAAGTGACATTGGTAACCTCTTGGCTGACAGGGTACACAAGGTCCTGGTGGATGGCATGGCAGAGGAGACCACAGCACCAGATGCTGCCAACCTTGGTCTGAAGTTGCCATCCAGCTCAGTGCCATGCCCACAACCTGGAGGAAAGCACGCAGTGCAAGAAGAAGGGTAGTGACATTCTACCCTTTGCCACCGTAGTATGCCTATTTTTAAATTCAGATTTATAAAGAAAATGAATCATATTTTATGATCTACTATGGTGGGACTTGAGCTCAAATCCTTAGGACAGCAGCCTGGGGTTCTGGATTATTACTCCAGTGACATTATGCCACCAACATCTCTGGAGTCTCTCTTTCTGCACCTGATTTGAAATGCATTCTCCCATTTTAATTCCACTTCCTTCTCAAACTTTGTGTTTCTTTTTATGTTGCAATCTTTCTCCCTGTTTGATCAAGGAAACAGAGCTTTGCACAAAACAGTGTTCAGTACTGATTCCAGCTTTCACTCTCTGTGTTGTGTTCAGTGGTTTGATTGACCTGTGTTGGATTATGTTAGTCTGGTAGCCATTTTATGTTACTGTGGTTTATTGACTGAGCCTCAGTGGACCCTAGGGCCCTAAAGTAAACAGATTCTTCCCGAAAGACCTGTGGAGCCTGAACTGTGAGTATATGGGTGGAAATCTGGAGATTGTTGAGATATTTTAGAGCACTGTGAACAAATCTGTGGTGAACTTAGAATAGTGTCATATCTGCATTGCTCTGAGGTAAACCATATGTATAAAAAATGCAGTAAACTGGCAAAAACAGAATACTCTACAGTTTTCAGGTCAAAGTTTCAACAGATTAAGGCAGTAAAGGCAAGTCGAAGGAACACTGGGTGCTGCTTATTGCTCTATCCAAGCATATCCAGGGTCATTGTTCTACAGCAAGATTCAATTCACTTTCCTGAAAAGAATCCAATTTACAGGCACTTGACATTTTAGAAAGTTTCAGTGTTTCAGAATTACTAATGCTTTCTCAACCAATAACAAGATCTCATTTGAACCATTGCGAAGTCAGCAGATTTTGTTTGCCATATTGCTTTCAATCCTTTCTCATTAACGTTCTTCTCTTGCCCACTTATTATGTTGTCAGCTGCTTCCCTTGCCCCAGATTTTATCTGATTGCACTCCTGTGAATCTGCTTGGGAAGTTTTACGATGCAAAAGGCAATAAGTGCATCAGAAGTGATTCTCCAATCAGTTAGAGGAAGGGTTTTATATTACAATATTTTGGCTATGTGTTAGTTTTGGCTGGTTTTCATAGAATCCCCACAGTGTGGAAGCAGGCCCTTCAGCCCATCGAGTCCACACCAACTCACCAAAGAGAATCCCATCCAGACCCACCCCATCCTTGTAACCTATGGCTAATCCACCAAGCCTGGACTGTGGAAGCAAACCCATGCAAACACAGAGGGCATGTACAAACTCCACACAGACAGTCACCCAAGGGTGGAATCGAACCCACATCCCTGGCACTGTGAGGCAATAGTGGTACCCACTGAACCACCCGTACCATTTCATGGAGTTTAACTGTGTGAGAAGCCTAGTGAGTCTTTTTTGCCATATCTTACCCAAGCTCTCATTAAGTACCATGCTGTCTCTCTTACCTGATTCACATCCCATGCTAACATCCACCCTTCCTGAAACAATTTGCCACTGCCTAACTGACACACACAATATTAGTCCAGGCACTGAAGAGCCTGTGTCTCTAATATTCATATATGCCTGTTGAGTCTTTCAAAGTCATGTTACCCATGTCCAGTTTTTATGATACAGGAGCTGGCATGCCACATCAGGTTCCAACGTCCAATTGGAGGTAAAGCCAACACCATGATGGTAAGTCCTGCCCTGTTGCCAATTGGCTGTTAAGTGGCCAATTAATGATGATATCAGGCCTCATCCCACCACTGCTGATATTAACCCATTTGCCAGTGATAGTGGCACCACACAGTGTGTGCACAGCAGCTGCAAATCTGTGTCCACCTCTGGGATCAGTGGGAGCCCTTGCTCAAAGGGACATAGTGCCTCTTCAATGGTCTTGACATTAGGATGGAGGGGGTCCCATGAGAGCCAACTTCTTGCTCTCGTTACCAACATGCTGTTCTCCATCACCCACATCCTCTCTGCCCCTTACCCCCCAACCCATATTGCTTCCTGGTAGCCTGGACCACTCCGATGGCTGGGTATTTTACCTGCAGTAGGCAGCCCCTCCTTTGCTGTGCTGTTGAACATGAGAGTTGCCAGACTCTGATTGGCCAGTTATTCCTGGTAAGTAAGGCTTCTGCTCCCCTATTTTTGTTTCCAGGTGAAGTGCTGCAGGTAGCCTGCCTCGTCACTGCTCAGTTGGTTTGTGGTCAGGTGGACCTTCCCAAAATGAGGCGGTGCAGATCTCTCCCGAGTGTTCCATCTGGCAGGAAAAAGCTGTGAAGCCTCTACAATATCCCACTCACCATCCAGAGTGTGGCTTTGCCAAAGGCTGGTACAGTTGGCTGTCAGTCAGCTCAGTTGGCCTGTTGGCTACTTTGTGACACCAACAGCAAAACTTCACTTCCTGCTCTGGCTGAGGTCACCACAAAGGCCCTACCTTCTCAACCAATTCCTCCCCCCCACTCCCCACACCTGAGGCATGGAAACCCTCAGGTTAAATCACCACCAATCTAATGACAAAGTGATACTCTGGGGACTGCGTTTTCTTTACAATTATTGGAATATTTCCAATGCCTTTGCAATGATTGCCAACAGACCATATGCCTAACTATTTGCTTGCTGCGCCATGGTAACCTCCTGTGTTCCTTGTATATGTTCACCCAAATCTTCCTGAATGTCAACATTAACCAAATTTTGAGAGAAGTTGCTTCTTTCTGAGCTTTGAGACATGTTAAACTCTTCATGTTGGTCAGAGTTACTTCTCTGTCATGTTTAGCATTTGACATTCCATAATGTTACTGCTAAAATTCTCTCATCAGATGTCAGCATTGCTGGCTGGTCCAGTACTTTTTTGCCCTTTCCTAATTGCCCTTGAGATGGTGGTAATGAACTATCTTCTTGAAGTGCTGCAGTCTGTGTGGGGTCAGTACACCCATGGTGCAATCAGGGAGGGCATTCCAGCAACTTGATCCAGCAACAGTGAAGAAGGAGTGACATATTTCCGTGCCAGGATGGCAGGTGACTTGAAGGCATGTACAGGTCATGGACGACAAAAAGTCAGAGAATTTGCAAAGTGTGACATCTCGAAATGTGACTGCTGCTATGCGATAGGAGCTGAATGTGATGCTTGCAGGGCTGACGCATTAAACTCTGAAAATAATGTCATTAATAAGGGGGCAGCTTATTCCAATTTTGGCCAAGGTTTTATACTTCCTGTCACTCTGTGCATTGATAAATAGAGTCATCGAAATGTACAGCATGGAAACAGACCCTTCGGTCCAACCCGTCCACGCTGACCAGGTTTCCCAACCCAATCTAGTCCCACCTGCCAGCACCCAGCCCATATCCCTCCAAACCCTTCCTATTCATATCCCCATCCAAATGCCTCTTAAATGTTGCAATTGTACCAGCCTCCACCACATCCTCTGGCAGCTCATTCCATACACCTACCACCCTCTGCATGAAAAGGTTGCCCCTTAGGTGTCTTTTATATCTTTCCCCTCTCACCCTAAACCTATGGCCTCTAGTTCTGGACTCCCCGATCCCAGGGAAAAGACTTTGTCCATTTATCCTATCCATGCCCCTCATAATTTTGTAAACCTCTATGGGGTCACCCCTCAGCCTCCGACGCTCCAGGAAAACAACCCCAACCTTTTCAAACTCTCCTCCAACCCTGGCAACATCCTTGTAAATCTTTTCTGAACCCTTTCAAGTTTCGCAACATCTTTCCGATAGGAATGAGACCTGAATTGCACACAATATTCCAAAAGTGGCCTGACCAATGTCCTGTACAGCCGCAACATGACCTCCCAACTCCTGTACTCAATACTCTGACCAATAAAGGAAAGCATACCAAACGCCTTCTTCACTATCCTATCTACCTGCAACTCCACTTTCAAGGAGCTATGAACCTGCACTCCAAGGTCTCTTTGTTCAGCAACACCCCCTAGGACCTTACCATTACGTGTATAAGTCCTGCTAAGATTTGCTTTCCCAAAATGCAGCACCTCGCATTTATCGGAATTAAACTCCATCTGCCACTTCTCAGCCCATTAGCCCATCTGGTCCAGATTCTGTTGTAATCTGAGGTAACCCTCCTCGCTGTCCACTACACCTCCAATTTTGGTGTCATCTGCAAACTTACTAACTGTACCTCTTATGCTCGCATCCAAATCATTTATGTAAATGACAAAAAGTAGAGAGCCCTGCACCGATCCTTGTGGCACTCCACTGGTCACAGGCCTCCAGTCTGAAAAATAACCCTCCACCACCATCCTGTCTTCTACCTTTGAGCCAGTTCTGTATCCAAATGGCTAATTCTCCCTGTATTCCACGAGATCTAACCTTGCTAATCATTCTCCCATGGGTAGCAAGCTTCCCCAGTCAAATTTCATTCTCTTGCTTATTAGGAGGAACTAATGGCTATGTAAAAGGAGAATAAATACTTAATCTTAATTATAAAAGTAACAATATCATGTAAGTGTGCATATTATACAAATACATGTATAAACTCAAAGAGAATGGCCTATAGGTGAAGTATTATTCGTACTTATTTTTGTATATATACACACACCATGCATTTATCTAATTATCTTTGTATTCTGTCACAAAGCAATGTTTCAGGACTGGCACGATGGCTGAGTGGTTAGCACTGCTGTTGCACAGTGCCAGGGACCCAGGTTTTATTCCAGCATTGGGTGTCTGTATCTGAAATTTGCACATTCTCCCCATGGCTGCATCAGTTTCTGCTAGGTGCTCTGGTTTCCTTCCACAGACGAGCAGGTTTGGGAGATTGGCAATACTAATTTTCCCATAGTGTTCAGCGATGTGCAAGCTAGGTGCATTAGTCAGGAAAAGTACAAGGTTATGGTTGGCAATCAGGGGGTGGGATGCTCTGTAGGCAATTGCAAGCATGATGGGCCAAATGGCCTCTGTAGGGATTCTGTGATTTTAATGCAGCTTGATTGCAAATACCACATGTATAAATCAGTAATGGTTGAACTCCTCAGATCATTATTTTACCTCTTGTCGACTTTCCTTTGAAAATATATCTCTACCATCATCTGGTATTCTGATCCCGGCAAGTTTATATGGAAGGAGACTTTAAATGTCTGTCTGCCTATGATAGCTAAATAATCAAAATTGGGGTTGACAGTAATTCAACTCAGGAGTCTTTCTCTGAATTTAAGTTTATTGATGTGAAA
The DNA here is from genome assembly GCF_047496795.1 of Chiloscyllium punctatum. Lineage (NCBI taxonomy): Eukaryota > Metazoa > Chordata > Chondrichthyes > Orectolobiformes > Hemiscylliidae > Chiloscyllium > Chiloscyllium punctatum. Next base: position 20,351,768 of record NC_092747.1, on the reverse strand, counting down.
GCCTCTGTCATTTTTCAAAATATCAGGAAAGGTTGTTCCTTGAACAGGTAACAGAATTTGGAAGTCAAGCAAATCACACTCTTGTTGCCTGGCATCTCCTTCTCTTGCCTGCTTGTAGAATTGAAAAGCGTGGTGCTGGAAAAGCACAGCAGGTCAGGCAGCAACTAAGGAGCAGGAGAGTCAACGTTTCGGGCATAAGCCCTTCTTGAGGAGAATTGCTTAGAATCAGCAAATTGAATTGTGGTCCAGCTGGTTCTCACTGAGAAGATGAAATTAAAATCATCCTTTCAGAAATGGATGAATCAAAAATCTGTTGGTAAACATAAATCTTATCAGGAACATGTCTGTGCTGAGTCTCCTTTCAGCCTGGAGGCAGGTAAACGAGGTCAGCCAGTTAACCCACCAGCATTCCAATCACCCCTGAGCTCAACTACATAGTACCGAAACCTGCAGCCCACCCCATCATTTATAAATAACTAACTAAGGGCCAAAAACTTTACCCTGATGATATCTGTCCTTTCCAAATTACAGCTGGGAGTGGGCATGCCATTTTTAAAGACTTACATGGGCAAGGGCAAGAAAAGAGTTGGGAGAGGGCACCTCAAACAAAGATGTGCTGCATGAATTGAGGACAGCCAGCTCCCCCCGCCCCACCCCATCCTCTCATAAGATGCCACCTCACCCTTGGGTGAATGCCTGTGTGCTCTTTGCACACTCTCCCGTGACTGCGTGGGTTTCCTCCCACAGTCCAAAGATGGGCAGGTTAGGTAGATTGGCCATGGGCAATGCAGGATTACCAGGTGAGTCTGGGTAGGATGCTGTTTGGTCAATGTGGACTTGGTGGGCTAAATGGCCTACTTCCACAATGCAGGGATTCTATGAGTCATAGACTCACACAGCGTGGAAACAGACTCTTCAGTCCAATTCATCCACACTGAGCAGACCTCCCACAAACTAGTCTCATCTGCTTGTGTTGGCCCATATCCCACCAAACCATTCCTCTGCATGTACCTGTTTAAATGTTGTAACTGTATGTGCATCGACCACTTCTTCTGGCAGTTCATTCCACATATGAACCACTCTCTGTGTGAAAAGGTTGCCCCTCGGGTCACTTGTAAATCTTTCCCCCCTCACCTTAAGTCTAGGTCCTCAGATGCTGCCTGAACTGCTGTGCTTTTCCATCACCATTCTAATCTAGACTCTGGTTTTCAGCATCTGCAGTCATTGTTTTTACCCCCTCACCTTAAACCTACAACCACTAGTTTTGGCCTTTGGCCCTTCACCTTATCTATGCCCCTCATGATTTTATAGAATCCCTACAGGCTGTTTGGCCCAACAAGTCCACACCAATCCTCTGAAGAGTGACCCACCCAGACCTATTTCCCTGCCCTATTATCCTACATTTACCCCTGACTAATGCACCTAACCTAATGTTATAAACCTCTATAAGGTTACCCCTCTGCCTCCGACACTCCAGGGAAAAATGTCCCAGCATCGCCTTATAACTCAAACCCTTCAGTCCTGGTAACATCCTTCTAAAGCTTTTCTGCTTCCTTTCCAATTTACTAATATTCTTCCTATAACAGGGTGACCAGAATTATGCGCAGTACACTAAAAGTGGCCTCACCAACCTCTTGTACAACTTTAACATGACACACTAACTCCTGTACTCAGCGCTCTGACCTATGAAGGCAAGCGCTATTTTCACCACCCACAACTCCACTTTCAAAGAACTATGTACCTGAACTCGTGTGTCTTTCTGTTCGACAATACTTCCTAGGGCTTGTGTGGCAGAACTTACACCACTATCCCCCTGCCACCCACCCCCCCCCACCCAAAAAACACTTTTCTACATGTCTATAGACTCTGGACTCCACATTCCTGTTCAAGTCTCTTCCTGCAGTCCCAGCAGCACCCACTACAGGGCTTTGTGACAGTTTTACACAACCCAGTGCACAGTCTAGTCAGGTCATCACAGGTTAAGGTGATAGAGTTGTACAGCATGGAAACAGACCCTTCAGTCCAACTCTCACCCTTCAGCCCCTTTGTTTTAGGAGAGCTGTGAATGGTGCAAAGCAAACATTTGAACATGTGATTTTAAAGTATACTAAGCCCAGATAATATAGTTTTTGCATTTTTCTCATATAACCATTGGTTTTTTACAACACAAAGATGGCCATTTGGCACATCCTCAATACTTTCAACCAGTTTCGTGGCTAACTTCTACCGCCATAGACTTGCAAATGTTTCATCCTTAGATTATTAATGGATGGAGTATATTACTTAGATACTGTCCTGCAGAATCTGCATGTATCTGTAAGCCTCCATGTGTGGAACACACCCACTCACTTGTTTAACTGAACTGACAGCATCGTGAGTGGGGCAGTCATGTTCCCAGTAGATATTATTACTGGTAAAGCCCAATCACAATTAGGAACCTGGCTTGATTGATCATATTTTTATTTGTTACAGTCTTTTGCTGAAACGTAAGTAGACAGGGCTGCAGATCTTGTTTTAACAACAAAATAGAACTTTATTACAAAAGGAACTTAGATAAAATAGAATAATGCAAAAAGTCTATTTAAGACCATAAGACCATAAGACCATAAGACATAGGAGTGGAAGTAAGGCCATTCGGCCCATCGAGTCCACTCCGCCATTTAATCATGGCTGATGGGCATTTCAACTCCACTTACCCACATTCTCCCCGTAGCCCTTAATTCCTTGTGACATCAAGAATTTATCAATCTCTGCCTTGAAGACAATTAGCGTCCCAGCCTCCACTGCACTCTGCGGCAATGAATTCCACAGGCCCACCACTCTCTGGCTGAAGAAATGTCTCCGCATTTCTGTTCTGAATTGACCCCCTCTAATTCTAAGGCTGTGCCCACTGGTCCTAGTCTCCCTGCCAAATGGAAACAATTTCTTAGCATCCACCCGTTCCAAGCCATGTATTATCTTGTAAGTTTCTATTAGAACTCCCCTTACCCTTCTAAACTCCAATGAGTACAATCCCAGAAACCTCAGCCGTTCCTCGTATGTTAGACCTACCATTCCAGGGATCATCCATGTGAATCTCCGCTGGACACGCTCCAGTGCCAGTATGTCCTTTCTGAGGTGTGGGGCCCAAAACTGGACACAGTACTCCAAATGGGGCCTAACCAGAGCTTTATAAAGTCTCAGTAGCACATCGCTGCTTTTATATTCCAACCCTGTTGAGATAAATGACAACATTGCATTCGCTTTCTTAATCACGGATTCAACCTTCGTGTTTACTTTTAGAGAATCCTCGACTAGCACTCCCAGATCCCTTTGTACTTTGGCTTTATGAATTTTCTCACCGTTTAGAAAGTAGTCCATGCTTGTATTTTTTTTTCCAAAGTGCAAGACCTCATATTTGCTCACATTGAACTTCATCAGCCATTTCCTAGACCACTCTCCCAAACTGTCATTTTCCTTCTGCATACTGGATTAGTGGTGCTGGAAGAGCACAGCAGTTCAGGCAGTATCCAACGAGCAGTGAATTGGATGCTGCCTGAACTGCTGTGCTCTTCCAGCACCACTAATCCAGTATTTGGTTTTCAGCATCTGCAGTCATTGTTTTTACCTTGTTGATTTTCCTTCTGCAGCCTGCCCACTTCCTCAGTACTACCTGCCTGTCCACCTAACTTCGTATCATCAGCAAACTTCACTAGAATGCCCCCAGTCCCTTCATTCAGATCATTAATATATAACGTGAACAGCTGCGGCCCCAACACTGAACCCTGTGGGACACCGCTTGTCACTGGCTGCCATTCCGAAAAAGAACCTCTTATCCCAACTCTCTGCCTTCTGTCAGACAGCCAATCCTCAATCCATGCCAGTAGCTCACCTCGAACACCATTTGTAATACAAATTCAAAAATGTAAACGTACAATAAAAGTGTAATCCCATTAATCCCAAAATGCTGTTTCATACACCAAAAAGAAACAAAAAATAAATTATATAATATCCAAAATGCCTGTCCTGGTATAATTGACAAAACACTATTAAAATTGTACCTAGATCAGAATCCCTGTATCTACATCTTAGTAGTTTAAATCTTTGCGAATTCAGCTTTTAAAGACTGAAACTGCACCATCTTCTTGTTGCTGCCACATACCTGGGCTTCACTTTACTCTGCACTAGGTAAGCTTTTACAGCATTTTATCCCAATGCTTCTGGTCTGGGGCTAATACTAATTTTTCATTCCAAAGTAATCTGCTTCACTATATCATTGTCTTCTCAAGTATACTGCTCTATACAACTGTCGTGTTCCAACATATTAACGTGACTAACATTGCCAAGAGTTAAAAGTGAAATTAAAGGCTGTCTGTAATGGGCATTTTCCATACGGTCAACAAAAAAAATTTCAAGATCTGTTAATAACATTTGAAGCATCCTTATTTACCAAGCTGAGTTACAAACCTAAAATAATTGTAAGTTCATTAGTGCTCAAACCCATTCAACAGCCAGGCTTCAACAACTGTTCTTTAAACAAAATGACTATAATTATAGAAATACTTAAAAGTTAGCTATTACCTTCAGACACACAGAAAAGCCCCCTGAGTTATTGACTTACAACCAGAGATTATGCTCAGGGCAACTAACATTAAAAATTATACATACAAATCCCACAGTTTACATTATAGGGCTAGTACTGTCAGCCTGCACTATTCTCAGGCTAGTTACCTTCAATATAATTGAGTTACGAGTAGCAGAGACGTTCGCTGGCTCTGTCAAATCGAATTAATTAGAAGAAATGCTGAATCAGAATTAAAAGAAAATGAATTAATGCTTAATTAGTTAAATCTTGTTGACTTTGCACAAAATGGATGCCCTTTAACACAGAGCATGTGTTGGGCATCAGATGTATTGCTAGAAGAATGAGACTCAGCTTGAGTAATATTGGATCTTTGATCAGCACATACCTATCAGCCTCTGAATCCTCTTTCCATGGGATGTTACTTCACAGCAGCAGTGGGCTGAAAGGCAAGCCCATGTGCATAATTCCAGGGAAACATTCCCTCTCAGATTTGCAGTAATAGCCAAATTTAGGACCAAAGCAGAAATTGCTGGAGAAATTCAGCAGTTCAGGCAGCTTCTATGGAAAGACAGCAGATTTAAAGTTTTGAGTCCAGTCATCCTTCTTCAGAGTCTTCCTTGTTCTGAAGAAGGGTTACTGGACTCAAAACATTAACTCTCTTCTCTCTCCACAGATACTACCAGTCCTGCTGAGTTTCTCCAACAATTTCTGTTATTGTCACAGTTTTTTGTTTGTTCTGGTGCTCAAATTTAAGGTCCTCTTTATGTTTTTGTTCTCAGCTGATATGAGGCATTGTAATGATTATTTAGCACCTCAAACCCCAGATAGCATAATCATATGTGATTCTGTTATATTAGACCTTAGAACCAACACCTAAGATCATATGGTGGTGATTTGGTAGATTGCTAATTTACCACGTACACTATTTCATCATTTTTTAAAGCTGTTATTTGCAGAAATTGGGGAAATGCATTTAATTCATACACGCAAGTAAATAACGTTATCTGATTTTATCACTTAAGGTTGAATGTTCCTTGGAACTGAAACACGACCGTGTAGAGTAACTCCAATTTTCTGCGATAAAAGTCAAGTGTGAGTGGTGTCCAATACAGCATCATAATTAGTCATGTTGAAAGTTAGAAAGGTTTCTTATTTGCATTTTTCTCAAAAAGCACACGTGAGATTCTCATGGTGTAAATGGTTTTATATATTATGTACATTTTCTTATTTGAAGGGTTTTCACAAAGAAACATGTGTCACTTTCCTCAGAAAACAACAAATTCTGGAGATCGCAGCAGGTCAGGCAGTATCCATGGTGACAAAGCAAGCTAACATTTCGAGTCTAAATAACTTCTCAGCTCTGATGAAGAGTCATCGCGACTCAAAGTGTTAGCTTACTCTCTCTCCATGGATACTGCCTGGTGCGCTGTGATTTCCAGTATTTTTTTGTTTTCAGCATCTGTAGTAATTCGCTCCCTCACTTTCCTCAGACCCTGATTGATTTTTCACTTATTGTTGCTTCTTTGTCATTGTTTTTACGGGACAACATTTGCTAATGTGGATGGCAGAATATTTTTCTTCTGGTGAGTGTTGGCAATATTAGTGTAACAAGTTCAGAGTTTGGAAAAAAAACTTTCTAATTGCATGACTTGTGGAAAATTCTGGCTTCAAATTGCATTGTAACCAAAGCAAGTAAAATTCTTACTAAATAAAGTGCGTACACCTGCCGGGCTGTGTTAATTCAACGTTATTATAGTTACACAGTTCTTACTTGAGGCTTTTCCCTGCCAGAGTGATATTCTGTAAGTATAAAGCTGAAAAATATTTCCTATTTACTCAGGTCTTTCATCATTTTAAAGAGCCTTCAGGCCAACTTATACCCAACAACCTGCTCTGAAAACTCTGCTCACATTTTGACAGCTGTTACAAAAGACACCACACTAGTTGAGAAAATTATCAAATTCTAAAACAATCAGCAATGTTCTTAATGAAACAATTGCTGTGCCTCACTGGGGTATTATTGGAAAAGCAAGAACACTATTCAGAGAGACTGAACTAGTTTAAAGATTTTGGGCGGCACGGTGGCACAGTGGTTAGCACTGCTGCCTCACAGCGCCCGAGATCCGGGTTCAATTCCTGTCTCGGGCAACTGTCTGTGTGGAGTTTCCACATTCTCCCCGTGTCTGCGTGGGTTTCCTCCGGGTGCTCTGGTTTCCTCCCACAGTCCAAAAATGTGCAGGTTAGGCGAATTGGCCATGCTAAATTGCCTGTAGTGTTAGGTGAAGGGGTAAATGTAGGAGAATGGGTCTGGTTGGGCTGCTCTTCGGAGGGTCGGTGTGGACTTGTTGGGTGGAAGAGCCTGCTTCCACACTATAAGCAATCTAATCTAATTTAAGAAAGTATGTAGAATTCCCCAATTTACCTATCTTTCAGGTGCTTGTTGACAAAAGCACTCTGTTGTGTTACCCTGATGTACTTGTATAGTACAATCTGCCTGTAAAGCATGCAAGACAATAATTTTACCGTATCTCAGTACATGTGACACTAATAAATCACATCAAATCATAAAAAGAATGGATCAGGTTTCTGGATTGAATGCCAATTGCTATTTGTTACAAATTAGTATATTCTAGCTAAAGATAAACAATTACAAATCATCAACATAAAGTTCTACTGGTTAAAATTCAAACTCCCTTATAAAGTCTACACAGACATGCGATGAACTCAAAAAATGGGTGTTATAGATGGAGGGAAAGGCCAGGAACGTAGTTCTGTAGTCCCTGTCTGTTGGCTTACTGAGGGGATCCTTTTGCTGGTTACAACACTGTTTCTTGATCTTCCTTCTCCAGGTACCTTCGCCTGTTGGCAAGAATGACTGGTTCCCACTTATATAAAGGTCTTTGACTTATCAATCAAAAGTCGTTGCTTACAGCAACTGCAAGAGGGAAACAAATGCATCTCCTCAGGCATGAGATAGTTTTTACTGCAGAGCAAAAACAATTTCTCTGCCTGAGGTCCAGTGATTTCTGTCAGAATGTTCACATCCTCAAGCTGTTCAACTACTGAGGAACCTATCATATAGTTGGTGGCAGGCAGAAAGCCTTTGCATTGATACCTGGCACAGACCAATCAGTTACTGCCAGCCAAAACTCCATCAGTATACCCACCTTGCCTCCAGCCAGGACTAGTTTCCACTTCTGCTTGAACACGCAGCTGTGTAAACACTACTTACAAGGAGTATCAGTTGCTTGCTTTCAAAAAGTACTACAATTTTTTAAACACGCTTGGATTTTAAAACAGTTTTTTCATTTTAGTCTACATTCAATAATACAGAAAAATTAAAAGGCACAGACTTTACACAACCCACTCTATTTTTAAATACAAGGTCAATTTTCTCTATCTCCCAGTGTTGTCAGCATGGTCATTGGAATCATTTTTTGTTATTCCTTTGTGGAATGTGGACATCACTGACTGGCCAGCATTTATTGCCCATCCCTAGTTACTCTTGAGAAGGGGATGGTGAGCTGCCTTTTTGAACCACTGTAGACCATGTGCTATAGGTTGACCCAAAATGCTCTTAGAGAGAGTATTTCAGGACTTTGACCCAGCAACTGTGAAGGAAAGGCAACATGTTTCCAAATCAGGATGGTAAGTGGCTTGGAGGGAAACATAAAGGTGGTGGTGTTCCCCAGGATGCTAGGGTCCATATCTGGATCAAAATCGAATCAGTTCTTCCGTGGGCTACACTCTTTCTGTGTGTCAAGTTTCTTTGAAATCCACCCATTAATTTTTGATATCACATTGAAAGAATGCAAGCCTAGCAGGAGAAGATACATGGCAAATGCTGAAGTCTGCATTTGATGGCGAGTTAGCACAAATTTTGTTTCCATTGTCTCATTTGCCATACAGAGTAGGAACTGCCAACAGTGCTCCAGCACTGGACTATGAGAAGAGCCAACAAATGAGCCAAAGGATTGTCCATGAGGTGTCATAGTCAGTTGGATGTGCTGTCAGTTCTGGCCACTTCTTTACATGGCCTGTTCATCTCTCTATCAGATGAAAAATGTCATATGTGGAATGATTGTAACAAGGTCAGCCAGGTGGATCTCACAGAATATGAGTTCCTTGATTGGGACTGTTAACCTGATTCAATCAGGGAGCCATGGCTGACAGATAAGAACAGAAGTGTCAGACATCCTCACACTCAGTGCTGACCCTGAGGGAGCTGGATCAGTGCTAACTTTCCACATGAAAATAAAGAGTGACTTAGTGATGGGATATCGGCCTCTCTGGAGTTTCCTCAATATGCACCAAGAGTTTCTTCTGGTTTTTCCAATATAATTCTCCTCAGATAGTTCAAAGAAAGCAAAATATTGGAGAACTTTTGGTCTGAGTTACTTCAAGTTCCTCATCTAAATAAGGACTAGAATTAGTCTAAATAAGGATTAGAATCAGAGCAGGATTGGTGGGCCAAAGGGCCTGTTCCTATCGTGCATTGTATACATTAAGTTCTACAAATAACTTTTTAAAAAACCTTGCTGGCAAAAGGCCCACCCTCAAAATAATTCACACCCCGGATAAAATTAACTTCTCTCACGAATGAAACTAGTAACTGGTTCCAGTTTTCTTTAGTATTTTTTGCCAGTCATAATCAGTGATTTATAATGAGGTCACTCAGGACTGTTGTTAACAACTCTTATTAAAAGTGATCTTTTTTGTGTTAAACTTATTTTCAGCTGAATTGATAACACTGCACAAGTTACGACTCTTAAAGACACTATTTCTTAAAGTACAGAAACCAACTATGTTCTTTAATGTTCCACTGGGTGATAGAGGATTATACAACTAAGTTTCAGCGGAAATTTAAATTGCACCTTTACTCTGGGAAACCAGTGTAATTTCAGATGCTATGCATACTCAGATTGCTAATTGCTGTCAACTCCCCCCATTTGCTCATATGTGAGGTTGTTGTGAGGGTGGAAGGGCTGAAGGGAATGTTTGGTATTGTGCTTAAAGTTTTGAGACCATTTGCAGCTCAGGTTGAGGTTCTGGATGTAGGTTTGCTTGCTGTGCTGGAAGGTTCATTTCCAGATGTTTCATCACCCTACTAGGTAACATCTTCAGTGGGCCTCCATTAAAAAGCTGGAAGATGTTACCTAGTAGGGTGACAAAACATCTGGAAATGAACCTTCCAGCTCAGCGAGCAATCTTACATCCATTGTGTTTAAACTTAAGGACCATTCTGAAACAGACGGAGGAGTTGCCCAGTAAGAGGGAGCTGTGATAATCATTGGCTTGTGATGGAAGAGCAGCCCCATTGGTTGACAGTTTTGCTTAAACCTGAACCTGTAGAGTTGAGATGCAAAGTTAGAAATGTCAGTGATAAAGATATTAAAGGCACAATGAAATGCATTATTGAGTAGATCAATAATGGCAATTAATTCACAGCTGGTGGAGCACCAATAATGAAGTGTATACTGGGAGGAAAATTTCCAAGGTGTTGGATTTAATGAAGCCAAAATGAACAGAACAAGTTGGAAAAGGGAGACTGATAGTAATCTTGGAAATTGCCTGGCTCTTTCATGAAAATGTTGCATGTAATACAACTATTACACAGTGGGGTTGAAGCTTGTGATTGTTTATTGGGGAGACAGTGAGATACAAGCAGTGTTCCTTTCCTTCCTGAATATCATCTCTCCTGTCAAACTTTCCAGCACTGTGGATGTCTGTCCTGTTTTCTGTTAAATACCTTTTAGTTATGGAAATATGGAAATTATGGATGAGAGGATGTCTAAGATATGTTTTCGAGAAGCTTCCAAATTTCTCAAATGGTTGAATTGGTAAACATCATGCACTGCGCACATAACATTTTGCTTCCATGAAATTGCGATTTAGTCCTGGCTTTATTCTGTTTCATTTGGTATGTATTTCATTTGTGAATACTGAGGATAATGAACAATCTGTTTATTATTTGCATATCCGTATTGAAGAATAAAATGTTCAAATGCCACATGATATCAGCACAAACATGCATAAGTACTTTCTGTGAAATTTCATTTTCGCTATTACAATAAAGTAGAGCTTTGCTTTTTCATTTATCATAATGTTTTCTAGTATTTATTTATAAAATCACTGCATTTTATTATTAAAACATACATAAAATGATTTAATTCCATTGCTAGAAACCCCGTTCCTCAATTGCACATACTTGTGTGCAGCATCTTTCCCTGCACTAAGGCTGAGATTAATCTGTATTTGTTCTCACATTTTAAATGGATTAATACTGCCATTTTAAAAAAATCAAATAAACGAATTTCAAATGAATGTACTAATTGTGGACAAGCTAAGACGTACAATATTTTAATTTCAAGAATAATGTCTATAAGTAAAATATTTTTCATGATATATATAAAAATCACCTTTAGGAAGTTATTCGTGGCTACAAAACCTTCTTGGATTTAATGAAGTTTGCTTTTTTGCACATATTTTTCTAATTTTTAGACTGTGGCCCAACATGTGGTTTATGTTTCTGAAACAATCAATGAGAAAGGAGAGGCATGAATATTTTGGTTAGGAAATTAGGGCATCATGACGTGCTGGAAAAACACTGGAGGAGCAAGGAAAATGGTGACTAAAGCTACATTACCGGAATTTGCTGGTACAGGGTGAGAAGGACTTGTGTAGCAGGTCAGGTGATACAGAACCAAGAGTAAGGAACAGGAGAATGGATCATTTTAATGATGAGAGTGATGGCAGCAGACCGCAGTTATTATGGAAGCCCTTGGAAGTATGTGGGGTGGGGTCACTGGCAGTTTGGCTTAGTAAACCTTCTAGATTTGTAGGGCTGATTACCATTCTCTCCTCCCCTCAAACAATGGGCAGCACGGTGGCACAGTGGTTAGCACTGCTGCCTCACAGCGCCAGGGACCGGGGCTGAATTCCCGCCTTGGGCGACTTTCTGTATGAGTTTGCACATTCTCCCCGTGTCTGCATGGGTTTCCTCTGGGTCTTTCAGTTTCCCCCCACAATCCAAAGATGTGCAGGTTAGGTGAATTGGCCATCCTAAATTGCCCATAGTGTTAGGTGCATTAGTCAGGGGTAAAATGTAGGGAAATGTAAAATAAGTCTGGGCAAGCTACTCTTCTGATGGTCGGTGTGGACCTGTTAGGCTGATGGGCCTTGTTCCACACTGTAGGGAATCTAATCAAATGCTTATTCACTGACCGAACAATTCCAGAATAAAGAGTTTGAGATCCATATTTTCACAACCTCTTATCAAGATTTCACTTGCACCCTTCCTTGAAAAGATGTCATGGTCCCCACCTCCAACTAATCTTTGTGACAAAGCTTTCTCAGTTTTAACAGCTCTCTGCGTGAAGAAATTATACCTACGCTTCTCTCTGCACTTAGCTAAGTGGATGACACTTCGCTGCTGAGCCACTAACCAAAGGAAGTAGTCTTTCCTATTCACTCTCTCAAAATCCTTCATCATTCTAAGAGCATCTATTAAATCTGCTCAGCCACCTCTGTGTGTGTGGAAGTTGTCCCAGTCTGTCAAATCTATCCCCATGTGGTTTGTTGCTCTTGTCATCGTTTTGGTTATTCTTCGCTGTACACGCTTGACTGCTTTTTAAATCATTTTCTTAAAATGTTGCCCACAACTGCACATTGTCAACAATGTCAGGAAGTTAATTACACCTTTGAGTTGCCATGTGGAAATTGTGGAGATGGTCCTGTTCTGTTCTATTTTGACACCTTAGGTCTTCCTGTCTCTCTCTGACAAGCAAATCTTTATCATCAGCCTTATTTGGGCCAACAGTACTTCTGTCGGTCCTCCTAATAACATGTGATCTCCAACTAGTTGATCTTACCTGACAGTTTCAACTTCTGTTTGGATTGCAAGCAGTTCCTCGTCTAATAATTGTCATCAATCAAGGGTTCATTGGTCCCTCTTCTCAATTTTTCATTTAATGTTTTCACACCATTTACCAATTTACAGCCTTAACCATATGGCGTGCTTATTGTCTGAGGCCAAAGAGTATCACGTGAAACAATCAAAAGAAACACAAATATAGGGCTGAATCTTATGTTTTCTGGTTATGTGCCATTTGCAACGAGTTATTTGGAGGTTTCTGGGTGTGAGGCCTGCAGAGATTTCACGTTATACCTGACTAAACCTACCTCATTAATTATTTGTCCGACCTCTATGCTGACCCCCTTTTCTGATTCTAGCCCTATCTTACCATGTGCATCCAGAATCAATTGCTTCTCCATGGATATCCACCGAAAAACTGGAATACCTTGGGATCGTGCCATCTTTAAAAGCCCCTGTGCTCCCAGACAACCATTGGCAATCTGGTTATTCACCTCACCAAGAGCTTAATGGCACAGCAGCCACAAAGCTACATCACCCTCAGCATGTAACTGGCATAGCTGACACTTCTCCATGCATACAACTCTGTCCTCTCCCTCAGCCAGCAAAAAGGAAAACAAAGAAAATTAACAGAGGCAGCCGTTCACCCCCACAATGCAAACACAATGCTGGCATCATGACTAATTTGTAATCTACAGGCCATGATGATCTGCTGCAGCCAGCTCACACTTTATGGAACTAGGTGTCAGTCTGATCGTGCCTGGTTGTAGTGCCTGATGTGACTAAGCTGTGCCATGGGTAAGGAGATTGTCCTTCTCCCCATTGTATTCCATGTCCTCATCAGAAAACTTCTCCCATTCCTCCAGTTCCTCAGGATCTATCACATCCCCGTGTTGCTTGCTCCTGTTGTGCAGTTGCCAAATTGCGTGGGCACATTCTGTCTCGACTATACTGGAGGGCCCTGCCCAAACAGCCTCAAACTACAGGATTGCATCTTCAGGAGTCCTACTGGAGACTTCACCATGGACTTGGTCACAGCGTGTGTACCAAATTGGTGAAGGTGCTATGCCGGCTTCACTCTCCGACCCCCTTCCCATCCCAGACCCATATCGCCTCTTCCACTTTCCATTGTGCCCATTAGAGTCCATTGGCATAGTTGCATGGCATATGATGCAGCAATGTTCCCTTCCTTCCACAGCTGTCTCGAATGTTTCACAAGAGATGGGACACTTTTCGCCAGCATTCGCCTTTTAAATCATTGCCATTGCTAACTTCTGCTTCACTGAGGTATCCATATCTGAGTTACAAGGACCAGCAGCATGGTGCAATCACCCTTCAGGAGAATTTGGAAGCACAAAACTTTTACTCTGCAAGCATTGCGACTGGGCAACAAAGTGATTGCAAACACCCACTTCATGTTGCTGCCCATTCTCAATGCCCTAGAATTGTGCACATGCGGGTCTCACGCTTTCAGACAGACACTGCTTCTGCCAACTGGACAAGGTCAGAGGTCAGCTCATTGATTGCTGAGGGACTGTTCCAGCTATTCCCAGTTGCATCTAGCATTTAGAAAGCAGTGATTGATGGTAGTGAACACAGCTCGCAGTGAACATCATCAGTCTTGGGCTCCTCCTGGTAACCAGCTACCCATACCTCATGCCCCCTTTCACCTTGCAGTAGCCTGACAGTTCATTTCCACTCATTCCCCTCCATGCAAAGACCCATCATTGAACATTGCCTCCAACTCCTCTGTGCCCCGTGAACTCCATACACTATACACATAAGGGTACACCCGTTACACCATAGTGATGGCCACCCTGCTCTTTTATGTGCCACCCCACACCCCCCACCCCCGTGAACCCCACAACTGTGGTTGCTGCCAATAAACCCACCCACCTCATCCAGCCCACAATGCCTCCCTCCACTATTCTGCCTAACCCTCCAAGCACCTTACGTTTTCCTCATCACCATTCTTGTCCCTATCGCTGCGGATGCCTCAGCTTTCCACTCGCCCCATTCCAGCCTTGATAGCCCCACTAATCCGACAGGACCCTCTTTGAGGACTATACTCACACCAGAGTTCTGACCAACTGCGATGAGCAGCCCCAAGGTGTGATTGATTCCGTCACCATCCTTGTCCCGACCTCAGCAGCTACCTCTAGTTTACACCCCACTGCAGCCTTGCCTTGACCTTCCCACCTCTTTTGACAGGGTCCCTCCTTTCATCTCCCTCAACAATGAATGGACTGACCCCTGACCTTGCCCAGTGCGAACTAATGACTAGCCCTTGGACAAGGCTCGGCACTGTGTTCCGACCGAGCTCATCATGGACGATGCAGGGCATCGTGACTGGCAGTGTCCACTCCACCCCCACTAACAGGTAAGACATGGTGAGATAGGGGTGTACCTACACCACATGGACCACAGCAGGTCTTAAAGGCAGCTTGGTTCTCACTTTCTATGGGGCAGGAAAATCGACCTTTCGGGCAGGGGCCCTTCATCAGGAATGAGCTCATCCCTGATGAAGGGCCCCTGCCCGAAACGTTGATTTTCCTGCTCCTCAGATGCTGCCTGACCTGCTGTGCTTTTCCAGCACCACTCTAAACTTGACTCTGATCTCCAACATCTGCAGTCCTCACTTTTGCCTATCACTTTCTATGGGCAATTAAGGATGGACAATAAATGGTGGCCAAGACAATGATACCTTGCTTGATTAAAAAAAAATTTGAAGTGTGCCAAATTGAGCATTCTGTAATCAAGAACATTGCTGGAAATTTTACTGTTTCCTCAACATTTGAATTTGGGAATTTCCCTGTGGCTCTTCAAATCGTAAACCGTAGTTCAAGCGAAAGACAAGCAGGCGTTCTCTTTGCGCATCCATTTGCAAACTTTCATCAATCTCTCCTGAAGTTACTTAGCTGGTCAGGAGAGACGTTGAGGTAAATAACAGTGATTAGTTTATTCAGTCATGAATTTGTCTGCATCCTAAATCAGCCATCATTACAGCCTTTCAGTGTGCTATTAGTCTTTTAGCATCACTGCCTACCTAATGAGTGCCATCCATGACAAAAGCAGCTGAGCTGAGATGTGCAATTCAGTAATTTAGAATCCTTATATTGGCAGATGGACGATACTTTAATCACATCAATTTTGGTGAGATTTGAATCCATTCTTCATGAATATCAAAGGAGCGTGCTAATCCACTATGATGCGTGATCATTCTGTATTCATTTCAATAACAATTATCGTTAGATTCACTGTGTTCCAAAGTTGTTTCAGTACTTTCTGTTCCCTTTACTATTGATGATTAGGTAATCCATTTGGAAATTAAACACAATGGGCACAGTTTTTCCTTGACATTGAAGTGTGGTGGGATGTGTGTTAGGTGGTGATCAGCATGCCACCCATTACTGCTGAGAAAACCCAATGGATCATGTGCCAGTCGGCTCATGAACAGTTTGCACAGGAATGTAGGCGAGTGTCGCAGCCTATCACAGACCACGGCAATTGCGTCCCGGGACCTCAGAAGCTCCTGACCAATCAAATTCTGGCCCTGAGGACCCATGGTCGAGACCCAGTCCTTGAAGAATCCCGCGGCCAAACATTAAGTCTTTGTTCATCTGTTGTCATGGCAAGGGGAGAGGGTGGAAGCACGGGAGACCAGAGACAAGGGCAGGACTGCGGCTTTGAGAAGGCTATCCCCTATCCCCTCTTCCATTCCTCCGATTGCCTCCAGACTGGAGCCCCACCAACCAGAAAGGTCACCTAACAGTCTCTATCCTGGCTGGACAGAAGGCCGGGTAATCATCAGATGACAAGTTCAGGCCCTTAAGTTATTATTCATTGACCAGTTACAGGCCTTAATTGATAGTAGGTTGAGATGGTCACCCATGGACCTTCTAACTCAGAGTTTAATTGCTGAGGTGACGAGATGGGAAGTGAGTGTCTTGCAAGAGAAAACTTCAGAGTCAGAAGTCACACGACTCCAAATTATAGTCCAACAGGTTTATTTGAAATCACAAGCTTTCAGAGTGCTGCCCCTTTAGCAGGGGATCCAACTTAACACTACAACTGGATTTCATATGACATCAAACAGGTTGAAGAACCAAGGGATCTGAATTTCTCCCAGGTGTTAGTAGTGTACCAAATGGAAGGGGATTTTATAGCACTGTGCTGTGGCAACAGTCTCATTTAAGGCCTTCTGAAAATAAGTTTGGGCCTACAGGTCTGACAGGCTAATCAGCTGAGTCCCTGCAATTCAATATCCACCATCCGACAGGGGACCCACTAATGGTTTTTAAAGCATAGCCACTAAAACTACCTCTGTCAGGAACTTGTCACAAAGAAGAAACAGCATTCAGCAGGATCAGGTCATGGGCCTGCCAGAAATGAATCTAGTGCTGAGTGAAAGTATTAGCTGAACAAGTGAGAATGGTGTTTGGGTCTGATTTGTGGAGCAGATTTATTTCGCATTGAGGATTACAACATGTTTGCACCATTTGTTGGATCCATCCCCTGTGCAGATTTATAAGAATATCTCAGAGTAGGTTTCTCAGACAGCAGTGTCAACAGCAAGTTACATTTATATAACACCTCTGGTCAACATGGCAAGGTGCTTCACAGGAGAGTGAAAATTTGTTCTGAGTGACACAGGAGACTATTCGGACAGACAAGGAATTGGGTTTTAAGGAGCACCTGAAAGGAGGGAAGAGATGTACAGAGGTTCCGGGAAGGAATTTCAGAGTTTAAGATTCCAGGCAGCCTGAAGTCACACATCCACCAATGGTAGAATGGATAAGTAAGGAATACGCAAGAGGTATGATCTGGAGAAGTACAGAGATTGCGGTGATACCTGGGGCTGGAGGAGTCCAGGGAAACAGGAAGTGCTATATGAGGTATTGGGGTTCTGCCAGAGTTCATGGTGAAGCCTGCATCATGCTCCATCCAGACTCTTCAGAGGGAGGTGATGGTCTGGTGGTATCATTGCTGAACTATTATTCCCCTGACTCAGGTAATGTTCTAAGAACCTGGTTCAAATCCCGCCACAGCCGATGGCGAACATTGAATTCAAATAAAAATCTGGAATTAAGAGTCTAATGATGACATTGCTGATTATCAGGAAAATCCTATCTTGTTGACTGATGTCCTTTCAAGAAGGAAACTGCCATCCGTACCTGGTCTGGCCTACATGTGACTCCAGACCCGCATCAATGTGGTTAACTCTTAGACTGCCCTCTGGGCAATAAATGCTGGCCTAGCCAGTGACACCTTCATCCTGTGAATGAATAAATAGAGTAAACCCAATCTAATGATGCCAAACAGCCTTGGCTGGGATAAGAGATCCTTGTGGGGTCAGAAATATTAGCTGTGGCTCCTGATAGAAAGGTGTAGATCTAATTTGTGCCTTTTGCAACCAAGTAATAAACTACATTTTGATGTTTAAACAAGTGTCTCAGCCCACTAGGACTCACTAAAGGTTCATCCTCTCCCATGCAAACCAGTTAAACCCTTAGACCCAGTATGGAAAGAAGGATTGGTGGCAGCACTCGATCATGGGCTGCTCATGTTGCAGAAGCATACAACTGGATTAAAGGACAAAACCACTAAGAGACTTGTCAACAGGGATGAGACTTTTAAGCATTGAGCTGTTATCAGACTGGGAGCCAATGTACATCAGAAGTAATGATTGAATGGCGGAGTGGACTCGATGGGCCGAATGGCCTTACTTCCACTCCTATGTCTTATGGTCTTATGGTCTTATAGTACTTTGGAAGCTAGGATCTACCAATTTGGGTGTTATCTCACTAAAGGTTCATCCTCTCCCATGCAAACCAGTTAAACCCTTAGACCCAGTATGGAAAGAAGGATTGGTGGCAGCACTCGATCATGGGCTGCTCATGTTGCAGAAGCATACAACTGGATTAAAGGACAAAACCACTAAGAGACTTGTCAACAGGGATGAGACTTTTAAGCATTGAGCTGTTATCAGACTGGGAGCCAATGTACATCAGAAGTAATGATTGAATGGCGGAGTGGACTCGATGGGCCGAATGGCCTTACTTCCACTCCTATGTCTTATGGTCTTATGGTCTTATAGTACTTTGGAAGCTAGGATCTACCAATTTGGGTGTTATCTTTGTTTTCTGAACTCTCACTAATGTATTGGGAGGCAGTTTGTAGCTGGCTCTGATATTAATGTATTCAGTTTTACCCTTTGAAAAGTTGTTTTTGCTGTCATTAAGGGATGCTAGCAGTGGAGATACTAGCTTCTTCCATTCCAGGCAGCACTAAGCACGTCCAGGCCTGGTTGAACATAACCGGATGCAGAGTAACACTCACTTCACACTCCCCCTGAAAGATACATTGAGGATTACAGCTCAGAAAGAGGCCATTCAGCCCATCATGGTTGCCCTGGTCCATACAGGTCTGGCTGCACTAGTCTCATTTTCCAGCTCTTGGTCCTTTACCCTGGGAGCGATGGCAATGCAAGTGAATATCTAGATCTTGCTTTAATGTTATGAGTGTTTCTGACTTCAGCACCATCTCAGTGAAAACATTTCTCCTCAATTTTCCTCTTAGCCTTCTAGCTCTTACCTCAAACCTATGTCCTCTGGTTATTGATCTTTCTGCTAATGGGGAAATGCCTTCCAATCCACACTATCTGTGCCCCTCATACATCTCTATCAGGTCACCTCGGAATCACTCTCTCTTGCATGCAATCACATCCCTCCTGTAATGTAGTGACCAGACCCATTCACAATGTGCCAGACAAGGCCTGACCAGCATTTTATATAGTTCCAGCATAGTCTACTTGCTCTTATATTTCTATACCTTGGAAAAGCACAGCAGGTCAGGCAGCATCTGAAGAGTAGGAGAATCAATGTTTCAGGCATAAGCCCTTCATCAGGATATTCTCCTGCTCCTTGGATGCTGCCTGACCTGCTGTGCTTTTCCAGTGCTGCACTTTCCCACTCTGATCTCCAGCATCTGCAGTCCTCACTTTCTCTTATTTCTATACCTTGGCTAATAAATCATGGAATCCCTACAGTGTAGAAGCAGGCTATTCAGCCCATTGAGTCCACACTGACCTTCTGAAGAGCATCCCACCCTGATCCAACCCCCGCCAACACCCACTCCTGTAACCTTGCATTCATTGTAGCTAACCCACCTTGCCTACACATCCCTCGTGACCATGGGCAATTTATCACAGCCAATCCACTTAACCTGCACATCTTTGGACTGTGGGAGGAAACCAACGCTGAAACAGGGAGGATGTGTAAACTCCACCCAGACAGTCAACCAAGGCTGGAATTGAATCCATATCCCTGGTGTTGTGAGCCAACAGTGCTAGCCACTGTGCCATCCTAATAAAGGCAAGTATCCCGTTTGCCTTATTAACCACCTTACATACTTGCCCTGGCACCTTCAGGGAATCATGGACCTGTACACCTAGGGCCCGCTGATTTTCCGCACTTTCCAGGATCCCTCCCTTCACAGTATAATCCATGGCTTTGTTAGTCTTTCCCCAGTGTACCCCCTCGTACTTTTCCAGTGTGACCAGTCTGTCGACCAGTCTGACCAGTCTGTCGATATGCTCTGGCAGTTCATTCACATCACCTGTCTAGAGTGTGGCACTGGAAAAGCGCGCAGGTCAGGCAGCATCCAAGGAGCGGGACAATCAACGTTTCGGGCATAAGCCCTTCATCAGGATTCCTCTGATCTCCAACATCTGCAGTCTACACTTTCTCCATACACATCACTTACCTAATTCGTATCACTAATTACCACCCTACCAACATCCGTATCATCTGTGAATGCCTTAATCATATTATATCCCTGCAGTTAAGTCCAGTTCATTAATATGTACCTCAAAGAGTAAGGG
The DNA here is from genome assembly GCF_047496795.1 of Chiloscyllium punctatum. Taxonomy (NCBI): domain Eukaryota; kingdom Metazoa; phylum Chordata; class Chondrichthyes; order Orectolobiformes; family Hemiscylliidae; genus Chiloscyllium; species Chiloscyllium punctatum. Next base: position 20,331,449 of record NC_092747.1, on the reverse strand, counting down.
CCACATGTGCCAGATCTTCCTTCAGATTAGCACTCGTTGGGATTTTATTCCCCAATTGTGGCTTCTATGATTAGAATGGCAGCATGGTTGTTCAGTTGTTGACACATCTGACACCCATGTCCACGATAGAGATGTTGTTTAAATGTGTAAGGACCTGAAACGGTTAAAGCTGAGGGGTGCTTTAAGTTCCCTGCAGTATGATGATGTCATGTGGACTTGGTGGAAGCACAGTTTAGAGTCTTGAAGGAATAAGATAAACTATTGCAGGTCTCCCTCATAGTCTCTGTAACAATGCCTATCCTATTAATAAAACTTGTACACAGTCACTGTCATGCAATAAACCGCACCTTCTTGAAGACAAGACCCTTTTCAATAGAAAACCAATTTGATTTTCCTCTACCATACTAGATCAAGCAAACCCAAGAAAGGAGATGGGTGGCGGCAAATCTACACAGATTCAATATTAATTTATATTCCCTTTCGGTAGGTGGTACTTATACCAAAGGGACCGCAGTGGTTCAAGATGGGAGCTCATCACCACATTCACAAGGGTGGTTAGGGGTTTGCCTCACCAGTGACAGTCACATGTCAATGAATAACATTGAGTCAACAGTCAATAGTCAGGTGAAAATTGCACATCATCAGCCAGAGCTGGATTTCAACCTAGTAGAGAAGAAATACATTCATCCAATGAGTTAAGCTGATCACTGAGACTGGTCCCTGTTGTGGAATAGGAAGGCCCAAGGCCTATTCAATTTGGGGCCTCAGGCTTCATTTCAATTAATCCATTTAAACTGGGATACTTATCAATACCAGAACCGTCAACAATCCAGGAGTTTAAAATTCCATAATCTTGCTGTCAAAAATCTGGAACACCTGTACTAATATGTCACTGGATGTGTTTACGGCAGCTGTATGGGCTAGAGATTACTACCTGCACCACCCCCCCAAAAAATATTGGAGCCTCTGTTTTCAGGGTGGTGTCGCTGGAAAGGGCAAATCCCTATTTACCCTTGTGAATTTGGTGACCTGAAAACGCATGGATAATCAGGCCTATTTCTTTGCTTGTGGAATCCCTGAATTAGAAAGTCTTCCCCTCCCTCACTATCCTTCCCATTTCCCTCATGTAAAATAAATCTTTGAGCCAGAAACGGAATTGAAGCAACATAGTGCAGGCATCCCTGAGAAAACCAGCAGGCAGATATTGCAAACCTGAGGAATGAAGATGCAGAGAAACTGGTTCTTCAGCATTGACAGGAAGACATTTTTAAATCAGCCTGTCTTTAACCAGACATGGTATGATACAATTCTGCAGCAGGTGGAATCCAGGACTTCTGCTGGTTGGGTTTGAATACAGTCTGCAAAAACCTTTGCTCGGGTTGGATTACTAAACATGTCAGCACCTCTGTCTCAAAATACACTTGTAAAAACCTCTTTATACATATACGTTGTCACAAATACAGTTCAATTTTGTACAGTTGCATATTAAGTAAACAAACAGATCAGTGGACTTTGACTGTCTCCAAAAGCCAAAGACTTCTCTTATATATTACAATACTAATATTTACATATGCTTGATTAGATTAGATTACTTACAGTGTGGAAACAGGCCCTTCGGCCCAACAAGTCCACACCGCCCCGCCGAAGTGCAACCCACCCATACCCCTACATTTACCGCTTACCGAACACTACGGGCAATTTAGCATGGCCAATTCACCTGACCTGCACATCTTTGGACTGTGGGAGGAAACTGGAGCACCCGGAGGAAACCCACGCAGACACGGGGAGAACGTGCAAACTCCACACAGTTAGTCACCTGAGGCGAGAATTGAACCCAGATCTCTGGCGCTGTGAGGCAGCAGTGCTAACCACCGTGCCGCCCAAAGGCACCAAGAGCATCTGATAATTGAATGAACCCCCATTTACCTTCAGCAGGAAGACCTCAGACAGTGGTCTTTCCCCACTGCATCCTGGCAGCGGCTTCCCCAAGCTTCAGCACATCCCTCAGCACATAGTCCTGGACCTTGGAATGTGCTAGTCTGCAACATTCAATCAGGGTCAACTCCTTGTTTTGGAAGACCAACAAGTTTCAGGCAGACCAAAGAATGTCTTTCACTGAATTGATGGTCCTCCATGTGCAGTTGATGTTTGTCTCGGTGTGCGTTCTGGGGAACAGCTCTTGGAGCACGGACTCCTGTGTCACGCAGCAGCTTGGGACGAACCTCAACAATAACCACTGCGTCTTTCTCCAGACTTCTTTTGCAAAGGCACATTCCAGAGGGAGATGTGTGCCAGCGTCTACCCACTCCCCGCAGCTGTTTCGAGGGCAGCACTGACTGACTCAGCATACATAAAGCACCTCACCAATGGCCAAGTAATGTCTTGGAAAGATCTGGTGATGAGGAATTTTGTCACATGACTTTGATGCCTCCCCAGTCTGGCAGCTGGCGTATAACAGTCGCTCAGTGGTTTTCACTGCTGCCTCACAGTGCCAGGGTCCCAGGTTTGATTCCTGCCTTGGGTAACTCTCTGTGTGGAGTTTGCACATTCTCTCTGTGTCTGCATGGCTTCCCTCTGGGTGCTTTGGTTTTCTCCCTCAATCCAAAGAGGTGCAGGTCAGGTGAATTGGCCATGCTAAATTGCCCACCCCTCCACTTTTCCTCCGTTACATTGATGACTGTATCGGCGCTACCTCGTGCTCCCACGAGGAGGTTGAACAGTTCATCCACTTTACTAACACCTTCCACCCTGACCTCAAATTTACCTGGACTGTCTCAGACTCCTCCCTCCCCTTCCTAGACCTCTCTATTTCTACCTTGGGTGACCGACTCAACACGGACATTTACTATAAACTGACCGACTCCCACAGCTACCTAGATTACACCTCCTCCCACCCTGCCCCCCTGTAAAAACGCCATCCCATATTCCCAATTCCTTCGCCTCCGCCATATCTGCTCCCAGGAGGACCAATTCCAATACCGAACAACCCAGATGGCCTCCTTCTTCAAAGACCGCAATTTCCCCTCAGACGTGGTTGAAGATGCTCTCCACTGCATCTCCTTCACTTCCCGCTCCTCCACCCTTGAACCCCGCCCCTCCAATCACCACCAGGACAAAACCCCACTGGTCCTCACCTACCACCCCACCAACCTCCAGATACACCATATTATCCTTCGTCATTTCCACCACCTCCAAACAGACCCCACCACCAGGGATATATTTCCCTCCCCTCCCCTATCAGCATTCCGGAAAGATCACTCCCTCCGCGACTCCCTCGTCAGGTCCACACCCCCCACCAAACCGACCTCCACTCCCGGCACCTTCCCCTGCAACCGCAAGAAATGCAAAACTTGCGCCCACACATCCTCCCTCACTTCCCTCCAAGGCCCCAAGATATCCTTCCATATCCGTCACAAATTCACCTGCACCTCCACACACATCATTTACTGCATCTGCTGCACCCGATGTGGCCTCCTCTACATTGGGGAGACAGGCCGCCTACTTGCGGAACGTTTCAGAGAACACCTCTAGGACGCCCGCACCAACCAACCCAACCAACCCGTGGCTCGAACACTTTAACTCCCCTCCCATTCCGCCAAGGACGTGCAGGTTCTTGGCCTCCCCCATCGCCAGACCATGGCATCACGACACCTGGAGGAAAAGCGCCTCATCTTCCGCCTAGGAACCCTCCAACCACAAGGGATGAATGCAGATTTGTCCAGCTTCCTCATTTCCCCTCCCCCCACCTTATCTCAGTCCCAACCCTCGGACTCAGCACCGCCTTCTTGACCTGCAATCTTCTTCCCGACCTCTCCGCCCCCACCCCCTCTCTGGCCTATCACCCTCACCTTAACCTCCTTCCACCTATCGCATTCCCAACGCCCCTCCCCCAAGTCCCTCCTCCCTACCTTTTATCTTAGCCTGCTTGGCACACCTTCCTCATTCCTGAAGAAGGGCTTATGCCCGAAACGTCGATTCTCCTGCTCCTTGGATGCTGCCTGACCTGCTGCGCTTTTCCAGCACCACTCTAATCTTGACTCTGATCTCCAGCATCTGCAGTCCTCACTTTCTCCTCCTAAGTTGCCCATAGTCAAGGGTGAATATGGGGAATGAGTCTGGGTGAGTTACTCTTCGGAGGGTCAGTATGGACTTGTTGGGCCGAAGGGCCTGTTTCTGCCCTGTAGGGAATCTAATTTAACTACTCGATTTGTTCAGGCAGGTTGTGTTTAGACACACCTCCAGGATAGTTGAGACTTGAACCCTGGACCTGCTTGACCAGAGATAGGGATATTACCAGTGCCCCACAAGAGTCCTAACCTTCAAAATGAACGCATAAAATAAATCAGAAGAGAACTAACTAGGAGCGCTGTGTAATCCCACAAAGATTAGAATGATTTATTTTAATTTGATAAACTGCTGAAATCTATTGTGGAGGAGTACTCAGAGCTTGTTTTCAATGTGTCAGTCAGTAACCTGGAAACTAATTACGATTCATTTGCGCCTAATCTGTGACTACTGGTAATAACCCCAGGGAGCTGCATTGCTTCTCCTCTAATGGCATAATACTGGAGGAAGAACTTTTGTGCAAGTAACCAAGTTATACAATTAAGCAGTCACCATGGAAATGAATGAGGAATTAGCACTGCTTGCAATTCCTTAATAGGAGCATTTGCAGTTCCCTGTCAGATTCATTCTGAAGGAAAACAACAGAGGCTTATCCAATAAACTAAGGCATTTAATAATCAGCTGTACGTTTGGATTGCTGGCATTTGTACCTGGCAACATACACATTCTGCTACCTGTCTGTCAAATCAGTAGAGAGTTTGCTTTGAGAAAATCAGGAAATCCAACCTGCCATAAATTATGTAAATAAAATTGCAATAATAGAAGTGAAGGCCAGAATTTAAATAAATGGCTTTGTAAATTAATCTATTTAATTAAATGGGTGTGCATGAAATAATATGGGAAAATTTGGGACTTTGGATCAGATTGAATCAAGTTGGCTCTGTGATTAAATGTTATGAGTGGGAGGCATTGTTTTGCTGTAATAACATTTCTGTGCAAAATGTAATTACTTTGCCTATTCTAATTGTGCCTAAAATCAAATTCTATAGAACCCTTCTTATGTTTTTGACCTAAGATTTTGTTGGGAGGAATTTCAATTCACATAATTATTTAACCAGAGTCAGTGTCCTAGTTAACATGCATCTTTATTTTTAATTCACTAGGAAGATGTGGGTGTTAAGAGTCAACCACATTGCTCCAGCCCAGCTCTTTATTCCAGATTTTTTATTGGAATTCAAGTTGCACCATGTGTTATGGTGGGAATTGAATCTATGTCCCCAGAATATTGGCTTGTGTTCTGGATTATTAGTTGAGTGGTGTTATCACTACACCCTCAGTGCTCGACCTGAATTATTAAATTAAATTGTATGAATATTTATATCACTACCATTTGGGGATCTTGTGCAAGTAGCCTGCAGGCAAGGCATACATTACAGAAGGAGGCCATTCAACCCTTTGTGTCTTTACTAACTCGCTGAAAATTTGGACAGTGACAAACTCCTGCCCTATTCCTGTAACGCTGTATACTGTCTCTAGTTAAGTCCCTCTCGGATTCTTCAATTGAACCTACCTCCACCCCATTTCCAGACAGTACATTCCAAACCCTGTCTAGCCTCTGAGTGAAAAAGGCTCTTCCTTACCTTGCATTTGTTTCTTTCGTGAATACTTTACAATTGTGCTCTCTGGTTTTCGATCTGTTTATCAGTGGGTACAGTTTCTCCCTAATCACCCTGTTCATGATTTTGAAAATCTCTTTTTAACCTTCTTGGTGGCTCAGTGGTTAGCCCTGCTGCCTTACAGCATGAGGGACCAGGGTTTGATTCCAGACTTGGGTGACTGTGTGGAATTTGCACGTTCTCCCTATGTCTGCGTGGGTTTCCTCCAGGTGCTCCGGTTTCCTCCCACAATCCAAAGATGTGCAGGTCAGGTGAATTGGCCGTGCTAAATTGCCCATGATGTGAAGGTGAGGTACAGGGATGGGATGGATCTGGGTGGGATGCTGTTTGGAGGGTCAGTGTGGACTCGATGGGTCAAATGGCCTGCTTCCACAGTGTAGGGATTCTTTTCTCTAACAAATTTCAACAGATGTAGGCTATTCAGCCTTTCAAACTTACTTCATCATTCAACAAGAGCATGGCTGATGTGCTCCAGGTCTCAGCTCCTCGTAGTCCTCAATTCCCCAATATTTCAAAACTGTATCAACCCCTCCTTTAAATACCTTCAATAATCCACTCTTCATAACTCTCTGGGATAGACAATTCCAGATATTCGTCATTCTCTGGGAGAAAAAAAGATTTTCTCCTCTCAATTTTAAATTATTGTCCCGTTCTGTACCTGCTCTAGTTCAAGGATCCATCATTAATGGAAACATCATCCCAACGTCTACTCCGTCAGACTCCCTCAGAATCTTGTATGGTTCAATAAGATCACTCTTCATTCTTCGAAACTCTAATGAGTAAAGGCCTGACCTGCTTGACCAATCTTGATAAGCCAACCACTTCATCCCAGGAATCGACCAAATGAGTCTCATTTGATGCCAATATATCCTTTCTTAACTACGGGAACCAAAACTCTACACAATATTCCAGGTGTGACCCCACCAATACCCTACACAGTTCTAACAAGATTTGTGTAACTTTAAATTTCAACACACTCACAATAAAAGTCAAAGTTCCATTTGTTTTCTTAATCACTTGCTGTATTTGTAAGCTAACGTTTGTTTCATGCACCCAGATCTCTCTGCACTACACTTTTTTTTGAGACTCTCTCTATTCAAGTAATGATCTGCCTTTTGATTCTTCCTAACAGAGTGCATGACCTCACACTCTCTGACAATTGAACTTCCTCCACCAAGTTTTTATCCACTCACTCAACCAATCTATTGCCTTTCCTTTACTTTCTGGTATGGGACATTAACATCATGGCAAACCAGCACTTATTATCCATTCCTAGTTACCCTTGAGAAGGGGCTAGTGAGCTGCGTTCTTGAACCACTGCAGTCCACATGCTATAGGTTAAGCAACAATGATCTTCGGTCAGGAATTCTAGAATTTTGACCCAGCAATAGCAAAGGAGAAAGACTGTTTGCGTTCTGATTATCTGGTTCATCCAAACTGAGCTCTGATCATATTTGTCACAAAGATTGCCAACTTCCACCTTCAAAACACGGCTCAATCTATCAGCCAACTACAGCCTATTCTCTGCTAAATCTGTCTTCACGTATTTTGTCATCTCTAGATTCCAAGCCCTGACTGGTTAATATTCACTATTCACCATCCATAAATATCAGCTTGCTGAAATTCCAATTATTGCTGTCCTACCTCACTCCAAATCCTGCTTAACACTTTGTTTTGCTACAATGTTGGCTTCCTGTTTTCCAGCACTGCAGATTTAACAATCTCAGTTTTTGTGTTCGAACCCATTGCTGTTCCTGTCTGTCTGTAATCTTCTGCTACATTTGCTTAAGCCGTCTCAAACTGGCTTGACCTCACCATAAGTCCTATGTCCCACCTTTCCAAGATTCTCCACCTTCCCTCCTCCTCTAAGGCCCTCTTTCCAACTCATCTCTTCAATGTAAGTTCTTCCTCTCTTTTCCTTCAGGTTTTTATTGACTTTGCAGTAAAGGTCAGGGTTTATTGCTGTTCACTTATTGTCCTTGAGAGGGTACTGGTGAGCAAACTTGGTCAACCATGACAGTCCATCCCATGGAGCTACATACACGATGCTTTTCTCTCTGTAGCAACTGGAGTAACAGTTGTTTGTCACCACTTTTCAGAGGACTGAGCATTGCTTTGAACCTGGAGTCACATCTACGCCAGACCAGAGAAGGATGGCAGATTTCCTCCTTTGAGAACATCTGTGAATTTATGACAATCAGATAATTTCATTGAATTTAATTGAATATCTGAGCTGACATGGTTGTATTTGAACTCACGTCTGTGAATTATAGTCCACAATCATCACGAGTATGCTGCCATTCCTATCCATTCAGACACTCAGAAGCACTTCCAGGTTATTTTTCATGTCGAGTATGCTACTATAACTGCAAGCTACAGAGGACAGTCAATTCCAGAAGAAGGGAGATATGTTCAGGGCATTTTGACACTTTTCAGAGTGAATTAACTAATTATTTGAATTTGGATGGTGTGATTAGACCCTGACAGAGAATAAACAACAACCTTTTAAATGATGATGGCTAATTTTCACAACGAAGGTAGATTTATGCAGCATCTCAGATGTTTGGTGCAGGTTGTGTGGGTGATGCAGAATGTTATTACATTGATTGTTGGCCTTGAGGGCTGGCATGCTCCTCCATGAGTTCTTGGCTTTCAGTGCAACGAAAAAGTGGCACATGATTCGTTTACATGTGGAGGCAGTGAGTTGTTAAAGTTCTGGAATACATTGCCCAAAACGCCAGTGGGAAAACAAAACGTCAGCAGTGATTTTCAAAAGAGGTTTATATTATTGAAATGGAAAATTTTGCAGGGCTGTAGGGAAAGGACAGGAAAGAAGGGCTCCAGTAGATAGCTCAGATATGCTGAGCGAATGGCCTCCTTTTTGACAGCAGGAGCCTGTGATTCTTTGGTGATTGCTAAGCAGATTAGCACAGTTTGCTAATGATTTTCCAATTTCCGTGCTCAATCACATTCTTTTTAAGGATGTCCTTGATTTCAGTCTCCCTGCCATCTCTGTTTGGACAGAAACATTGAAGTGCACAGTTACATTGATCAACTTTCCACCATTTATTGTTATCAGGTGCCAATTTAGCCACTCAGCATATGCTCAACTCTTCAACTGAGCATCATTCATTCAAAGTTAGCAACAATCTGTTCTCTTGGCAGCATGCAGCAAGAGGAAACAAATGAGAGTAAAACCCACTCTTCTTTAGCTTCAGATGAGCCTTCTCAGTAAGTTAAAAATTAGTGGTCCAAAAATTAGGACATCGCCCCATTCTGCTCAGCGAACAGACAGGGTGGTTGTTTCAAATTTCCACATCAAAGCAAGCCTGCTAATAAGAGTACTGGTGTTAACAGAGACATGCCTGTGATTAAGAGATGCATAATGACAAGAGCTGCAAAGGTATATATTTCAGCAGACTAGGGACTGAATCTTAACCTTCACCAGCAGGCATGAAAGCAGGTAATATCACCTTAAATTAGGACATTGTACCATTGATAGGGTGCCCATTGCTGCCCCTCTTCCCACCACCCTCATCCTCACTATAGTTGTATAGAGGTGAGGGTGTGTATAAGTGATGGGTGGGCTGACCATCAATGGCCTAATTAAGGTCTCTATGACACAACTACTCTGAGTTAACAGAGACTGGCATTCCCGCCCGGGGAGCTTCAGCCCAGCACTTTCAAAAGGAATCGTGCACATAGAGTAGAGAGATGTACAGCACGGAAACAGACCCTTCGGTCCAACCCGAACATGCTGACCAGATATCCCAACCCAATCTCGTCCCACCTGCCAGCACCAGGCCCATATCTCTCCAAACCCTTCCTATTCATATACCCATCCAAATACCTCTTAAATGTTGCAATTGTACCAGCCTCCACCACTTCCTCTGGCAGCTCACTCCATACACGTACCACTCTCTGTGTGAAAAAGCTACCCCATAGATCTCTTTCATATCTTTCTCCTCTCACCCTAAACCTACACCCTCCAGTTCTGGACTCCCCGACACCAGGGAAAAGACTTTGTCTATTTATCCTATCCATGCCCCTCATGATTTTGTAAACCTCTATAAGGTCACCCCTCAGCATCCGACGCTCCAGGGAAAACAGCCCCAGCCTGTTCAGCCTCTCCCTATAGCTCAAATCCTCCAACCCTGGCAACATCCTTGTAATGCTTTCCTGAAAACTTCCAAGTTTCGCAACATCTTTCCGATAGGAAGGAGACCAGAATTGCACACAAAATTCCAACAGTGGCCTAACCAATGTCCTGTACAGCCGCAACATGACATCCTAACTCCTGTACTCAATACTCTGACCAATAAAAGAAAGCATACCAAACGCCTTCTTCACTATCCTATCTACCTGTGACTCCACTTTCAAGGAGTTATGAACCTGTACTCCAAGTTCTCTTTGTTCAGCAACACTCCCTAGGACCTTACCATTAAGTGGGTAAGTCCTGCTAAAATTTGCTTTCCCAAAATGCAGCACCTCGCATTTATCTGAATTAAACTCCATCTGCCACTTCTCAGTCCATTGGCCCATCTGGTCAAGATCCTATTGTAATCTGAGGTAACCCTCTTTGCTGTCCACTAGATCTCCAATTTTGGTGTCATCTGCAAACTTATTAACTGTACTTCTTAAGCTCGCATCCAAATCAATTACGTAAATGACAAAAAGTAGAGGACCCAGCACCAATCCTTTTGGCACTCCACTGGTCACAGGCCTCCAGTCCAAAAAACAGCCCTCTACCACCGCCCTCTGTCTTCTACCTTTGAGTCAGTTCTTTATCCAAATGGATAGTTCTCCCTGTATTCCGTGAAATCTAACCTTGCTAATCAGTCTCCCATGAGGAACCTTGTCGAACGCCTTACTGAAGTCTATATAGATCACATCTATTGCTCTGCCCTCATCAATCTTCTTTGTTACTTCTTCAAAAAACTCAATCAAGTTTGTGAGACATGATTTCCCATGCATACAGCCATGTTGACTATTCCGAATCAGTCCTTGCCTTTCCAAATACATGTACATCCTGTCCCTCAGGATTCCCTCCAACAACTTGCCCACCACCGACGTCCGGCTCACTGGTCTATAGTTCCCTGGCTTGTCCTTACCACCCTTCTTAAACAGTAGCACCATGTTAGCCAACCTCCAGTCTTCCGGCACCTCACCTGTCACTATCGATGATACAAATATCTCAGCAAGAGACCCAGCAATCACTTCTCTAGCTTCCCACAGAGTTCTCGGGTACACCTGATCAGGTCCTGGGGATTTATCCACTTTTATGCGTATCAAGATATCCAGCTCTTCCTCCTCTGTAAGATGGACATTTTGCAAGATGTCACCATCTATTTCCCTACAGTCTATATCTTCCATATCCTTTTTCACAGTAAATACTGATGCAAAATATTCATTTATTATCTCCCCTGTTTTCTGCAGCTCCACACAAAGGCCGCCTTGCTGATCTTTGAGGGTCCCTATTCTCTCCCTAGTTACCCTTTTGTCCTTAATATATATGTAAAAACTCTTTGGATTCTCATTAATTCTACTATCTTTACTCCAGTGCACTACACACCCAGTGCTGTTGGCCAGTGAGGAAGGAGTTGAGTGAGGATGTTGTTGCCCATCGGAGGTTCTACACCACAGATGTCCTCACTTGCCCTAGGTCGATCTCCCACCATGCTCTGCCCAACATGGCCTCTGCCCACCCGTGGCCCATGAGCCTGGCAACAGCCAATCCCTGGACGTGGCTGAATGTCCAAGATTGTTGCTGAATGTCACCTCCTTGGTCTATTCGCAATGCCCACTATGCCTGCTGGTGGGCAGGACTGCTGACTTCAGATTGGCCAACTCTCTGAGGCCAACTCTCCTACCTCCTACCAGCTACCAAGGTACTGCCCCAAAACTTAAAGTGAAATGAGATTGGCAAGTGATATGGACATTCTCCAGCAATTCAGGCTCGGGTACGGGCATCCTGCCTTCACTCCTAGGAGCTTTGTAATTTGTAGATAGTGATATAAAATGGGGCATGACAGCAATGTAAAACATCTCAGTATTGTTACACAGAGAAAGAGCGAAATAATTTACATTTATATAGTGACTTCGGACTTCAGAATGATTTAAAGTGCTTTATAGACAATTAAATACTTTTTGGGGTGTAATTACGGATGTAATTTTCAAAACAGGACAGTCAATTACTGTGTATTCGAGTATCTCACTGCAACTTGGCACTGACCAGATTAGCTCTGTTGGCTGGATAGCTGGTTTGCAATGCAGAGTTGAAGAAAGTGAGGACCACAGATGCTGGAGATCAGAGTCAAAAAGTGTGGTGCTGGAAAAGCGCAGCAGGTCAGGCAGCATCCGAGGAGCAGGAGAGTCGACATTTCGAGCCTAAGCTCTTCATCAGGAATGTGGGGGAGGCCCAAGGGAGCTGAGAGATAAATAGGAGGTGGGTGGGGCTGGGGGGTAGGTAGCTGGGAATACGAAAGGTAGTTGAAAGTGGGGAGTGATGGTGATAGGTCGGAGGGGAGGGTGGAGCGGATAGGTGGGAAGGAAAATGGAAAGGTGGGACAGTTCAAGAGGGTGGTGCCGAGTTGAGAATTGGATCTGGGATAAGGTGGGGGGGAGGGGAGATGAGGAAACTGGTGAAATCAGTGTAGCATGAGTTCAGTTTCCCTACCAGGCAAGGTTACTGTGAAGACTCTCCTTCCCAGGCTCTCCCTTTGCCTGAGGTATCATGGCCCTCAGATTAAACTATGCAAGTTGTCTCTAGACTAATTTTGGCTGAAGGATAAGAACTGGACAAGCCATCAAGGAGAACCTTCCTGTTCTGCGTCAAAGTGACATCCATTGGAAAGAACAGGTGGGATACAAATTTGGAAGCTCCAACATTTCTCTACTGCACTGGAACGTCAGCCTAGATATTATACTCAGTATGAGTGAGCTGAGAGTCACTGCCTGTGATACCGAGGCAGCATCTGACTGAGTCTAACATCAGGGAGCCTTAGTTGATCTAAAGTCAATGGTAATCAGGTGGAAATGCTCTGCTGGCTGGAAACTTACCTGAAACATAAGAAGATGACGTTACTGTTGGAGGTCAGTCATCTGATTCTCAGAACATCTCTGCAGGAGAACCTGGAGTCCTAGGTCCAACCATCTGCAGCTACTTTATCAATGACCTTCCCTCCATCATAACATCAGAACTGGGCATGCTCCCTAATGATTGCACAATGTACATTACCATTCACCATTCCTTAGATAGTGAAGCAGCCCATGTCCTGATAAGACCATAAGATGTAGGAGTAGATCTAGGCCACTCAGCCCTTTGGGTCTGCTCCACCACTCAAATGAGATCATGCCTGACCTGATAACTCTCAACTCCACTTTCCTGCCTTTTCCTCACAACTTCTGATCCCTTACTGATTAAAAATGTGTCGAACCCAGCCTTGAATATAATGGCCCAGCCTCAACAACCTTCTGTGGTAAAGAATTTGACAGATTTATCACCCTCAAAGAGAAGAATTTCCTCCTTATCTCTGTCTTAATTGTGTGATCCCTTCTTCTGAGATCGTGCCCTCTGGTCCCAGACTCTCCCACAAGGGGAAACAATCTTCCTACATCTACCCTATCAAGTCCCCTGAGAATCTGAAATATTTTCAATCATGTTGCTAGTCATTCTGCTATATTCTAATGAGTATTGACCCGACCTCCTCAATATCTCCTCAGAAGACAGTCCCCCTATACTTGGTATTAGTTTAATAAACCTTCTGTGGAGTGCCTCAGATACCAGTATATCTGAGATATGGAACCCAAAACAGTTCACAGTATTCCAGTTTTGATCTCACTGGTGCCCTGTATAGGTTTAGCAAAACCCTCCTACTTGTACACTCCATTCCCCTTGAAATTAAGACCAACATTTCATTTCTTCTATGTTCCTCATTGAAATTGGATGCTAGCTTTGTTTGATTTATGCATGTGAACTTCCAAATCCCTCCATTCCATAGCTTTCTGCAGTCTTTCTCCATTTAAGTAAATGCACTCCTCTGTTCTTCCTGAAAAAATGCATGACCTCACTTTTCTCCACATTATATTCCATTTGCCAGTGTTTACACATTCATTTGCCCTGTCTGTATCCCTCTCCAGACCCTTTGTGTCATCCTCACCCTTTGCCTTCCCACCTATTTTTGTGTGATTCATAAACCTGCCTATAGTACATTCATTTTCCTCAACCAAATCATTTATATACTTTTAAAATAGTTGTGAACCCAGTACTATCTCTGTGGCATTCCACTAAATACATGTTGCCATCCTGAAAATGCCCTCCTTATCTTGACTCTATCTCCCCGAGTCAGCCAATCCTCCATCCATGTTCGACACTATCTTATTAACCAGCATAATGTTGGTACCTTATTGAACACCTTGTGAAAATCCAATGTAAACAACAAGAGGGCATGATTTTAACGTAAAAGGCAGGAGGTTTAGAGGGAATTTGAGGAAAGCATTTTCACCCAGTAATTGGATGAGGGTGTGGAATACACTGCCCGGGAGCAGAGTTAGGACAAGAAACCTTCCAATCTTACTTAGATGAGCATTTGAAGTGTCGTAACATTCAAGCCTGTGTGCCAAGTGCAGTATGTCGGGATTAGTGTAAGTAGTAGCATGTTTTCCAAGGTACAGCCTTGATGGGCCAAATGGCCTCTTCTGTCCTGTAAGATTCTAAGATTCTGTGCTTCCACTTTATGCTGTTACTTCAAAGAATTCTTTTTCAGGCAAGATTTCCCTTTCATGAAGCCATGCTAATCCTGCTTGATCATATTTTGTATTTTTAAATTTCCTGCGATGACATCCTTACACATAGAGAGGAGCTGGTAGTGTCATGCTAATGTCACTGGTTGAATAATCCAGAACCACAGGCTAATGTTCCACTTTGAATCTCACCATGAGAGGTGATGAAATTTGAATTCAACGAAAATCTGCATTAAAAAGCAATCTGAGTTGTTTAAAAACCCATCTCCTTCATTCATGTCCTTTAAGGAAGGGAATCTACTATTCTTACCTGGTCTGGTCCATATATGATTCCACCAATGTGGTTGACCCTTAACTACTCTCTGGATGATTAGAGATGGGAAATAATTCTGGCCTAGCCAATGTGTCGCACACATTCCAGGAAATAATTTTATAAAAATCAAGTCTCAGAAGTTGGACTTGAACCGACAACTTTCTGACTCAGAAATAAGAGCCTGAATGACTGAACCACCAGTCAAAATTGTTCATGACAAAAACAGTCATAGAAACCTAGAGCTGGAAACAAACTCTTACCTCATGTCACCTGATAACACACTCACTGTGCAAGTTGGATCGATGTTTTTAATCATCCTGTTCAGCGATGTTGTTGCTCACCTCTGGGGTAAACAGGACTTGAACCTGGGCCTCCTGACTCGGATGTAGAGACATTACCATTGCAACACAATAGCCCTCGGGCAAAAAGGATATATTATATGTGATTATAAAGTGATAATGAGCAAATTAGTGACACGTAGTGAAAGTAGAAAGCAGTAATCAGTGACTGACTGAGTACAACTAGTGAAACAATGATCTAATGCAGATGCTGTACCAGTTTTAATGTTTTATAGTCCACTGGAACTGATTACAATATAGAAGTAGGTCAGCCGTTGGTTTCAGTGAGTGTTTTATAGTTCCGCTTTAGGTAGTAATTAGGCTCAAAGCCAAAATTAACAACGTGTTTATACAGAGTTTCAGATGAGCAAACTGAATCTGTAAGAACCCTGGGGGTAACCGTGTGGGAGGTGGAGCTGGAGAATAAGAGAAAATTCTAATGTTTCAACAGTCATGTCAAGTGGTGTGGAAAGTGAATGTATCCCTTTGAGATTCCGAACAAGTGAAAAGATAAATATAGAAAGAGAACATTTGTATTGCCTGCATAAGGAGGTCAAAAGAATCCAAAAGGCCAAGCAGAAATACTTTGAAGGAAGAACAAGCACATAATAAGCCATGGGGAGAGGGAATTGTGCAAGACTCAGTTTTAGGGTAAAATCAAATACATTTTTCAAAGGGCAATGGGGAGCAAATTGCAAATAAAAGCATGAGAAGTTCAAGGATACCAGTTCTGAAGAATAGTCACATCAGGCTAGAACACAGATGCTGCCAGACCGGCTCCAGCATTCTCGATGTTTGGTTCGGACTTCCAGCATCTGCAGTATTTTGCTTTTATATCATTACATTGCTCGAATTGACAGTTGGTTTAAGTTGTATTGTTCATTGGCAACTTTGCTTGTGACCCAGTTTCTTTCAGAAGGTAGCGCATCCCATACTTCAGAGATGGTTTATGCAAATTTGCAAGATGCCGGCCATAAGTCACTGTAAATGGTAGGGTTAATTTGTCAGTGCACCAGAGCCCTTCCTGTAATCACGGATGCCTCTTTACATCCTCAGGATGCCTTCTTTCATGGGTTTATTCCCTTTGCTCCCCATTATTCCTAATGCCTTGGATACAGTAGCTTCTTCTGGATAATTGAATAGCCAATGGCAGGATAATGTTAACCACAAGGGCTTCAGACTGCAGGAGCAAGTGAGCATGGCAGGAGGTTGCCACTTAGGGCTCATGGGATCAGTGCCCATGATAGCTAGGCCTGAAGCATTGGCGAGGTGTCCAGAGAATCTGGGTTGGTTCAGTGCCTGGGCAGATGAATTCTGGTCTTTCTGGTCAATGGAGGTCTGTCTTTAAATAAAAGAGCAACCATACCGTTTTGACCTCCCACTAGCAATGCCTTTTCTTGGCATCTGGCCTTGCTGGTAGAGAATCCCAAAATCGTGACAGTGCAAAAAGAGGCACTTCAACCCATGATTTATTATCTAGGTAAGACCCTAGCATTGAACACTGTTCAGACAGCTCTTAGCAATGGCATTGTGGATTGATTTACATCACCAGACCCTCAGTGCTTGGTTTAACTAAGTAGTATTGAGCACAGGACTTGAGAGGTAATGTTGTGGCTATACAGGACATTGGTTAGGTCACTTTTGGAATTTTGCTTGCAATTCTGGTCTCCTTGCTATTGGAAGGATATTGTGAAACTTGAAAGGGTTCAGAAAAGATTTACAAGGATGTTGCCAGAATTGGAGGATTTGAACTATAGGGAGAGGTTAAATAGGCTGGGGTTGTTTTTCCTGGAGCATCAGAGGCTGAGAGGTGACCTTATAGAGGTTTATAAAATCATGAGGGGCATGGATAGGGTAAATAGACAAGGTTTTTTTTCCTGGGGTGGGTAAGTCCAGAACTAGAGGGTATAGGTTTAGGATGAGAGGAGAAAGATATGAGAGACCTAAGGGCAACTTTTTCACGCAAAGGATGGTGCGTGTGTGGAATGAGCTGCCAGAAGAAGTGGTGGAGGCTGTTACAATTGCAACATTTAAAAAGCATCTGGATGGGTATATGAACAGGAAGGGTTTGGAGGGATATGGGCCGGGTGCTGGCAGATGGGACTAGATTGGGTTGTGATATCTGGTCGGCGTGAGCGAGTTGGACCGAAGGGTCTGTTTCCGTGCTGTACATCTCTATGACTCCATGACTATAACAGTAACCTCACAGCCTGCAAATAGGCCCCATACATCCCCCAAAACAGGTCGGGATTTAATGGATCCACACAGTGCAAATGCAGCATATAGTGGTGTCTAGTTTAACCTTTGGCAGTTCTGTTCTCATTGTTCATGTGAGTGGTCCCCATCATCCATAGCAGTGATTTGTGGACTTGTTCTCAATGATACGAAGCAGGAATAGCTCCTCTATGGTTTGCATTTTTGCAATTTTGTTTTTATCTCCAAGAGTTTTGTTTTCTGCTCTATTTCGATGAAATGTAAAGTAACCCTGTTCATTTCTTTAAGAAAGCCTAATTACTCTAGCAGCTTAGCATTTCAGACACAGATCCATGAGGACATCACATAGTAGATGAGCGGCAGACTCCATGACTGATGCAGCTACCACTAAACTATTGCTATGACAACACCTTTAGATCATTCCAGTATTTATTTTGGTGCTTCAAATAGCTGTGAGATGAGGATGGGGTGTGGGTGTATATGTTTAGGAGGGGGTTAGGTGAAGTGGTGAGAATTTCTTTAAATACACTGACATTGAAAATCAAATTTTTTTTAAACAGTTTCCTCCAATTCTGTGAGAAACGTCACAACCTAAGGCACTTTATTAAAGCTTATCCCAAGCTACTTTCCCTTGGTCATTAATTTTAGTGAACCTGGGGATGTCACTTTTTTTGCAAAAGCAAAAACAAATCTCTGGTTCATAATTAAGTCTCTTCCCATCCTTAAATTAGCAATAGTGGAAAGCTTCGGGCAGCGGCGTCAATCTGGAATGGCTTGACTCGCTGAAGGCCTTATTTAGCTTTCAGTTAGAGGCCTGCAGGACCATGGTGATGAACCTTAATCTTCCCGTTCACCTGATAGCTGGAGAACCTTCCCAAGTGGCAGACTTGAATACATTCAGCTGCCACCACACTGAGGTGAGCAGCCAATTAAAATGGGTAAAAACAAGGACTGCAGACGCTGGAAACCAGAGTCTAGATCAGAGTGGTGCTGGAAAAGCACAGCCGGTCAGGCAGCATCCAAGGAGCAGGAGGATCGACGTTTCGGGCATAAGCCCTTCAGCAGGAAAAATGGAAATATATTGTATGGCTGAAGGGCTTATACCTGAAACATCGATTCTCCTGCTCCTCGGATGCTGCCTGACCCGCTGTGCTTTTCAAGCATCACATTCTCGACTCTGACCTCTAGCATCTGCAGTTCTCACTTTGTCCTAGCTGTATAAATGCAGCAAACCATCTCTCCTATTGTATACAAATCGTCCTGTAATGAAGGCCAACATACCATCTGCCTCTCTAATTGTTTGCTGTACCTGCATGTTAGCTCTCAGTGACTCATGAACAAGGACACTCAGGTCCCTGTGAGACTCAACACATTCTACCCTCTCACTATTTCAGCCATACAACGTATTGCCATTTTTCCTTCCAAAACGTATAACGTCACATTTCTCCACATTGTAGACTACCTGCCAAATTCTTGCCCAATCACTTCAAATGCCCTTGAATCGTGTTCCCATCTTCCTCACACCTCCACTTGCACCTCGAATTTTGCTATCTGCAAACTTGGAAACATCATGTTTAATCCTCATTGATATACATTATATATAGCTTGGCCCAAGCACTAATCCTTCTGCTATTCCATAAGTTAGAACCTGCATACCTGAAAACATCCCACTTATTCCTAAATTAAAAATCAAAAGCTACAGATACTGGAAATCAAAAGCAAAGCCAGAAGTTGCTAGAAAAGTTCCACAGGTCTGGCAGCATCTTTGCAGAGAAATCAGAGTTACCATTTCAGGTCCAATGACCCTTCCTCAGAACCCTTCCATTTGTTCCTACACAGTAAGAACTGGAAATTAACCAGTTAACAATCTATGCTAGTAAAGTTGCTCCCCTAACCCCATACCCAACCATACGTGCTCTAATTTTATTTGCTAAACTGTTACGTGGAACCTTGTCAAAAGCTTTCTGAAAATCTAAATGTGCCCCATTCACCATTCCCCTTGTATCTACCATTCCCCTCGTATCTACTTGATGAGGTACATCCTCAACACGTTAAGAATGGTTTCATAAATCCATGTTCACCAATGTTCCCTCTGTGCTGCACGGTGATAGGATGCAGCATTGACTTTCAGTTCCAGAAGTTACTACCCGCACATTGGCCTCAGACGTCCATGCAGCTTGTAAATAAAATTAGATGGAACGCTAATGCTGACTGTGTCCAATCTGATCACTATTTTGTAACTGTCTTGTTATTGCATCCTGTTCTGTCAACAATATAATGTGTCCGTTACAAATGTACCACCATGTCCTTGCCCTTTATACTCTTTGCTGCTATTAACAAGATCAGAGATGCTGTATCCTTTATTAACTGTGCTGCTCATCTACTGCCACCATCAATGATTTATTTATGTCGGCACCCAGGTCATGCTGCTCTTGAACTCCCTTTAGAATTATACCCTTCATTTTATATTGTCTCTCCATACTCTTCCGATCAAAATGAATCACTTTATGCTACACTAATCTTACTGAAAGACATAAATCTCTGTGGAGGCTCAATAAGGGAGATGTTTCCCCTCGTGGGCAAGTCTAGGGGATACAGTTTAAAGTGAAATGTCTTCCAGTTTAGACTTAAGTAAGGAGATCTTTTTCTCTCAATGGGCAATGCATCTGTGGAATTGTCTTCCTCGGAGAACAGTTGAGACAGAGCTTAAAATTGTGCCGTATACGCCCAAGGTCTAGGTATATCACAAGATGGACAAGAGTCCATATTCCAAACTGTGGGGAATTTCACCACAAACTTTCCTCCAATCCAAAAATTAGGTTAAGCATCACTTTATATTGTTGGAAATAATTAGGGACATTTAAGCAACTCTTGGATAGGCACATGGAAGATAGTACAATGAAGGGTATGTCAGGTCGTCTGATCTTCAAGTAGGATAAAAGGCTGGCACAACGTCGAGGGCTGAAGGGCCTGTACTGTGCTGTACTATTCTATGTTTTTTATCCTTCCTCCCTGCCACTTTCATATCCATTTTGCTACAGACCCTTTTATTGCAGGGGCACCAGCCTATCATAACGTGACAATTTCTTAAATGTTTTCTGGAAGTTCATATGCATCATGATTCCACCTTCTTATTGAAAGCCAAGCTACTTTGACAGTTTTTCTACAGTTAAAACATGCCAAAATAAAAATAGAAATGGATTATGATATTTTATATTTCTTGGTACCATACTCTCAAATTCTACCCTCCAATACATGAGGTAATCCAAATCGTTGCTGCCCATGCCTTAATCTGCTCCAAATCCCATTTCCTTATCACCCGTGCTGATTTACATTAGGTCGCAGTCAATGCTGCTAAATTTTGAGTCCATATTTTCAAATCCCTACATGGGCCTCATGCCTCCCTCTATGAACTCCCCTCCAGACCGCAATCTCCTGAAATATCTGCATGCATCTAATTCTGGCTCCTTGAGAATCGGTGATTTTAAAAACACCACAATTCATGATAATATTGACAGCTACCAAACCCACAAGTGGTAGAATTCCCTCCCTACACCTCTCCATCTCATTTTCCTGTTTGAAGATTCTTATTTATACCTCTTCTTAGCCAAACTTTTCATCAACTGAACTGCAGGTCCAGGGCCACCTCCCACTGCCAAACCGTTACCACCCGATGCCTGGAGGAGGAATGTCTCATATTCCACCTTGGGAACCTGCAACCACACGGGATAAATGTAGATTTCAACAGCTTCCTCATTTCCCCTCCCCCCTACATTATCCCAGTCTCAAGCCTTCAACTTGGCACCGGCCTCTGGACCCGTCCATCATTGCCCCCTCTGACCTATCACCTTCTCCTTCAGCTTCATCCACCTATCGCATTCTCAGCTACCTTCCCCCCAACCCCATCCCCTCCCATTTATCTCTCAACCCGAAACATCGATTCTCCTGCTCCTCGGATGCTGTCTGACCTGCTGTGCTTTTCCAGCACCACACTTTTGACTGTTCTCCGGCTTCTGCAGTCCTGACTTTCTCCTTTGTTGAACTCGTGCCATATTTTGTTTGAAGATGTCCTGTGAAGTATTGTGGGGCATTTTTTATTGTAAAGTGCTATATCAATAGAGGTTGTTGTTGTTGCTGAAGAACATCTCCTGTAACCTGGAGCCAGCTGCTCTGTGACCTCCATGACACCAGTTTCTCCTCACTTCTTCACCATGTGCTTCTTCCTGACTCTCTGAACCTTCTAAATACTGTACCTCCTGGAGGCCTTTGAGGGCAATGGCTGTGCAAACAGTGACTGGTGCAGTTGAGGTCAAAGCAGCCATCCTGATAAGCTTCAGCGCAGACCTCTTAAGTGAAGAAGCCAGGTTAAAACAATATTGGAACGGTACTGTGTGAAATGCTGTGAAATGAACTCCAGTGCAAATCGTAGTACATGCTATGTTGCTGTGTTGCTGCGCTCTCCATAATGAGCACAAAAGGGCAGCAAGACAATTAAATGAGAGAGGACATAATGCATGCTGGGCTTATGCAAAGCTGTCAGGTTTTCCTTGACCTATGCCCTCAATCAACTCTGCCCTGACAGTTTGCAAGGTGCCTCCATATGTTAATTGTGTCTTCTCAGTTGACAGTTCTGGCCCTGGTCCATTTTGCCTGCTCATGGTTGGGAGAAGTCTTGCTGTTTAAAACTTAAAAACCTAAAATTCCATTTCCACGCACGCTGGGAAGGCACACTGTGAAATTGCACACTCACAGCTTGTATATTTCCCAGTCATAGATGTTCTCAATTTTAAAAAACAGAGTTTGTTACCCCAGTGTCGAGCACACAGACTACAGCCTACCTTCAGGAATCACTGGGCAAGCGTGCATTGACATTTTCTTTTTTAAGCATTGATTGATTTGGCCAGATAGCAAGCCAAGATCACAATCACATCACTCATACTTTGATACAGTGCGTTTACAAAGTGCAAGTGTTGTAATGTTAAAAATAATGCTCTGTCTTCCATCTGGTTCTGTAAACGATCCCGTGCCAACATTTCTAAGAGCAGGCAAGAACACCTCTGTGCCCAGGACAATACAATAGCCCCAAGAAACACCACCAAAAACAAATTATCTGATCATTTGAGCTGGAGGGAGAGGCTGAATAGGCTGGGGTTGTTTCACCTGCAGCGTTGGAGACTGAGGGGTGACCTTATAGAGGTTTAAAAAGTCATGATGGACATAGATAGGACAAATAGACAAGGTCTTTTCCTGGGGTGGGGGTGTCCAGAACTAAAGAGCATAGGTTTAAGATGAGGGGGAAACATTTAAAAGGGACCTAAGGAGCAACTTCTTCACGCAGAGGGTGGTGCTTGTGGGGAATGAGCTACCTGAGGAAGTGGTGGAGGCTGGTACAATTGCAGCATTTAAAAGGCATCTGGATGGGACATGAGTAGCAAGGGTTTAAAGGGATATGGGCCAAATGCTGGACTTGATTAGGTTTGGATATCTGGTCGGTGGGGTCGGGTTAGACCAAAGGATCTGTTTCCGTGCTGTACATCTCTATGATTCTATTTGTTTCATTGCTCTGAAAGACACTGCTATGTGCAATTTGGTCTCTAGGATTTCTGCTATTTTCTCATTAATTTGTAGGATGTGGGTGTCACTAGCTGCACCAGCATTAATTGTCGACATCTAATTGTCCTTGAGAAGGTGATGGTCAGATGTCTTCTTGAATTGCTCCAGTCCATTCAGTGTAGGAACACCCACAGTGTTATTAGGGAGGGAATTCCAGGATTTTGACCCAGTCACACTGAAGAAATAGCGATATATTTCCAAGTCAAGATGGTGAATTGCTTGGAAGGGAACTTGGTGTTGCCATGTATCAGTTGCCCTTGTCCTTCTAGAGATAGTGGTCATGGGTTTGGCATGTGCTGTCTAAGTACCGTATATACTCGAGTAATAGCAGATATCATGTAAACATCGCCACCCCCCTACCCCCCCATTTTTGGCCAAAATATCAGCAATTTTCCATATATCGCACGTAAAAAGTCAACCCTAGCTCTTCACCGATATCGGATCAACATTTATGAGCCAATGTACTGGTCATTGTGTTTTTTTTCAGGTTTCCAGTCTGTTGGTCATCCTGCTCTAAGCTGTTTAATCTATTTCTGTCCTAACTCTATCATGCTCTTGTTGGGCAAACAACTACATAATGACTCTGGTATTCTATATTACACAATAGTACTCCAGCCAGCCAGCTGTTGTGCTTTGCTCCAGGTTTTCAGAATTACTGTAATTCATTATTTGTTTTTTTCTTTATTTCTTTACTGGGCTTCTGTTAATAATATGGTATAAATTTTAACAGGCATGAAGTTTAGCCACTCAAAAATAATATCCGTGTAATAATCGACCCCATAAATTTAATCTTAAAAGTAGTAAAAAACATTTGACTATTACTCGAGTATGTACAGAAGCTTTGGTGAATTCCTGTAGTGCTTCTTGTAAATGGTGCACACTGCAACTACTGTCTGTGGTGGTAGGAATAGATACTGATAGTTGTGCTGCCAATCAACTGGGTTGCTTTATCCAGGCTAGGGTCCATTTTTTTTTCACATGTTGTTGGAGCTGCATCCATATAGGCAAATGAGGAATATTCCTTCACGATCCTGAAGGAGTTCCATGTCAGGCATCGGGAAGTCAGGAGGTGAGCTATTCACTTCAGGATTCCTAGCCTCTGACCTGCTCCTGTAGCCAAAGGATTTATGTGGCTAATCCAGTCAGTTTCAGATCAATGGTAACCCAGGATGTTGATAGTGTCTCAATACAATGTCAAAGGGCTATGGTTAGATTGCCTGTTGCTGGATATGGTAAGTGCCTGTATTTGTGTGGCACAAATATTGCTTGCTACTTGTCAACCCAAATGTGAATATTGTCCAGATCTGGGGGAATTTGGACATGGAACGTTTCAGTATAAGAGGAGTCACAAATTCTGCAGAACATTGTGCAATCATCAGCGAATATCCACACTTGTGACCTTATGATAGAGCGAAGGTCATTGATGAAGCAGCTGAAGATGGTTGGGCCTTGGACACCACTCTGAAGAATTCCTGCACAGAGGTGCTAGAGCTAAGATGGCTGACCTCCAACAAACACAATCTTCTTCCAATGTGCCAGGTATGATTCGGAACACCAGAGAGTTTTCTCCTCACTCCTGTTGACTGTAGTTTTTTTTTTGCTAGGGCTCCTTGATAACACATTTGGTCAAGTATGGCCATGATGTCAATGTCAGATTCGCTTCACTTCAGGAATTCAGCTCTTTTATCCACATTTGGACCAAAGCTGTAAAGAGATCAGGAGCTGGGTGGCCCTGTGGAAACCCAAACTAGGCGTCACTGAGCAGGCTATTACTGAGCTGTTCTCAAACATACATGGCCCATGGATGGGGAGACAATATTGTTCAATCTCTGGCTTCTTGCTTGATGTGCAGCCTCAGTCACAAATATGGATATCTAGCTCAAGACTAACTCACTGAGGCTCTTTAGATGATGTCTTCTGAAACCCTGACTTCTATCATCAAAGGTAGCAAATGCATGGGAGCACTCCCACCTGTAAATCCCCCTCCAAGCTACACCACAGCCTGAGCTGGAACTAAATTACCATTCTTTCACTGTTGCTAGTGAAAGTCCTTTCGAACAGCATTGTGAGTGCGCTTAGACCATGAGGACCACAGCAATTCAAGAAGGTCGTTCATCTCCATTTTCTGCAGGGGAATTTAGCCATGCTCTTGTTGATTGGTAGAGGAGCCTCAAAGGGCTGAATGGTCTCCTCCTGTCTGGAGTGAGCTAGAAACGCTCCCATGAATGGATGTATAGAAAAAAAACAACCTTGTCGTTGGCCTGCCAGGAGAACATTCAAACTACACTCATCCATAGAGCAGTCTTCTCCAAGTGTCCTTGCCTCCTTTCCATTGCTGTTCTGCACCTGAAAGACCAGGTCTAATTAACCAGCCACTACCAAGCAACTGATGTCCCTGCCTCCCTGCCAGTCACAGCTCTCTGCGTTCTTGGAAATGGGAGTAAGAGTTTAATCTATTTCTGTTCTAACTCTATCATGCTCTTGAAGGGCAAACGATTACATAGTGACTCTGATATTATATATTACATGATAGTACTCCAGTGTAGGGTGCACTGCTCAGGTGTCACCCATCAGATGAAGCATTAAACTGAGGCTGTATCTGTCCTCTCAGGTGGATGTCAATGCCCTTTCCCCTGTCCTTAATACACCTGAATGAAGGTCACTAATCATAGAGTCATAAAAGAATCATAGAACCCCTACAGTGTGGAAATCAGTCCTTCTGCCCAACAAGTCCACACCGACCCTCCGGAGAGTAACCCACCCAGACCTATTTCCCTACTTTATATTTCCCCTGACTAATTCACCTTACCTACACATCCCTGAACACCATAGGCAATTTAGCATGGCCAATTCACCTAACCTGCACATTTTTGCATTAATATCTCTTAAAACTGTGCACATGCTTGAACAAGAAGTGTTGAAGGGAATGGCTTCAACTTGAATTTTGTGGAATAATTGCTGGTGTTTACTATCCAGGCTCTTTCATGAGGAACTGAATCTTTGGCATTACCTACAGAATATAAGTTGTCACATCTACATGGAAATGCAAGCTTGCTATACTGGAAGAAAGTGAGGATTGCAGATGCTGGAGATCAGAATCAAGAGTGTGGTGCTGGAAAAACACAGCAGGTCAGGCAGCATCTGAGGAGCAGGAAAATTGACGTTTCAGACAAATATCCTTCATCAGGAATGAAGCTTGTGAGCCGAGGGGGTGGAGCGATAAATAGGAGGGCTTGGAGCTGGGGGGGAAGGTAGCTAAGAGTGCGATAGATGGAGAAAGGTGGGGGTAATGGTGATAGGTCGGAGAGGAGGGTGGAGCAGTAGGTGAGCAGGAAGATGGACAAGTAGGACAGGTCATGAGGGCAATGCCGAGTTGGAAAGTTGGATCTGGGATAAGATGGGGAAAGGGGAAATGAGGAAACTGTTGAAATCCACATTGATCCCATGTGGTTGGAGGGTCTGAAGGCAGAAGATGAGGCATTCTTCTTCCAGGCATTGGGTGGTTAGGGTTTGGCGATGGAGGAGGCCCAGGACCTGCATGTCTTTAGCAGAGTGGGAGGGGGAGTTGTAGTGTTTGGCCACGGGGCAGTGGGGGTGGTTGGTGCGGGTGTCCTGGAGACATTCTCTGAAGCATTCTGGAAGTAGGCGTCCTTTCTCCCCAATGTAGAGGAGACCGCATCGGGAGCAATGGATACAGTAAATGACACATGTGGAAGTGCAGGTAAAACTCTGAAGGATGTGGAAGGCTCCTTTGGGGCCTTGGACGGAGGTGAGAGGGGAGTTGTGGGCGCAGGTTTTGCAGTTCCTGGGTTGGCAGGGGAAGGTGCCAGGAGGGGAGGGTGGATTGTTGGGTGGCGTGGACCTGACAACAGAGTTGCAGAGGGGATGTTCTTTACGGAAAGCGGATAGGGGTGGGGAGGGAAATATATCTCTGGTGGTGGGGTCCATTTGTAGGTGACTCGGTACACTGTATGAGCAGCTGCTCATGATTAAAGCTGCTCATTGGCCTCTCTAAGAAACTACAGGGGCCTGTGTGGTCTCACGTGTTCTAGAGGAAAACCAATTCCTGCTCTGTCTACAAGAGTTTCCTATCGTAAAGAAGATATGCAAAGGCACCTCGATTATCCAGCATTCGATTATCTGAATTTCGGATTATCCAACAAAATACTCCCCATTTGGCACGATCTCAAGATCTCAATGCTTGGCTAAGCTGTGTTATCCAGCATTCGATTATCAGAACATTCGATTATCCAACAAAATACTCCCCATTTGGGTGTGATTTGGATAATCGAGGTTCCTCTGTCGTTTATGGCCTGTTCGCAGCTAATTACAGGTTATGTTGCTATGGCGGACAGATACTTTGAGGAGGATCCGACATTTGGTCTCACACCTTTTGAGATACTAAGCTGTTTTGCTCAAAAGTCCATGTCACACCATCATACTGGGTGTCGTGTATAGCACGCCTGAGCATTAGCCATTTCAGATGCACATACAACAGTCACCTCCGTGGGAGAGAAAGGGAAAACTGAAACACAAAGCGAAACTGACAGAAGAAGGTTGGCAGAATCTGCAGGTCACTAAGAATTGGTTCTTGTCCAGCTTGTTTTGTTAATTTTAAGTGCTTGTGCTTATTTCTCATTGCTTTGCAAGGTCATGAATTGTGTCAAGAAATTTATAGGCTTCATAAAGAAATGGTCAATTCATGTGGTCACTTCGAATTACCCATTGAATTATTGAATACTACAGGAAAATTATGCAGAGAGATATTGCTGGTAGTTTCATGTCCTTAACCTTTCAAGGTCCCAGTTTAAAAATGTCTTTCATTTGCATTCAAAACACACAATCATACCCATCAATTAATTCAGAGAAAGTTAGGAGTGAAATATTTCCGATGAGATATACTGAAAACAGCATTGCAGCTTTAACTGTTTCTAAAGAGACAATGTGGTTGCTTGGGAATAATTAAATCAGATTAACTTTGTAGTTAATACAAAGGACAAAATTGACAAAACACAGAAAATGTTGGCTTGATTTTGCACAAGTAATGTGAGTAAGACTGTGAGCATTCAACATCACTACTGCTGTGAAACTGACAGGAAATTCTGCTCTGTTTTGTTTCGGCCCAGAAAGGGAGCATTGAAAAGCAGAGAAGTTATTTTAAGCTTATATCAACCTTGTTTAGGTCTTACTCAGGATACTGTTTAACTGTTTGGTCTTCATGTTGTAAAAAAGATAAAGATGCTTTGGAGATGCTGCAAAAATGATTCACCTGATTGTTGTATGAGTTGGGATCATATTCCTGCCAGGGAAAATATAGAGGAACACCTATAGGCAATGTTCAGTCAAATGCAGAAATCCAAAAGTTGCTGTCAGTGATCCCTTATTTGACAACAGGGTGCTCTTTTGATAGCAGTCAGTTAGAAATCACTGAACTGATGAATATTTATCCATTAAGGCCATTGGTACTGCTGCAAAAATTCCTTGCGCCTTGTTGAATGAAGTGTAACCTGTCATTAATTGCATACTAAGTTCATAATTACTGCTGAGCAATCTAACTGAACTTGACAAACTAACTCTAGGTGTGTGGAATGTTACATTTCTCCAAAATTTCAGTTTTAACTTTCTTTTAAAAGAAAGATTGTTTGTGATCATTTGAAAAGTCCCAATCATTGATTTTGCCTCTTGTAAATCTTTTCGTAAAGGGAACATTTTAGGGCTTAATACTTGCCACTGTGGTGGCTGTAGTTATACATCACATTGATTGGCTGTGTATCCTGTTTGATGACATCACTGTTGTTGCATGCCTGGAGACCCCTTGACTTGACATCACATTCAGACTCATGTCTGGAACGAGGAAATCCATAGCACAGAGATCCCTACATCATTGTGGGAAGCTTATTGTGAAATCAACTGGCAGTGTGCTCAATGACCACTGACTATAAAACCCAGATAATAAATATGCAGAATAAGTAACTGTCAAATTAATCTCAATATTAGACAGATATGAGCTTGTGTATTTTGGCAGCAGGAGTAAGTATGTTTGCATAATGAGAGTCTATACAGTGGTCATAATAACAGCCTGAATAGAATGGAGAAGCTAATGAATCGAACAGGACAAATATAAAACAGGCTTAAAATATTTTCAAAAATTAGGGTTCTGAAGTATAGAATTGAAAAGCAGAGAATTAATGTTAAAATTGTATTGAATCCTGTTTGGATCACACTCAGACTGCTGTTCAACTTTTTGGTGGTTAAAAAGGAAAAAGACTCATTGGAAGTACTCCAGAAAAGGATTCGCCAGAATGTTTTAAGAACTGAGAGGGTATGCTTGTCAGGGAAGGTGGAGTTAACTGAGGCTCCTTTCTTTTAAAAAGAGAAGGCTGAAGGCTGACCTGATGAAGGTTTACCAACCACGAAGGTAATTGATAGGGTAGGTTTAAGGGAAATTTTCCATTTGTACCTTGTCTGAACTCAAAGGTAATGAATATACTGCTGTCACCAATCTCCATGCTACATTCTGGAACGTGATCCCGTCTTCCACCTACCAACCTACACCCCATCCAAAGCTCTAGTTTCCCCTCTTGGATCCAACTCTCTCCTGACCTCTTAAGTTCCCATCTTCCCCCGAACCCAGTGTCCAATTTTCTTCCTTACAGTCCACTCATCCCCTGACTAACCTGTGATCCTCTCTCTGGCCTCTGAGCATCTCTTACCCGAGATTCTGTTGCTCCCTCAGGTCTCTGCTCTTCTCTGACTGCAACCTTCAATTTCCTTCCATATCCCCATATTCCTTAATCCAATGAAATTGATTATATTCAATATTAAAGATACTCATCGAGTGAGCATTCACAGCCCTCATAATTCCAAAGATTCTGTGGGTGAAGAAATAAATCCACGCATCAACCCTAAGTGGGTGATCATCTTATCCTGAAATTAATTTTTGTGTCTCTGGTCAAGGGAACTAGTAACTCAGTATTTACTTTGATATTCACTCTATAAGCTTTAATAACATCTCTCCTCATTTTTCCAAACCATAGAGAATGCAGGACCATCCTACTCCTTCTTTGATTTGATTTGATTTACTATCATCACATGCACCTAAGTACAGTGAAAAGTTTTGTTTGTGTGCAGTACAGGGATATCATACTACACAGTGTATTCAGGTAATAGAGCGAAGAATACAATGTTACAGCTGCAGAGAAAGTGCTCAAAGAGTGATCAACGTGAAATTTACAATTTGAGAGGTCTATTCAGAAGTCCATTAATAGTGGGGAAGAGGCTGTTCTTGAATCTGGTGGTACGTGTTCATAAGCCTTTGTATTTTCTCCCCAACAGAAGAGGTTGGGAAGAGATTATAGCCAGGGTGGGAGGGGTTGTTGATTATGTTGGCTGCCTTCTCCTCATAGGGCAACCCTTCACTCCATGAAACAATTTTGTGATGTTTTGTTGCATCCCTTCTAAGGCAGGAAGGAAACAAACAGCTGCACCATACTTGAGGTGTGAGCTAACCAAAGTCCTATGTACTTTCAGCAGGTCTTCTGTACTCTTGTGCTCCAACCTCCTTATAAATTAAGATTAACAAATCATTAACCCTCAACCCTACACATACATGGACTTTAGGTTTCTGTAGTTTATCTACAAGAATAACGGTGATATAGCAGGAAAGTGTACATGAGGAGTGACAGATCAGCCATGATCCTATTGATTGGCAGAAGAGACCTGAGGTGCCAAATGGCTTGCTCCTATTCCTACCTCCTGTGGCCTTATAGTCTGATAAGAATTTCCAACTGCATTGAAATATCAATATTTACTATTCTGTTTTGAAAAGTTTCTGCTTTTTGACTGATGATACATCTTCCCCCACCTTGCCTGGTCACTGAAACAGTCTCTCTATTTCATTGCAGCTCCTTTGCATCCTCATTGCACACTACATCCCTACCTGTCAATATTACTCCTGAGTTACTCTTCTATACTCTGAGTTACTCTGCTATAAAGTCTCAACAGGTATCTATCATTCATATGAAAACTGTCATGTACGCTCATGTGAAACTCAGCTGCTGACATCACAGAAGAGGATAAAAAAATCAATATCAAAATTCAGAATTAGTTTGGATAGATGCAGGAAGTGATGGAGATAAAGAATAGGGCAACCAAATGCAATAAGGCTTGGTCAGGAAGTGTCAATATGGTTGATTTGAATATCTTGCTTTCAGGGTATTGCTACCTTGAAACCTGCCACAGTCGGTTCTTTTAAGGTTGTTCTTGTAATAAACACTCGAATTGGAAGGAATGCCATGTAGAATCATGGAATCCCTACAGTATGGAAGCAGGCTGTTCAGCCCGCCAAAGAGCATCTTACCCTCCCACCCTGCCTATCCTATCTCTGGAGCACTACATTTCCCATGGTAAACCCATGCATCGCTGGACACTATGGACAATTTAGATTAGATTCCCTACAGTGTGGAAACAGACCCTTCGGCGCAACAAGTCCATACCGACCCTCCGAAGAGTAACCCACCCAGACCCATTTCCCTCTGACGAATGTACCTAACACTATGGGCAATTTAGCGTGGCCGATACACCTAACCTGCACTTCTTTGGACTGTGGGAAGAAACCAGAGCACCCAGAGGAAACCCACACAGACACAGGGAGAATGTACAAACTCCACACAGACACCCAAGGCTGGAATCAAACCTGGGACCCTGGTACTGTGAGGCAGCAGTGCCAGGCACTAAGCCACTGTGCCGCCCTTAGCATAGGCCAGTTCACCTAACCTGCACATCTTTGGATTGTGGGAGGAAACCAAAGCACCTGGAGGAAACCCACGCAGACAATGTCCAAACTCTACACGGACGTCGCCCGAAGATGGAATTGAGTCCAGGTCCCTGGCACTGTGAGGCAGCCGTGCTAACCACTGAGCCACTCTGCACCCTTTGTAGCAGGGCAAGTGCGAACATGTCCCAATATTCAACATACAGTCTCAGAAAGGATAACAGGCTATTTCATGAACTGAGATTTCTTGTGCTATCCCCAAGCAATTGACAGTGGCATCATATCTTCTAAGAGCACAACAATACAGTCAGTGCTACTCTTCAGAGGTGTTTTGCTTGTATATTGAAAATTCAATTATCAGGGATTTAAGGTGAGGTGTAAAGTCCGAGTTATTGTGAATTTGCTATGCGGAACAACATAAATAACATAGATCTGTGAAAATTTCCTCTGTAATTTCTGTGAAAATTATAAATTGGTTCTGAAATAGTGTGTCATGTTACTGAACAAGAAAATTCCTCACTTAATGTGCCAACAATGTTGATGGATTAAAACAGCTGAACAACATCCTATTCCATGGCCACGTACAGCCCCAGTCTTTTTTTTTGCAATAAGATACAACGAAAACATTAAAATCTTTGACTAGAAGGCACGGTAAAAGAATATCTTTGATTTCAAATTATTGCCATCTCTCAGAGTCTAATGTTATCTTTTTGTCCAAATTTTATCCTGCCACATATTCTCTCTTTATTATCATTATCCTTTTGTTGATACAATATACTAGAATGGTTGGCAGTAGGGAGGAAGTGAGGCCACAATTATGATGAAGTTCATGACATCATTATTTTGAAACTTGGCTCCTGAGAATGGCTTAGTTTCCTATTTGAGGACGATGATGAATACCGGGAATTTGGAAATGTGTCTTCATACATTTAAATGAGGCAATTAAAATTCTTGAGGTAAATAGCTCATTGCAAGGACAAAAGAGAGGAAATAAAATTGAGCTGTAGTGTAGCAACAATATGTCACATGACACAAGAAGACAGAGAATGAAAGAGTTTCCCTTTTGAAAGAGAGAACCATCCAGAAGGTCAGTCAGTGTGCAGATTTCTTTCAGATAGCAGGAGTGCTGATTCATAATCTCCAGAACAGTCAGGGCAGAAGAAAATAAGCCGTGAGTGGTTCACTGTCATTTAGAGAAAGTTCCAGACACAAAAGGTTGTGGAAAAGCAGTTTAAGAAACTCATGGTAAGGAATAAATGAGCTATGTCAGCAGTTTGTGTAAAGATCTCAGGAAGAGATATTCACTAAAGAAGATAGCATTAAATGTACATGTAAGTTTGCAAGAAAGAAACAAAATATGGCCCTGTCAACTGAAAAAGAAATCTGAAGTGGAAACAGATGACTTTCTGCTGAAGCTTGTGTATCAAACAGCATGGTGGCTCAGTGGTTAGCAGTGCTGCCTTACAGCACCATGGTCACAGGTTCAATTCCAGCCTTGGATGACTGTGTGGAGTTTGCACATTCTCCCCATGTCTGTGTGGGTTTCCTCCCACAGTCCAAAGATGTGTATTGGCCATGTTAAATTTTTCATAGTGTTGGAAGGATCAGTTGGTGCAGACTTGTTGGGCCAAAGGGCTTGTTTCCACACTGTAGGGAATCTAATGTTGAAACTAAAATAATTGAATCTTTATTTGTAATAAGGCCATTTCAGCTCATTCTTACATAGTGTAAAATAGGTTTTGTTCCTTTTCACAAACTTTGATATTCTTTTGTTGAAAATAAATTGGCAGCCTCTCGTGAACACATTCATTAACTGATCACTGCAGCAACCAAATTGCAAAAATAAAACTTATTGTTGATCAAGCTAGATTTTAGTTGAAACTGTGTTGCTGGAAAAGCGCAGCAGGTCAGGCAGCATCGAAGAAGGGCTCATGCCCCAAACATCGATTCTCCTGCTCCTTGGATGCTGCCTGACCTGCTGCGCTTTTCCAGCAACACATTTTCAGCTCTGATCTCCAGCATCTGCAGTCCTCACTTTCTCCTACAAGCTAGATTTTACTCAATAATCTGACTTGTCCAGTATTACTATCAGCTGGGATCAGAACATAATTTTGTATTTAAGATATTGTGGGGCCATTGTAGCTCAGAGTGATGGACAAGCAGAACTTGCTTCAGGAGATCTGATGAGCAGAGCTTTTTTTTATGAACTGAAGTCTACGGACTGTGGGTGATATGATAAGGACAGTCTAGAGATTACTAGAACAGTTGGACTGGATGTGGGGAAACACAGTTCGAGGTTTCTGTGAGAGACAGGAGCTTGGGGTCGAAGTAGAGGCAACAGAGTTCACAGTGTTAGAGGTTTGAAGTTGTAGCTCCTAGAGTACATGGGATTGGCATTGCCTTTCAAATTTGAATAGGATAGTCTACAAGAATCTGCAAATGGGGACAGAGTTAGTGTTACTGTCTGCAGGTGATGGCTTCAGTCTTCACCCAGAAGAAGTTCCAGTTCATCCAAGCTGGATATCAGACAGAGTACCAGCATTGAGAGAGTAGAGGGAAATGAAGGTGGGCAGAGCTGACACCGTCACTACTGTATACATAATATGAAAGTAGATGGCAGAGAATGTGCCACATATATTGCAAAAGCAATGTTATTGGAAGCTCTCAGAAGATTCTAAAAGATTTGCTGTATGTACTCGAGTACAACTTGATCCATATAAAGTTGACTCCCATCTTTTAGGCAAGAAGTTAAATTAAGTTTTCGTATACCTCATGTACATGTCTGCTCCTAACAAATAGAAATCCGATCTCTTTCTACTTAGCATGACTCAGCGTTGTAGTCAAACTCACCCTCGTACAAACATACAACATAAGCAATTAATCCATGATAGAATCGTTAAGAAAGGTGACTGTTCAGTTCCTTATGTCTGTACATCTCGTTTGGTTTCATTTGCACTACTTTTGAGGCAAAGACAACCTCTGAGCTGGCAGCTCTACCAAAGGTGTTACCAGTATAAAAGTCAGCACCCTGCTTTCTGACGAAAGATTTGTAAGTTAGATTTTTACACAAGGATAGAGCACAAACAGGTTCCAACTAAAACAGCTCTTTCAGAATCTTGAACTGTTTGGTTTTAAGGAAAGGAATTAATGTATGATCCAGTCTTGTGATTAATGAGAAAATATCGCATCTGAAAAGCAGATTATAGTCAGTGAATCAATACCAGATTTGCCTGTGGCTGATGAAGATTCTGTTCCATTCTGCCCACATTGCTCACTGAACGTACACAGCACTTGCCTGTAGCCTTGATATTATTTTGTTTTGGCCCGTAATCTGGCAACCTCACAGCGTTCTCAGTTATTGATGCTGACAGTGAATCATGCATTAATTCTGCCATTTGCTGTAACATTAAGTACTCCCCTGTGGATATAGAAAGACCCAACTGAAGTTGAGTAATAAAATCACGCAGATCCAGAAATGTCAGTCAGGCTTACAGTGACGAAGAATTTGCTTCAAGTACCACTTGCTTTTTTAAGACGTGTTCAAATGAAAATGTCCAAAGATATATTTAAGAGAATATTGGGAGTCTTGGAGATTACAGCAAAAACACAAGCACAATCTACAACTGTTGCTCACTATCCAACACATATCCAAAAAGTGTCTTCCAAAATCATTGTTAAAGAAAAGGGGGAGTATACTTCAAATACTTGTGTGAATTGGGTGCTGTTGGATCAGCCGCCCATTGTGCATCTCTCTGAAGTATCATATCTACTCTGTGTCATTGATGCTTCATGTGAAGTCAACAAAAATATTATTACACTGTTCAGGATAGAAGACACAAAAAGATTACCCAAGAACTGTCTTACAGTCTTGTAACATTTACTCATTAATTTCAGCATATCCACTTGCACACTTTGACTATCACTGTGGTAAGGTAACCTCACGATATATTTTATCTATGCAATGACAAAGATTTGCTTCTAAAATAGAAAACAGAGGATTGTTTACAACTGCAAGCAACATGGAAAATGAGAGGGTTAGCAGTCAACTATCAACCAATATCCTTTACTTAAAATGACTGAGGTAGTCTACAATTGCCAATGATTAGACAAGTAACTATTGGCAAAATATTTAGCTCCCAGCACCAACTAATACCTTGATATTCGTAGAATCAGTTACTTTCCCTCTTGCCCACCACCAATGCATGATGGTAGTACTTACCATATTATCTAAATAGCGAGAGGTTGCAGAGCTCTGAGATGCTGAGAGACCTGGGTGTCCTAGTAAATAAATCACAAAAGATTAGTTTGCAGGTATAGTTAGTAATTGGAAAGGTAATTGAATGTTATGTTTATGCAATGATAATTTAGTGTAAGGATAGGGAGGCTGTGCATCAGTTATACAGTACTGGTGATCCCACATCTGGAGTACTGTGTATAGTACAGTACTTACTGAAGGATGTTAACACATTGGTAACTGTTCAGAGAAGGCTTACTAGACAAATACCGGGAATGAACAGATTGCCTTATGAGGACAAGCTAGACAGGCTGGTCCTGCATCCTCTGGGGTTTAGAAGAATCAGAGGTGACTTAATTGAAACATATAAGAGGATTTGATCAGGTGGATGTTGAAAGGATGTTTTGTCTTGTGGGAGAATCTAGCATGGGGGATCATGTTTAAAAATAAAATGTTGCCTATTTAAAACAGAGGTGTGGAATTTTTGTTTTACTCTCAGAGTTACAAGTTTTGAAATTGCCTTCCTGAAAAGGAAATGAATGCAAAATGTTTAAATATTTTTAAGATGGAGATAAATAGATGCTTGAAAATGAAGGGGATGAAAGGTCATTGGGGATGTGCAGGAATGTAGAATTGAGGATAAAATCATATCATTCGTGAACGTATTGAATGGTGGAGCAGGCTTGAAGGGCTAAGTGGCCGACTCTTGTTTCTAGGTAATTTTTATACCATTTACTGGATGGATTGCAGCAACTCACCAAAGCTTCCTTGACAGCACCTTCTGAACCTAAGACCTGGAAGGACAGAAGCAGCAGATGTGTGGAAACACCACTACGTTCAAGTTTCCCTCCGAGTCACAAACAATATCACCTATATGGAACGATATCGCTATTCTTTCACTGTCACTGGGTCAAAATCCTGGAACTCCATTACTAACAATACCAATGATGTATCTAACCCCCGGAATACAGCAGTTCAAGAAGATACCTCATCACCATCTTCTCAAGGAAGTTAGGCCTAAGATATTAATGCGGGCCCAGCCAGGGACACTTACATTCTGTGAATAAATAAATACATACCTCTAAATTTGAATATAGACATAGTTAGTAGAATATTTCACTAATATTTGCTAGACCTCCACACTGGGTAAATTATACTTTTTGTTCTGATTTGTAAAGCTGAGTGAAGCATTGTTGACAACATACCGAGATTTCTTTTACACTATACAACTGCTTCATGTGAGATAAGGCGTAAGATTACCAAGACAATGATCCAAACATTTCTGCTATGAGTTTGCCATCAAAAAGGCAGGTCCAAGTTCTGATCCAGGATGTGTAAAGTAGAACGGGTGATTTCAATGTCAAATTAAATACCGAATGAAAAATAAAGAGGAAAGGCACATTGGGTGACGAGAGAGAAAACAGGAAAAGGAAATAGAGTTTTTATTTAAATTTAGCATTAAAAGCATCTCCAACAATGATGGAAAATGACTAAATGAGTTTCCATAAATTATTTGTTTTTGGTGTCAGATTACTTAGCAGCAATTAGCACTTAGTATGTTGTTAGAAGGATGCTTAGACTTGAAATAACTTAGAACATAGAACATAGAACAATACAGTGCAGAACAGGCCCTTCGGCCATCGATGTTGCGCCGACCTGTGAACTATTCTCAGCCTGTCCCCCTACACTATCCCAAAATCATCCATGTGCTTATCTAAGGATTATTTAAATCTCCCTAATGTGGCTGAGTTGACTACATTAGCAGGTAGAGCATTCCACACCCTTACCACTCTTAACGTAAAGAACTTGCCTCTGACATCTGTCTTAAATCTATCATCCCTCAATTTGTAGTTATGCCCTCTCATAAAAGCTAACGTCATCATCCTAGGAAAAAGACTATCACTGTCTACCTTATCTAATCCTCTGATCATTTTGCATGCCTCCATCAAATCCCCACTTAGCCTTCTTCTTTCCAATGAGAACAGAACCAAGTCTCTCAGCCTTTCCTCATACGATCTTCCCTCCAAACCAGGCAACATCCTGGTAGATCTCCTTTACACCTTTTCCAATGCTTCCACACCCTTTCTGTAATGGGGTGACTAGAACTGTACACAATATTCCAAGTGTGGCCACACCAGTGTTTTGTATAGTTGCAGCATGATATTGCGGTTCCGGAACTAAATCCCTCTACCAATGAAACCTAACACACCGTATGCCGCCTTAACAGCACTATCCACCTGGGTGGCAACTTTCAGGGATCTATGCACATGGACTCCAAGATCCCTCTGCACATCCACACTACCAAGAATCTTTCCATTGACCCTGTACTCTGCTTCCTGTTATTCTTCCCAAAGTGCATCACCTCACATTGAGCTGCATTGAACTCCATTTGCCACCTCTCAGCCCAATTCTGCAGTTTATCCAAGACCCCCTGTAACCTTTAGCATTCTTCCAAACTGTCCACTACTCCACTTTAGTGTCATCTGCAAACTTACTAACCCATCCACCTATGCCTGAGTCTAAATCATTTATAAAAATGACAAACAGCAGTAGTCCCAAAACAGATCCTTGTGACATACCACTAGTAACTGGACTCCAGACTGAATATTTTCCATCAACCACCATTCGCTGCCTTCTTCCAGAAAGCCAGTTTCTAATCCAAACTGTTAAATCACCCTCAATTCAATGCCTCTGCATTTTCTCCAACAGCCAATCATGTGGAACCTTATCGAAGGGTTTACTGAAGTCCATGTACACCATGTCAACTGCCCTACACTCATCTACATGCTTGGTCACCTTCTCAAAAAACTCAATGAGGTTTGTGAGACACAATCTGCCCTTGACGAAACCATGTTGACTATCTGAAATCAAGTTGTTGCTTGTTTTACCTGTGATGAGTTTATTTATTTTCTACCCATGCAAGTACTGGAATTTTATGTCAATCAAAATGTGTTTGAGCCAGAAGCTGAGCTGTCATTTTTTGCAAAGCTAATGGTAGAACAATTACTCTCTGATAGCAACTTCTTGATTTCTTTGATTTATTGGGCATCAGCCTTGCCTGAAGCTGTTACGGCATTTTCCACTTAAATAATGACAAACATTGTTAACCTCACCATTATTTTGACATCAATATTTGACCAACAGTAAACTGACTGATGCCATGGGATACTGTGAATAGCTTTCAGCTGGAAAT
Organism: Chiloscyllium punctatum; assembly: GCF_047496795.1. Classification (NCBI taxonomy): domain Eukaryota; kingdom Metazoa; phylum Chordata; class Chondrichthyes; order Orectolobiformes; family Hemiscylliidae; genus Chiloscyllium; species Chiloscyllium punctatum. The sequence goes on along the minus strand of NC_092747.1, from coordinate 20,292,288 downwards.
GAAGTAATATTTGCACAGAAAATAATACAATGTCACAACATTGATTGTAAAATTGTTAAATGGAGATGATTCAAACAATTGTGTGTATGGCAGGAGCATATCAGTGGTGGCTCCTTAATCAAAGGTGTTGACTAGTGATAATTGGGTACAACTAGCATGATTTTTAAAAATATAAGTTTGGCATTCAGTGCCAGTACTAAATAGTTCCAGATCTCGTGCAACAAGACCTGTTGTTGAATAAGTTCCCTCAAACCTGCACTCCAGGAGGGTAATCACCGCTAATGTGGCATGGTGGCTCAGTGGTTATCACTGCTGCCTCGCAACATCAGGGTCCCAGGTTTGATCCCAGCCTCGGGTGACTGTCTATGTGGAGTTTGCACATTCTCCCCGTGTCTGCGCGGGTTTCCTCCAGGTGCTCTGGTTTCCTCCCACAGTCCAAAGATGTGCAGGTCAGGTGAATTGACCATGCTAAATTGCCCGTAGTGTTAGGTACATCCGTCAGAGGGAAATGGGTCTGGGTGGGTTACTTTTCAGAGGGTCGGTGTGGACTTGTTGGGCTGAAGGGCCTGTTTCCACACTGTAGGGAATCTAATCTAATGTAGTACTGTGATAGGTCAATTTCCATTGCAGCGTCTTTGAGATTCTCAATCACTATTTCTAATTGTTCTTGACGGGCAAGAATTCTATCTTGCAGGTGCAATCACCAAGTCTATTTCAACCTAGCAATATGGAGTAAGTGGTCAGTTTCAACTCTGCCTGATGTCCAAAATATAAATGTTAGGGAATCCAGAAATTAGACATGGTAAATTAAGAAAGAAAACGCAATACTCTGGGGCTATCTTGATGTATTGAACTGCCTTTGCATTCCCTTTAATTTCACTTTGTATTCCTAAACTTTATAGGATCATAAGGTGTAGGAGCAGAAATAATCCAATCAGGCAATTGTGTCTGCTTTGCCATTCAATGAAATTATGACTGATTTGATAATCCTCAACTCCACTTTCCTGTTTTTCCACATAACCTTCCATCGCCTTACTGATCAAAATTTCAAACCACATGGAATATACTTAATGACCCAGCTTCCTGTAACAAAGATTCATTACTTTCTCAGAGAAGACCCATGTCTTCACCCATGTCTTAAATAGGTGACCCTTTACTCTGAGATTATGCCCTCAGACCCTAAACCCTTCCACAACGGTAAACGGCCATTCTGTCAAGTTCTCTCTGATATGTGTATCTTTCGATAAGGTCTCCTCTCATTCTTCTAAGTTCCAACAAGTATAGACCCAACCTACTTAACTTCTCCTCATAAGAAAGTCCTTCGACATCAGGATCAAACTGGATGCACTTTTATCCATTTGCCTTCCTATTACCTGGTAAACTTGGTCTTACGTCACATACCAGGTTATAGTCCAACAGGTTTATTTGGAATCACAGAATTTCAGAGTGCTGCTCCTTCATGTGAAAGCACCGAAAACTCGTGATTTCAAATAAACCTGTAGGACTACAACCTGGCATCGTGTGACGTCTGACCTTGTCAATTCTTGTCATCATTGCTGATGAAGGGCTCTGGCCTGAAACGTCAACTCTCCTGCTCCCTGGATGCTGCCTGACCTGCTGTGCTCTTCTAACAATGCACTCTTGACTCTGATCTCCAGCATCTGCAGACCTCACTTTCTCCTTGTCCACCTCAGTCTAACACCATCACCTCCACATCTCTGGTAAACTTGGGTGCTACTTTTTTTTCGTGATTTATACACAAGGGCTCCCAAACCCCTCTCTGTAACTTTCTGCGTAAACAGGCAGTTCTCTGCCAAAAGTAAAACTCAAGGAGAGATTATTAAGTGTAAAATGTTTAGCATTTCACAGTTACAAAAGCTATAATTTGTTTCTCTCTATCACTATGTGACTGGAAATATTACCTTTGGTCATATCACCACATCTCTTCTTTCCTGCCTGGGTATCATTTCCCACTCACATGTCTGTGACATTCCTTGAAAATGTATTAACATAATGTCACTTTCCAAGTGTAAATTGTTCTGTTGAGCATTACCAGCTGCAAATTACAATTCATTCTTCAGTATTCCTTCACTGGACTCTTGGAAGCAGCAACAATCTCCTGAACAGGAAAGACATCTATCAGTTACTTTGCCATTCAAAATCTGAATTCCATGACTTTGACAGCAACAACCTACTATAGTCATCCCATGAATAAAACAAACACATTAATCATATTTTGTTAATACGGAAGTGGATATTAAATACTCAGAATCTTACAAGCAAACAGATTTTTAAAAAGCATGGAACAACTCTTGGCTGCCTCATTTCACATGTGTTGCGAGCGGCACGGTGGCACAGTGGTTAGCCAGAGACCTGGGTTTGATTCCCGCCTCAGGCGACTGACTGTGTGGAGTTTGCACATTCTCCCCGTGTCTGCGTCGATTTCCTCCAGGTGCTCTAGTTTCCTCCCACAATCCAACAATGTGTAGGTTAGGTGAATTGGCCATGCTAAATTGCCTGTGGTGTTAGGTGCATTAGTCAGAGGAAAATAGGTGTGGGTGGTGGGTCGGTGTGGACTTGTTGGGCCAAAGGGCCTGTTTCCACACTGTGAGTAACCTAATCTAAGTATTAGATAATGATCTGATTTGTGTCAATAAACATTATAATAAACAGTTGTAAATATAGTGGGTTTTTTCTTCAAAGTAATACTTAAATAGTTTTTTCATTACTTCCATGTTACTTGTGAAAATGAATAACTGGGTGACTAATTTTTTATTATTTAATTTCTGGGAACTTGTCAGCTGCTTGATTTTTTGACCTTGTTGAACTGATGCAAAGTTCAAGAAATGAGGGCACCTTTTGAGTTGGAGGCCTATTTACCATTAAAGTATTAGCAATTTAAATTGCAAATAAATATGTGTTGTTCTCAAAGCTCTGCATCAATGATGCTCGATAATAAGATTTACTCTTCACTGTTGCTTAACGTAAAGTGCCACTTGGCCATAATGAGAGAGGGATATTTGCAGTTTGAATATGATTTATTTGGTAATGACTTTGGTATGTTGACCTCACTGATTGTTTGTTTATTGTTAGCCGATGTTTTAAGTACAGTAGCTTCTCGTTGATATGATTGTGTGAGAAGGTAAGAGGAGATCTTTCATCAAAAGAGAAGGCCCAGACAAGATTTGTTCAAGATGTTCAAACAACCTTGGGTCTGGATGGAGCAGTTAGGGAGAAAGGATGAAGAAGGAAGGGGCACTAAGCAAAACACTTTTCATCCAGCAGGTGGTTAGGGTCTGGCATTTACTCCCTGACAGTGTGATAAGTTCAACCACTGCATTCTAAAAGTTCATTTTTAATCACTCATTCACAATCTAGGGTTTATTTCCCATCGCTAATTGCCCAGAGGGCAGTTCAGAGTCAATCACGTTACTATGGGGCTGGGGCCACAGGTCGACTTAACCAGGTCAACACGGTCGATTTCCTTCCCAAAAGGACATGAGTGAATCAGATGGATTTTGACAACATTCAGTAATGGTTGCATGATCATCACTAGAACAGCTTTATTTTTTTTTAAAAATCAGACTTTTACTGAGTTTCAATTTCACCATCTGCCATAATGCCACTGCTCCCATGACCCTCTGCACCATGCAAAGGGACATTTGAAAAGGAACAGCTTGGAAGGTTACAGGACAGTTTCAGTGAAACGATCACTTTGAGAGTATTGCTGCCAGCTAATGATGCAAGGACAAGAGGATACAGATTTAAAATTCTGGGTAAGGGATACAAGGGGGAATGTGAGGAAAAACTTTCTATTATAATGATCGGATGGTTATGTAATAAACCTGCTGTCCTCAATGGTGGAGAAGCAGAGGTGATCAGTGAAAGGGAATTGGACAAGAACTGCAAGGAAATTAATTTGCAGAGCTACTCAGATGCTTTTACAGAACTTTCACAGTACACTGTAGTCAGATGGTTTGCATTTTTAAAGCTGCCAGAGTGCAGAGGGAGGGTTGCCAGATCACTTTAACAATGGAAGATCCACAAAAGACCGTTCTCAACAAGCAAGATAGCAAAATGCCTCAAGCCATAAATTCTTCCAATCGTTTGAAATGGACGGAAGATTGGTCATTGTTTTGTGAAGCAGCACACACACATTCTGTTTACATTCAAATACATATATACTTCATCTCTTTAGTTTTAAGGAATCTTTGTTGATTGACATTAGGTTGACACTGGGACAGGTCAATTTGCAGTTGATATTTGAGAGAAAAGCACTTCTAACCCGAAAGACCCAGCATTTTGACCCAGTAGAGCAATCCAGTCATCATCCTGCTGTCCACAGGGATGGAGAAGCAGAGGTGATCAAGGAAAGGGAATTGGACAGACACTGCAAGGAAATTAATTTGCCGAGCTACTCCAAAAGAGTCCTCCTCATCAGCGGTCACTCATAGATGTGGATAACTCTTCCACTCTCAGGGTGAGACTATAGGTGGTTGTACAGATCGATGAGACTATCACAGACTCAGTCACACTCAGGACAGAAGGTCTTCATGGGAAGGTATGCGTGAGGCGTTGGAACGGCAGCTTGTTCCTTCCGCTGTTTTGGCCCAGCTTCCACTTGTTCTTAATGGCAAGTCTCGAGGTGCTGTACACCTTCCTGGATACTCCTTCAACAACGATTCCCAGGTGTCTGTGGGAATGCTGTACTTCACCAGTGAGAGTGTCAACGAAACTGTCCCTCTGCCCACCTGGACCCCACCTGGGAGCTGGGAGTAGAGCACCTTCTTGGGAAGTCTCATATCGGTCAAGTGGATGACAAACCCAACCCATCGTAGATCGTCGGTGCCTCAATGCCTCAGAAAGAGTGGAAGGAATGGGACTAATTGGATTGCTCTACTGGGTCAAAATGCCCTCTTTCGGGTTAGAAATGCTTTTCTCTCAAATATCAACTGCAAATTGACGTATCCCAGTGTCAACCTAATGTCAATCAGCAAAGATTCCTTAAAACTAAAGAGATGAAGTATATATGTATTTGAATGTAAACAGAATGTGTGTGCTGCTTCACAAAACAATGACCAATCTTCCGTCCATCTCAAACGAATGGAAGAATTCATAGCTTGAGGCATCTTGCTATCTTGCTTGTTGAGAACGGTCTTTTGTGGATCTTCCATTGTTAAAGTGATCTGGCAACCCTCCCTCTGCACTCTGGCAGCTTTAAAAATGCAAACCATCTGACTACAGTGTACTGTGAAAGTTCTACTGACAAAATTATCATGTTGATTGGGCTCCTTGAGTTCGAGTAGATGCAAGCTGAAGCATTCTGAGTGACAGTACAAATGATTCGTTGCTTATGATCAGACAGATATATTAGTTTCAGGTAACTGATGTTGCTTTTGATATCCACCTCTGCCCCAACCTTTGTGTATTTTATTTATTTATATAGCTGCTCAGGTTTTCTGTTTTTTGTTGATACACGGATTTCTCGAGCAGTGAAGCATTGATCTTTGACAGTAAACAGTACAATGCAGAGAGATAAATCTCTTACCGTGTGGATGCATACCTCACATTCACCTTTCTTCCCTTAAATTTGGCCTCTTTCTTTTCTGCTCCACTTTGCATGGATCCCACAGGCAATCCGATACAGCACCACTTGACCTGGCTTAGCAAAAACCATCCTTAGATGTTCTTGCACAATATGTAAGGTTTTCTATACACAAATGTATCCGCAAGGGTGACTACATCTAATCTAACATGTATTGCACTTTGCCAGAATTTCATCATACCCCTTGATGCCACGGTGGCTCAGTGATTAGCACTGCTGCCTCACAGTGCTAGGGACCTGGGTTCAATTCCAGCCTCGGGTGACTGTAGGTGTGGAGTTTGCACATTCTCCCAGTGTCTGTGTGGGTTTGCTCTGGTTTCCTCCCACAATTCAAAGGTGTGCAGGTTTGGTGAATCGGCCATGCTAAGTTGCCCATAATATGCAGGTTAGGTGCATTAGTCAGGGGTAATTATAGGATAACAGGGTAGGGGAATGGGTCTGGGTGGGTTACTCTTCAGAGGGTCGGTGTGGACTTGTTGAGCCGAAGGGCCTGTTTCCACACTGTAGGGATTCCAAATATAATTTCTCAAATGTTTGAAATATCCTTTGGGAAGCAGAAATCTGCGATCCTTACATGGTCTGGCCCACATGTGATTCCAAACCCACAGCAAGGTGGTTGACTCTCACTGTCCTCTGCAAAAACTCAGCAAGCCATTTGGTTTCCGGACAATAAGGGATAATAAATGCTGGCCTAGCCAGTGAAACCCACATCCCATAAACAATAAAACAGCTCGTGTTTTTCTGAATTTCTAGCCATTTCAGACAGTTTACTGGTCAGTGCATTGAGAATAGGAGTTGGGAGGTCATGTTGTAGCTGCACAGGACATTGGTTACAACACTTTTGGAATACTGAATTCAAATCAGGTCTCCCTGCCCTAGGAAAGATGTTGTGAAACTCAAAAATGTTCAGAAAAGATTTACTTCAGAAAAGATGTTGCCAGGGTTGGAAGGTTTGAGGTAAAAGGAGAGGCTGAATAGGCTGGGGCTGTTTTCTCTGAAGTGTCAGAGACTAAGGGGTGACCTTATAGAGGTTTATAAAATCATGAGGGGCATGGATCGGGTGAAGAGCCAAGGTCTTTTCCCCAGGATAGTGGAGTCAAAACGTGTGGCGCTAGAAAAGCATAGCAGGTCAGGCAGCATCTGAAGAGCAGGAGAGTCAACATTTCAGGCATAAGCCCTTCATCATACGAAACTGTAAGGGAGTACTGTAACACACAACTGTAGGGTAGCACTGTAGCAGAGTACTGTAAGGGAGTAATGTAACACAGAACTGTGGGGGAGTACCGTAGCAGAGTAATGTCGGAGTGTACTGTAAGGGAATACTGAGGAGAGTACTGTTGGGGAGTACTGTAGGGGAGTACTGACGAGAGTACTGTAGGGGAGTACTGAGGAGAGTACCGTAGGGGAGTAATGAGGAAAATACTGTAGGGGAGCACTGTAGCGGAGTACTGTGAGGGAGTACTGAGGAGAGTACTGTAGTGGAGTACTGTAGAGGGGTACTGATGAGAGTACCATAGAGGAGTACTGTTGGGGAGTACTGAGGAGAGTACTGTAGCAGAGTATTGTTGGGGAGTAGTGAAGCACAGAACTGTAGGGTAGTACTGTAGGGGAGTACTGAGGAGAGTACTGTAGGTTAGCACTATAGGGGAGTACTGTAGGGGAGTACTGAGGAGAGTATTGTGGGGGAGTACTGTAAGGGAGTACGGTTGGAGAGTACTATAGGGGAGTACTGTCAGAGAGTACTATAGGGGAGTACTGAGGAGAGTACTGTAGGGGAGTACTGAGGAGAGTACTGTAGGGGAGTACTGTCAGAGAGTACTGTAGGGGAGTACTATAAGAGAGTACTGTAGGGGAGTAATGTTGGAGAGTACTGTAGGGGAGTACTGAGGAGAATACTGTAGGGGAGAACTGTAGGTTAGCACTGTAGGGGAGTACTGCAATGGGGTCACCTCAGTTTCTGGTTCCATTTATCTTTAGTCTTAAACACACAAATGCACGTATCCCCTGCAATAAGACCATAAGAATTAGGAGTAGAATTAGGCCATTTGACTCATCAGGTTTGCTGCACTATTCAAACATGGATGATATGTTTCCCAACTCCATTCTCCTGCCCTTACCCAGTAACCTTTGATTCCCCTTACTAATCAAGAAACTATCTGTCTCAGTCTTAAATACATTCAATGACTTGGCCTCCACAGTCCTATTTGGCAATGAGTTCCACAGATTAACCATCCTCTGTCTGAAGACTTTCCTCCTTATCTCATTTTTAAAAGGTTGTCACTTCACTCTGGGGCTGTGCCTTCAGGTCTTAGTCTCTCCTACTAATGGAAACATCTCCTCCACATCCAATCTATCCAGGCCTCTCAGTATTCTGTAAGTTTCAATCAGATTTCCACTCATCCTCCTAAACTCCATCGAGTACAGGTCCAGAATCTTCAACCACTCCTCATATGACACGCCCTTCATCTCTGGAATTATTCTTGTCATTCTCCTTTGGACCCCATCCAGACCCAGCACATTCTTCCTGAGATATGGGGCCCAAGCCTGCTCACAATATTACAAATTCAGTCTGGCTAGAGCAAGCCCACTTTGCTTTCTGTGTACAGACCCATTTTGATTGAACTCTCTCTTATTGTTGTGGTTCTGTTCACCGAGCTGGGAATTTGTGTTGCAGACATTTCGTCCCCTGTCTAGGTGACATCCTCAGTGCTCGGGAGCCTCATGTGAAACGCTTCTGTGATGTTTCCTCCAGCATTTATAGTGGTTTGTCTCTGCCGCTTCCATAAGGCCATAAGACCATAAGGCATAGGAGCGGAAGTAAGGCCATTCGGCCCATCGAGTCCACTCCGCCATTCAATCATGGCTGATGGGCACTTCAACTCCACTTACCCGCATTCTCCCCGTAGCCCTTAATTTCCCGAGACAACTGACAATTCCGGTTATCAGTTCCAGTTGTCCGTTGCAGTGGCCGGTATATTGTGTCCAGGTCGATGTGTTTGTTGATAGAATCTGTGGATGAGTGCCATGCCTCTAGGAATTCCCTGGCTGTTCTCTGTTTGGCTTGTCCTATAATAGTAGTGTTGTCCCAGTCGAGCTCATGTTGCTTGTCATCCGCGTGTGTGGCTACTAAGGATAGCTGGTCATGTCTTTTCACGGCTAGTTGGTGTTCATGGATACGGATCGTTAGTTGTCTTCCTGTTTGTCCTATGTAGTGTTTTGTGCAGTCCTTGCATGGGATTTTGTACACTACATTGGTTTTGCTCATGCTGGGTATTGGGTCCTTCATTCTGGTGAGTTGTTGTCTGAGCGTGGCTGTTGGTTTGTGTGCTGTTATGAGTCCTAGTGGTCGTAGTAGTCTGGCTGTCAGTTCAGAAATGTTCTTGATGTATGGTAGCATGGCTAGTCCTTTGGGTTGTGGCATGTCCTCATTCCATTGTCTTTTCCTTTAGACACCTGTTGATGAAATTGCGCGGGTATCCGTTTTTGGTGAATACATTGTATAGATGTTCTTCTTCCTCTTTTTGCAGTTCTGGTGTACTGCAGTGTGCTGTGGCCCTTTTGAACAGTGTCTTGATGCAACTTCTTTTGTGTGTGTCGGGGTGGTTGCTTTCGTAGTTCAGGACTTGGTCTGTGTGAGTGGCTTTCCTGTAAACCTTTGTGGTGAATTCTCCGTTCGGTGTTCTCTGTACCATCACGTCTAGGAATGGGAGTTGGTTGTCCTTTTCTTCCTCTCTAGTGAATCAGATTCCTGTGAGTGTGGCGTTGATGATCTGGTGTGTGTTCTCTATTTCTGTGTTTTTAATGATTACAAAGGTATCATCTACATATCTGACCCAGAGTTTGGGTTGAATTTGCGGTAAGACTGTTTGTTCTAAGCTTTGCATGACCGCTTCTGCTATGAGTCCAGAGATGGGTGAGCCCATGGGTGTGCCGTTGATTTGTTCATATATTTGGTTGTTGAATGTGAAGTGTGTTGTGAGGCACAGGTCCAGTAGTTTGAGTATGCAGTCTTGTTGTCTGTTCTGTATGTCCAGCAGGTTGGCTATTGTTTCTCTGGCTAGGGCTTTGTCGATAGAGTTGAACAGTGCCATTACATCGAATGAGACCATAGTTTCTTCCTTGTCTATATGTATATTTCTGATGATGTCCAAGAATTCCTGAGTTGACTTTATAGAGTGTCTGGATCCGCTGATCAGGTGTTTCAGTTTCTGTTGTAGTTCTTTAGCCAGTTTGTGTGATGGTGTCCCTGGTAGTGATACTATGGGTCTGAGTGGGATGTCTGGTTTGTGCACTTTAGGTAGTCCATAGAATCTGGGGGTGGTGTTGCTTTCAGGTTTCATTCTCTGTAGGTCAAACCTGGTTATCTGTCCATTTTTTTGCAGGTTCCTCAGTGTGTTGTTTATCCTATTGGTGAGCTGTGGGGTGGGGTCAAACTCTCTTCTGGTAGGTGTTGGCATCTGCAAGTAGTTGTTGCACTTTCTGGATGTAGTCTGCTTTGTCCAGGATGACCGTCATTCTGCCTTTGTCTGCTGGTAATATGATTATGTTCTTATCATTTCTTAGTGTTTTTAGTGCTTCCCTCTCATTGGCATTGAGGTTGTGTATTTGTCTTTTCCTTGTTATCAGGGGTACGATACTTTGTCTCACTGTTTCTTGTGTCTCTTCTGTCAGTCCATTGTTTCTGAGTGTGCATTCTAGTGCTGCTAGGAAGTCTGCTGTCTTGGCGTCCCTGTGGTTGTAGTTGAGTCCCTTGGCCAGTGTTGTTCTTTCCGTGTCTGTGAGCTGTCTGTGGGAGAGGTTTCTAACCCAGGTGTGTGTCGTGGTGTCCTCTCTGTTGTGTGTTAGTTTGGACATTTTTTTCTTTTAGTGCCATTTTTTGGGATGTGTGGTCCTGTTCTGTCCTATGGTGACGGCCTGTTCTATGGTCCGGGTCCATTCCTGATTGGTGGTTTTTGAAATTAATGATCTTTGGCATGCAATTTCTTGTCTGTATTTGTGTAGTCTGTTGTGAGCGTCCGTAATCATTACCTGGATCATCCTGAATCCGTTCTAACTGGCTGTGTCCCTGGCTTGTGGATTGTTGACTGGTGGTCTGAATCTGACACATGGTGGAAGGATTCGATTCTTTCGGCATTCGTGCAGGAATCGGAGTTGTTCGTATGTGGCGCTTAGGCGGCTGGCACAGGATTCCCATTTCCTGGCTTGTCTAAGCGTCTCTCGCCCGTAGGTGTTCAAAGTTTGTGAGAAGATTTGTAGCTAAGGTGCTCGTTGCTGTGATTCTGTTCATCGAGCTGGGAATTTGTGTTGCAACAGAGTACATCAAGGCAGAGTACATCCAGAAAGCGCAACAACTACTTGCAGATTCCAACCAAAAGAGAGAGTTTGACCCCACCCCACACCTCACCAATAGAACCTGCAAAAAAACGGACAGATAACTAGGTTTGACCTACAGAGAATGAAACCTGAAAGTAACACAACCCCCAGATTCTATGGACTACCTAAAGTACACAAGCCAGACATCTCACTCAGACCCATCGTATCGCTACGAGGGACACCATCACACAAACTGGCTAAAGAACTACAACAGAAACTGAAACACCTGATCAGCGGATCCAGACACTCTATAAAGTCAACACAGGAATTCTTGGACATCATCAGAAATATACATATAGACAAGGAAGAAACTATGGTCTCATTCGATGTAATGGCACTGTTCAGCTCTATCGACAAAACCCTAGCCAGAGAAACAATAGCCAACCTGCTGGACATACAGAGCAGACAACAAGACAGGGAACCTATCAACAAAGACGGCATACTCAAACTACTGGACCTGTGCCTCACAACATACTTCACATTCAACAACCAAATATATGAACAAATTAACGGCACACCCATGGGCTCACCCATCTCTGGACTCATAGCAGAAGTGGTAATGCAAAGATTAGAACAAACAGTCTTACCGCAAATTCAACCCAAACTCTGGGTCAGATATGTAGATGATACCTTTGTAATCATTAAAAACACAGAAATAGAGAACACACACCGGATCATCAACGCCACACTCACAGGAATCCGATTCACTAGAGAGGAAGAAAAGGACAACCAACTCCCATTCCTAGATGTGATGGTACAGAGAACACCGAACGGAGAATTCACCACAAAGGTTTACAGGAAAGCCACACACACAGACCAAGTCCTGAACTACGAAAGCAACCACCCCGACACACACAAAAGAAGTTGCATCAAGACACTGTTAAAAAGGGCCACAACACACTGCAGTACACCAGAACTGCAAAAAGAGGAAGAAGAACACCTATACAATGTATTCACCAAAAACGGATACCCCCGCAACTTCATCAACAGATGCCTAAGGGAAAGACAATGGAATGAGGACATGCCACAACCCAAAGGACTAGACACATTACCATACATCAACAACATTTCTAAACTGACAGCCAGACTACTACGACCACTAGGACACAAACCAACAGCCACTTTCAGACAACAACCCACCAGGACAAAGGACCCGATACCTGTCATGAGCAAAACCAATGTAGTGTACAAAATCCCATGCAAGGACTGCACAAAACGCTACATAGGACAAACAGGAAGACAGCTAACGATCCGTATCCATGAACACCAACTAGCCACGAAACGACATGACCAGCTATTCTTAGTAGCCACACACACAGATGACAAGCAACATGAATTCGACTGGGACAACACTACTATTATAGGACAAGCCAAACAGAGAACAGCCAGGGAATTCCTCGAGGCTTGGCACTCATCCACAGATTCAATCAATAAGCACATCGACCTGAACCCAATATACCGACCACTGCAGTCAGCTGGAACTGACAACTGGAAGTGGCAGAGACAAACCATTACAAATGCCAGAGGAAACATCACAGAAGCGCTTCACAGGAGGCTCCCAAGCACTGAGGATGTCACCTAGACAGGGGACGAAATGTCTGCAGCATAAATTCCCAGCTCAGCGAACAGAACCACAACAACGAGCACCCGAGCTACAAATCTTCTCACAAACTTAGAACTCTCTCTTATTTGTGGATGATCTCTATAATAAGTGGAGGACAAATTAACTTGTATCATGTTGAACCTGAAGACCATTTGAGATTGTAGATTTGTATATATGGTGATAAGTATGGCAAAGTCAAAAATCACAAAACACCAGCTTATAGTCCAAAAGGTTTATTTGGAAGTGCTAGCTTTCAGAACACTGCTCCTTCATCAGGTATTTAATGGGGCAGGATCAATAAGTCACAGAATTTATAGCAAAAGTATTACAATAGCTAAGGCCTAATTTTGTTCATTTAAGTTAGAGCCTGATCCAAATGGTGAGGAGCCATTGTCCACAACAGACTGTAGGATCTTTCTCCATTTGAGAGAAACAATTGGTTATGCAGAGCTTAGTGGTAACCACTCCATAAGTGTATATGCAGGCCTCCATGAACTATGGAAGTGCAGGGAGTGAACCAAAATTGTTGACTTGCATTGGAACAGCATCTTTCATAAAGAAACATCATCCCAAGTCACTGAAGCTTTTCTAAGACAGACCTTGACACCAAGTTACGTGAAGAGATAATAGGACAAATGATTGAAAACTGGATGCAGCATGCCTTCTGGGAGACTGTGAGTATTTTTCATATATTTAGCATTCTATGGTACTCTCTGCCTCTAAAGCCCAGGATCATGTTCTTTATTAACTGCTTTGTTAGCCTGGAGAAAATGAGGACTGCCAATGCTGGAGAGTCAGAGTTAAAAATTGTGATGCTGGAAAAGCACAGCAGGTCAGGCAGCATGGTTAGAGCATTAGCTTTTAGTTAGAACGTTTCAGATTTTTTTTTGGCTGAGAGGAAACACTCATGGTTTGAAGAAACTTCCTGTTTTTTAGTTTGCAAAAGTCTTTGTTGAAGTCGGATGTGTTAAATATTTTATCTTAGAGAAGGGAGATATTTTAGAACTGTTAAGAAATAGATTGTACCATTATCAAGGAGTTTAGTTTTAAAGTTCCAGACCAATGATGTGTGACTCATTGAAAATGATTTGAAGCTGAGAAAGTCTAAGCTCAGTTGTATGAAGATTCATGGGAGAGGTGATCAAATTCTCAAGAATGGAGAACTGAAGCCACAGCTAAGTCTAATCCTATGTGTGATATAAAAGGAAATTCTGTCTTTGGTATTTGGTACATGTCTTGACATTTTTAAACTTGTGTTTTATGTAAATAGCTTGTTTGTTCTATTTTGCCTTTTCTTTTACTTCATAAAAGTTTATGTTATTGTTAAATTCAAACATGCAGCATTGCTTTTCAATGAAAGACTACCTCATTAAAACCCCCCCAAAAATCTGTCAAGCCAGATTTCAGTCTAGGATCAGACTTGTCTAGTCTGGCATGTCTAGAGAGAGAAACAGAGTTAAACAAATTCAGTCTGGGATCATAACAACTCTCAAGTCCAAGTTATCAATGTCTAACATCATGGTGTGAGCTAAACAAAGAGAATGCAAGCTCTTGCAAAAGGTTGTCAAAAGTATCAGACTGAGTTTATCAAGTTTCAGCAACAGCCACTTGGACAGAACATAGCAAAATGCAGAAACAAACAGTGGTTGGCTGCCAATGCCATTATATAAATAGGCAGAATGGTCTCAGGCTTAAATGAAGGACTTCAGAGATTTCAGTGTCTGCAACCAGAATCTAGAAGAGACATTAGGTCAGCAAAATGCCTTGAGGCTTTAGCTCTAATGCAACAATCTCCTGAATGCCACACTTGTAAAATATCTGGATAGTAGGGAAAGCCTAGTGGCAAATACTTTCCAAATACGCAGAATGGGAATATTATCTATATCATTTGCAATCCTACCCATTACCCCGCTGATTGTGAATTGGATAATCTAGATGCTGAACCAAAGTACTATCAAATTAGATCGAGAGTACATCACAAAAACAAGCAATGTGGTCAGCAAACCCAAGCTGACATTCAACCTCACTCAAGCCTCATTCTGTTTTTCCTCCACTAACTATTCCCTTCTCTTCATTTGCTGATCTTTATAGCAATTAAATACATTTCACATAAAACCTGTCAAAGCTGAAGACCTGAATATTTTAGGATTATGTTCCAGTGTAGTACTGGGGATGAGCTGCACTGTCAGATGTTCTGCTCCACAGATGAAACATCTGAATTAGTACCAAGTCCTTGTCTGTCTTCTTCAGTGAATGTAAAATATTCTATGCTAATATTTTTAAGAACAGGGATGTTTTTCTTGGTATTGTGGTCCATGTTTTTCTTTCAATCAATTATCTTGTCATTCTGATTTTGTTGTATGTGGCATCTTATTAGGAGGTAGATTAGCTGCTGTACTTTGTGCTTTGTAACAATGGTGACATTTCACAAGTACTTCATTGATTGTAACACACTTAATAACATGCAGTAGTTATGAAACTATACTAATGCATGTATTTATTTTATAGTGATGTCAAGTTTATTTTCCTTCAGTTTCATTCCCTTCAATCCCCTGTTTTCAAATAAGAATGAAACCTTTGTGTTCTTCAAAGCTGAAGTAATTTGAATGTGGTTACAAATGAGACAAGTAATCCCTTGCAAAATATTTTAGGGTGACTGTAAAATAAAAGGAAAGTAGTCATAACAGCAGTTGTTAATTTGTAAGATAAGGTAAAGTCACCACACTCTTTCCAGACCATGGGGCTGATGTCTCAGGGAGAGAGAGAGAGAGAGAGATGACTGGTGGTGGTTGAACCTAAGGGTCACCATACCTCAGGTGAGAGGGGAGGTTGAGAAGAAAACCCTTTCTGGTAACCTTTGCTGGAATTGAACCTATGCTGTTGGCATCATAGAATCCCTAAAGAGTAGAAGCCAAGCATTCAGCCCATCAAGTCCATGTTAACACATCGAAGAACATCCTGCCCAGACTCACCTCAACCTCCTATCCTATCATGTAAGTTTGCATTTCTCATGGCTATTGCACCTAACTCACACACCCCTGGACACTGTGCGCATTTTAAAATGGCCAATCCACCTAACCTGCGCATCTTTGGACTGTGGGAGGAAACCCACGCATACACAGAGAATGTACAAATTCCACACAGACATTCTCCTGAAGATGGAATTGAACTTGGGTCCCTAGCACTGTGAGGCAGCAGTGCTAACCACTGAGCCACTGTGGATCACTCTGCATAAAAACAACTGGCCATCCCATCTAGCTGAGCTAACCAACCGCCACATTTTGAAGGTACTAATTTTGCCTGACAGTTTTCAGTTGGTCTTGCTCCCGGTTTAGATCACAGAGTTTTAAATACAGCTGGAGAAATTAGTCTGCACTCCCCCATCCTGATACAAAGCTGATCCATGGTAGGCAGGCTTTACAAATGGCAGTGGGAACATAAAATCAGGGCTTTCATTCCCAATTAGAAATGAAGGGGATAAAGGTTTGGACCATCAGCCTGCAAGTAACAGAACCACTTATGCCCACTTCATTATGATGGGGGGGGGGGGGGGGTGTGATTCAGAACCAATCCCCCACCCCCCACCCCACCATCCCCAAAGTTTTCATGGACCTGCTTTTGAAGATGACATGGATCTCGTCACCTAGGTCAAGTTTTCAAAAACGAAGAGGCTAAGCACTTTGAATTTCAGCTTGGACATCGAGTTTATTGTTTTAACATTTGATCGCAGAGCCCTTTCAGCAACGTTTGAGGCTTTAATATATTCAACTCTAAGTTTTTGTTGACAAAGTTACGAAAAGGAATTTCATTAAGAACACGTGGCTGACTTCTAAATTCACTAATCGATTTAGATCGGCAGGGGATATTGCTGACATTGCTCCAAGGATTAACAGCATTGTGATTTCTTTTTAAGTATTTTGCTCTGATTAATACCTTGACAGTTTTATCAGATCTTAAGAGGATTTTTTTTTACCAAATGTATTTTGAATGATGATTTATTTCACAGTTTTATGAACACCTCGAAGTATTCCTAAAATGAGCATACCATTTGTGAGTTCGGCAGATAATGGTTACATATCCTCATGTTCATTTACAGAACTGTAATAACATCCCAGCAAATGGAAACTTTTATCTTGTCTGCCATCGCATCTGCTCTTCCAATTCTGCCTCAGGCATTCTTCTCGTGTTGGCACCTAACACCAACTAGTGCCCAAAGTTCTCACTGTGGTGGCCAAACACTACTAACTAGAGTCTTACTCCTGATTTCCATTGTGAACTTATCACGAGCACTCCTACTGAAGTTCATACAATATAGAGTCCAGGAATGCAGTTGCATTTCACATTAGTTGGGAGACTGAGATCTGAGCTGCGCAAAAACAGAGAATGCTGGAGAAACTCAGCAGTTCTGGAGAGATAAACAGAGTTAAAGTTTCGAGTCCAGTAGGACCCTTCCTCAGAACTGCTCTGAGCTCTGTCTTTTTATGGATTAAGGCAACAGTGAACAGGCAATTACCTCCCGACCAGCTCTTTGCAGACCGATCCAAATTCTGCCACCTTCCATTCTTAACCTTGCATTTTCCTGCATGAACAACAGAGATTGTCTTTTTTTTATATTCTATTTATCCTCCAATATCCTCCTCTTTGGCATTTTCTGGTTTCTGGGGCAATCTCTAATCTCTCCTCCAATATCCTCCCATTTCATGTCTGGATCAGAGAGTGAGTGGAAATTCAAATGTCTATATCAGGGAGGGGTGGGACAGAGAAATGGAGGAGAAGTCATAGTAGCCACAATCTTATCAAACGGTGGAGCAGTCTCAAGGGATCAAATTGTCTGCTTCTGTTCTTGATTTGTATGTTAGCCCCTCGTGTACATTTTTAGAATGAAAAGAAATACTTGCATTTATATAGTATTTTCATGACCATCAAATATCTCAAAGTATTTTACAACCAATGAAGTGTCATCATCAGTGTAATGTAGGGTATTAATTTGCACACAGTAAACTCCCACAACAGCAAGGAGATAAAGATCAGATTTTTTTTTTCTGATGTTTATCAAGGGATCAATATTATCCAAGGCACTGTGTATAACTCCCCTGCTGTATTTTGAAATAGCATCTTTGACGTAATCTTTTGCATGAGAAGGCGGATAAGTCCTTGAATTAACGCCTGAGGTGAAGGATTGGGTATTATTTTCACCAATAGTTACATGTGGACTTTACAACTGAGCTTATTAGGCAGCAAATGAATAACCTGGCCAATCTTCTGCACCAAATTGGTCAGTACGACTCAATACAAATTGAGCAATTCCAACTAATTTTCAAATTTATAATGCCATTTTTAGTTTTACAATGCTGCGTGTGCCTTGTAAAATTATTTTTAGCAATGCCCTGTTTTGATTTCTTGCACTGATATATTTACTTACCTTATTTTGATGAGGATGTAATCCTCTCACAACATACTGATTAAAGTCTATTAATACTATTTTTCCCTTTTGTACTTACACTTATATTTTCAAGAAATTTATCAATTAAATGACAAGGCATATTGCTAATTTGGAATCAAGATTAGAGTGGTGCTGGAAAAGCACAGCAGGTCAGGCAGCATCCGAGGAGCAGGGAAATCAACATTTTGGGCAGGATCCCTTCATCAGCAATGATTCCTGATGAAGGGCTCCTACCCGAAATGTTGATATTTGCTACCTTTGATGGTTGCAGCTAAGCTGAAAATCAATGGTAAGAAATAAGTTAGAGGTCATCGATATACATTCCATGATACTTTAGGACTATCTATTCATCAAAATAATCGGTACAGGTGTTGCTGCATTTTTGGCAGGTATGTGCAAATGACAAAAGACTGAAGCAGTGACATTGTATAACCTGATTTGCTGCATGCTTTGACAGTCTCCCTTAGCTGAACATGTAACAGCAGGCTGAGTAGTGGAAGTGGTTTGGAAATTCTGGGAAAAGTTGGTTTCTCCCAGTGTCTGAACATCGGTGTGCAGGAGACCTAGAATTGTTGGGCTCAGAAGTAGATATGGAGAGACTTTGATAGCCGGAATGTGTTGTGAAACTGTATGTATTTTATTGAACAGAGTGAGATCTCAACATGGCCACCTTAAAATAAGATGCTCCACACATGAATATCACTCAACATGACATCACTGCTAGTAATGTCGTTAGCTAACCTCTCGATAGCTGTTTCCCTCATATTCCAAGAATCTCTGTGGAGTTCAGATCTCATCGGTACGTATATTCACTTTTAAAAGAAAACATTTCATTATTTGTCATTTGTTGCCAATCTGACACCATGGTTGGACACAGCCATGTCGATTGCTACTCCATGGTTCCTCCAGTGCAGTCTGTGAACTCAGACCTGAGAATCTGTCTTCACAAAGTTTACAGTCCAGTGGGGACCACCTGCAGCTAATTCACCTGCAGCTGCCCCTTTCCAACACAAATCTTGTATTAGTTCTTTGGTTTAAAATATTTGTTTTTGCACTTGACGGGGTAGACCAGGTGACATTAATCTGAAATGCATGAAAAATGGGATCTGGGCATTGGCTTTGTCTTCCTTAGGTACGTCTACAGGAGGTCAGAGGTCTGGGAGGTTTTCCCTTTGCTATAGTCTCTTTCTCTATCTCTCTCTCTAATTTTTGACAATCCTGTTCTGGAAAAGGAGAGCAAGAAGTAAGAATTGTATTCAGTTTTTTATGAGACAGAGTAAAGAAGAAGAGGATTAGCACACAGCAAAGGAACATATCAATGTGAAAACTGGAGCCACAAAGGTATAGTACTTACTTTTACAGGTCTGAGAAAAAGATGTAATTAAAGTGCTTTAACAAAGTTTAATGGGAGATCAGCGGAAATAGCAATCATGCCCCTTGTATTTGGCAGATTCTACTTACCTTACCTGTCCTCTTAATTACTTTTCCAGCACAGATCTATGACACATGGGTATTTACGTTATCACTGACTGCCTGAGCCACTTCACCACTACTCCTGTACTGCTCTCCTCAGAAATCTGGGTCATTCTGTTCCACAGAATGCCTTTGTCTAATCTCCATCAGCAAACAGCACATTGGCAGCTGCTTGTGTGATACCTGAGGCCATCGAAGCCCTGCTATAGCTGTCAAAAAACCCCTTTGCTGGTGGAATTTCTCTCTTCACATATAAATCTGATTAGCGTGTCTCCATCCCACTTAAGCTGCTGCAGGTATTTAAACGCCAGTTCCCCCACCAACAATGGACAAGCTCCCACAATATGGCACTCTTACTATCTATAACTCATCTGTTATGTGGGTTGATCCTCAGAGCCTGTGATGATTTAATGCATTTTCCCACACGTTGACACAAAATATTGTCTTGTCTACAGTTTTAAAAGGACAGTTGAGGACATGTGGAGTTCTTTATAAATGTATACTTAAATGTTAATTCGAGGCAGAGAATTGCTACTGCATAGAAGAGTCTGTTTAGCCCAACTTGTCTTTGCTAGATCCCTGCTCAAGCAGTAAGCTCAGTTAGCTGCACAGCAGGTTTGTGATACAGTGTGACACTAAACAGTGTGAGTTCACCTCCTGCACATACTGAGCTTCCCATGAAGGTCCTGTCTTGCCCCTTGTCGTGCCCCTCAGGTCAAACACACCATCAGTAATCTCTGTCTGAGGGAGCAGCACTCTGGCAACTTTAGTTCCAAGAATAGCTCAGCTATTAACATGCCCCTCCCCTAAAGGTTTATTTTGCAGCACTGCAGGTGTTTTCAGATAACTGAGAGCCATGACGAGATGTGCCACCATCATATTCTCAGATGATGCATTCCAGAACCTAACCACTTGATGCATAAGGAATTTTTCCCATCCACTTTAAAGCTGTGTCCTTGACACCTCTGTTGATAACAACAGTTCCTCCCATCGCCTCTGATCAGACTAGAGTGGTGCTGGAAAAGCACAGCAGATCAGGCAGCATCCTGAGCTTCATTCCTGATGAAGGCCTTTTGCCCAAAACGTTGATTTTCCTGCTCCTCGGACGCTGCCTGATCTAGAGTCATAGAGATGTACAGCATGGAAACAGACCCTTCAGTCCATCTACTGTGCTTTTCCAGCACCACTCTAATCTTGACTCTAATCTCCAGCATCTGCAGTACCCACTTGCACCTACTCTGATCAGACTCCTCCTGATTTGAAAGACTTCTATCAAACCTCCTTTCTAAACAGAGCAACCCTAGCTTCTTCAATCTGTCCACTTAGCTGATGCCCCTCATACCATGAACAGTTCTCACAAGTCTTTCTGACCCTCTGTAATGCCTTCCCATGCTTTTGGGCTGGATGTCCTCAGAAAGTGGCTGATCCACCACCGTTCATGGCAACATAAAGAAGCAGCATCTTTTTAAAAAGAATTTACAGAATGTAGATATCACTTGCTGGACCAGGATTTATTACCCTTTCTCTAACTGCCCCTTGAACTGACCGGCTTGATGGAGCCATTTCAAAGGACAGTTTAGAATCAGCCAGTCCCATGCGGGCCACACCACTAAAGGCAACAGATTTCCTTCAAGTGAACCAGATGGGTTTTTAACAACAACGTTGTACATTGTCACCATCTTGACAGAAGATTTTCTATTGATTTAAGTTTTAATCATTGGCCACAATGGGATTTGAACTCACGTATTTAAGAGCATTAGTTTGGAATCTCTGGACTGCTAGTGCAGTGACAATATTGCTATGTCACTGCATCTCCTACCTGTCAGTCACCAACAGTTATTTATTTCAGGTTTCCAGCAATCGCTACAGACAAAAGAACATCTGAAGAATGCTCCTGGTATAATAAGTGTTTTGAAGAAAGTTTAAAGGCAAAAGTGCCACAAGGAGACAATCAAATTCAATAAAGAAAATGATTGTGCAACAGATTTCATGCAAATGAGATATGGAAAGGGAACCAGCCACGAATTAGGCTTTTACTCTCATGTAGGGGATCTGACAACTCAGAATGATCCTTTGAACCAGTTTATCTGGCATGTAGCATGATGAAACAGTGATCAGTTGAAATTGAAGGCCTAGCTACAATTGTTGCCTTCAGACACAAAATAAATGCTGATTCAAATTATTCTCTGGGGGTAAAGACTTATCTCTTTACTGTTGAGAACAGCTCAGAAATATAATTGATTGATTCAGTTGCCTCTGGTGGAACAATAAATTGAGATGGAGTATTCCTCTGAGTGCAACCTTAATCATTGTGTAATTCAAAAGGACTTAATCTGCATCAGGCTAACGACGAAAAAAAATCTAGAATCCCACCATTAACTGCACTCCATATTCTCTCTGGATTCGTATTTACAAGACTGAGACAGAGTTGCGACATTGTGAGTTCAGAGCCTTGTATGTGAGTATACATGTTCCCTGCAAAAGGGCAACTTCAAACCTCAAATGCTTCATTCCTTAACTAACTGTAGGAATAGTTCAATGATTAAAAGTTAAAACCTAACAGCTCAACTTGTTTTAACTTAGGATGAATTAGGGAGTAAATGATAGAATTCTACTGAGGCCCCTTCAGATAATTGTTTTGGCAGTGGAAAGCACATTAGCAAACTTCCTGACTTGTCTCTAGAATGTCATCAACCCACTGGCTTCAGCTGTTTGCTCTAATGATCTGTTTGCATACAGTATGGAGTCCACTACAGGTCAAAAAGAAACACCTTCTGTTCTGCCAAAATAACTTGCCCACAATTGAAATAAAATGTGTGAATGGGGTTTCCCGCCACATTTGAGGTGAAGTTCTGACAACCGAGTTTCAGCCTTTCAAAGAATATCTTCCTCTTGCAAACGACAAGTGTGTTACAGATCATTTGGTTCCTGAACTAGAAAGGTATTTTAATGTTTTAGGTTTTAGCCACCAATGGAATTAGCTGAGTTTGGTCGGAGATCCTCCTAATCACAGGTCTGATCTGGGCACTACAATTTAGGAAGCACATCTTGGCCTTGGAGGGGGGAGCAATGCCAATTTACTTGAATTATGCCTAGACTTTGGGAGTTCAACTATGAGGAGAGATTAGACGAAAATGAGTACTGCAGATACTGGAGATCAGAGTCAAGATTAGAGTGGCACTGGAAAAACAAAGCAGGTCAGGCAGCATCTGATGAGCAGGAAAATCAATGTTTCGGGCAGGAGCCCTCTAAGTTAGGCCTTTTTTCTCAGGAATTTAGAAGGTTAAGGAGCGATCGGATCAAAGTCTTCAAGACATTAACATCCAATTCCTGATGAAGGGCTTATGCCTGAAACCTCGATTCTCCTGCTCCTCGGATACTGCCTGACCTGTTGTGCTTTTCCAGCACCACACTGTCAACTCTGATCTCCTCACTTTCTCCTGTTAACAGGAAAAGACAAGGTAGATAAAGATAAACTATTTCTGCAGTTTGGGGAGTCTAGAACTGAAGGACATAGTCTGACAATAAAGATAGATTTTGGAAAGCACTTCCACACATGAAGGGTGGTAGATGTTTAGAACTGTCATCCACATTTGGCAGTGGATGCTGGATCAGTTGTTAATTTTAAATCTGTAAGAATTTTTTATTGTTGTTAAGATGTATAGGCCAAAGGTGATAGATCAGCCATGATCTCATTGAATGGCAGGTCAAGCTCAGGGCATTGAATGGCCTACTCCTGTTCCTATGACTCTGCAAATCTACCAAAGTCTATCGACCCCTAAGTAGTGTTTCTGTCGAGTAACCCAGTAAATATTCTGTAGAGTAGCTCAGTAACCCAGACATCGGAAGCAGGAAAATCTGAGTGCAAATTCCCATCATAGTAGTTCAAAATCTGAGCTACTGCTCTGAGCACTCTTGTGGCCTAGTAGTAGTGTTTTTTTCTCAGAGCTAGGAGGCCTGCGTTCAAGATCCCACTTGTTCCACAGTGATAACATCTTTGAATAGGCTGATTAGAAAGTATCTGTATACCTGAGTAGGAGAGTGGTATAATGGTATATCACTGGGCCGGTAATCCAAAATGCCCAGGCTAACTTTCTGAAGACGTGAGTTTGAATGCCACCATGGCAAATGGTGAAATTTGAATTCAGTAAAAAAAGTCCTGCAATTTATGAGAAGGAGAAAAAAGCCTAGTCTAACCGTGATCATTGTTAATAGCCCATCTGGTTCATCAGAGGCGTACATATGACTTCAGACCCACTACAGTGTGGTTGACTCTTTACTGCTGCTTGGGCAATTAAAGATGGGTAATGCATGCTGGCCTTGGCCAGTGGCATCCACATCCTGTGAATAGATTTCCTAAAAGTGTAGCTCTTAGATATTGCCAGTGAATTTTGTCCCAGACCTTGAGGTGAAGTAGGACTGTGGCTTCACAAGCCACTCCTGTACATTGGTGACATGCTGCAGACTTGGAGAACGCAGAGAATTGGGATCATAAAGAGACTTCCTTTTGCCAGGGGATTTTCAATGAAGGAGATTTGTGCTGCTATATGATAGCAACCTTATTTCTTAATTAATATGTGAAGCTTGGGTGTCCGAAGATTGTACATACAGCATTAGCCAATGGTTTTCTCCTACCGAAAGCTACACAAAGAAATGCAGCCCCACAGGAACTGGAACTGCTTTAAAAGCTGTGGGTGTAGACATGCTGAATGCTCTACTTTTGTCACTTTTATTTTAATGTTTTGCTTCTTGGCAAACTCCCTTATCACTTTGAAGTGACAATTTATTGTTGTGTTACAGTATGGATTCCAGACTAGATGGGCTTGTACCTTTAAAACAGGTACACAACATCATGATAAGTGTAAAGGTACCTGCCTCACCTTCAGTCTCTCTCTCTGTCTAATGGATGTGGAGGTACCGGTGTTGGACTGGGTGGACAACGTCAGAAGTCACACGACACCAGGTTATAGTCCAGCAGGTTTCTTTGAAATGACAAGCTTTCGGAGCACTCCATACTTCACCCGATGAAGGAGCAGCGCTCCGAAAGCTTGTGATTTCAAATAAACCTGTTGGATTATAACCTGGTGTCATGTGACTTCTGACTTTGTTCTTATATATCATGAACAATAAGGAATGCGACACTCATCCCTGTGGTACACCATGGACACCAGCCTCTAATAACACAACCGGCCTTCTACCACTACCTTTTGTCTCCTACCACTAATGTTTGAACCTCTTACGAAGTTATACGGATGCCCTGTGCTTTTATCTTCTTTATTAGTTTCCCATTTAGGATATTGTCAAAGGTTCTGTTGAAATCCATATAAGCTATATCAACTACATTACCAAGAACTACACACCTAGTCACCTCCTCAAAAAATGCAATCAAATTTGTTTGACATGACTTCCTTCTGACAAAGCCATGCTGAGTATCCCTGATCAATCCCTGCCTCTCCAAATGGAGATGAATCCTCTCTTTTAGAATTTTCTCCAATAATTTGCTTACCAATAATGAGCATCTCACTGGTCCATGAAGTTCCCTGGTCTATATGTACCAGCTTTATTGTAAAGTTGAACCTCATTAGCTGTCCCCCAGTCCTGTGCCATATTTCCTGTGGGCAGAGAGGAATTAAGAGTTTGTCAGAGCTCCTGTAATTTCCTCCCTCATCTCCCACCCTGGGATACAATTCATCTGGACGTGAGGGTTTGTTCACCTTTTAGCCCACCAAAACACATAACCCTTCCTCTCTCCCCATGTCGAATGCCTCAAGACCCTCACAGTCCCTCTTCCCAGACCCTCACAGTCCCTCGTCCCAAATTTTGAATCCTCTTTCTCCAAGGTGAGGACAAATGTGAAGTACCCATCGAGTTATACAGCACAGAAACAGATCCTTCGGTTCAACTGGCCTATGCCGACCATATACCCAAACTAAACCAACCTGCGCTTGGCCCATGTCCCTCCAAACATTTCTTAATCATGTAGTTACCCAAATGTCTTTTAAACATTGTAATTATACCCACATCCACCACTTTGTCCGGAAGTTCATTCCAACGTGAACCACTTTGGCTGTAAAACAATTGCCCCTCATATCGTTTTTAAATCTTTCTCCTCTTATGTTAAAAATATGTCCCCTAGTCTTGAAGTCCCCTACCCAAGGAGAAAGACACTAGCTGTTCACCTTATCTGTACACCTCATGATTTTATAAACCTCTATAAGGTCACCGCTCAACCTCCTACGCTCCAATGGAAAATGTCCCAGTCTATTCAACCTCTCCTTATAACTCAAACCCTCCATTTTGACAACATCCTGATAAATCTCTTAAATAAATCTAGTTTAAATACTCATTTAACACCATACCAATATCCTCTAACACAAATTGCCCCCTTGACCCTTAATGGGCCCTACTCATACCCTAGTTGTCCTTTTCCATTTGGTATACTGAGAGAATATCTTGTGATTCTACCTAACCTTACATGCCAGTATTTTCTCATACCACCTCTCTCAGTAAAAGCAGGACAATTTCTTCAGAATAGATTTTGTCAGAGAGGGATATTTGCATAAAACAAATTATACTCGTACCATTCTTATGGCTGGTACCAATGTAGTCTGCAGGACTGACAGATGAGTAATTGCTCATCAATCTCCATTCTGCCTGTGAATGGTGTTGTCAAACATACACCCACAGAAAGATTCCTATTCATCTTCAGTGAACTTTGACCCTCCAGTTTTCTGTGAAACTCAATAGTCATTTCATAGGCGATTTCTCAACATGTCTATCTTCATTTATTTGACTCTGTACAAAACATAATTCTCCTTTTTATTTGGCTTGGGTAAGTTGTGAGAGAAAGGTGGCCTTTCCTCCACAGAGATTGACTAAGAGCTATTCTTTCATTGATTTCTCATTTAATTCCAGGCAACTTCTTACTCAATCTTCAAAAAAATGGAAAATTAGCTAGAGTATATCAAATTTAATTAGGATAGAGTGTTCCAACATTCCACAGGTCAACCAATCCAATGTATACTTCAATCAAGGTTACAAAAGTACCTTTGAACCAATGAACTCTCCTCTCTTCGGTGGGGTGTGACTGAATTTTACATTGTTATTAACATTGTGACAGACAGGAGTCCTTTCACACTTCACTAATGTGTATTTGCAAGTCGCTGTCTTGCACATCACTAATCCTTACTAATTACAAACATTCACTTGGCAGCAACTGTTTTCCATTGTGAGAACTGACAATTGTTTTCAATGATGCTGTGCTGAATAGCTCTCTAATTTATGACATACGCAGCCAAGGGGAAGCAGTGAAGCGAGCTTTACATCCCCAGTGCTCTGACTTGTCTTCCTAGCCTGGGTGCCAATGGTGAAAATGATGCAGTGTCAAGCCGCTGTGCACTGAACACTCCACCGAGGGACTGAGGTACAAATGCAATGGAGTACCATTCCTCCTGTTCTTCTCATTCAGCCACGTTAAAATTCTCCTCAGCATGATTTGCTCAGCCAACTTTCTAGTATAGAAAAAAAATGTAATTATATATGTTCATTGTAACGCTGTTGGTCTTTTAACAGCTGCATTAGCACTGATTGATAAATTATCTTATTTTGTGTTTGTTCTGGGGACATTTCTGCTCCTTCTGTGGTCATTTTGCTGTAGCTGTGATAAGCCCTTAGTTTTTGCTCTGAAGGAAAAGCCCATTTATCCAAGTGACATGATAAACAATTGCATATCAGTGGTATCACTTTGAAGTATTGTCTAGAGCAAGAAACAGGATCTCCAAAACTAGAATCACATAGCTAACTGAGAAGCCTTTTTATATTCAAAGATGTTTTTTCATCGCTCCTTGTTTACTCAGATTCTACTGTAGTCCATTATCATTGCTTCTATCAGATAATATGCCACCAAGCATTGATGAAATAATTTGCAGACTCCTGTTGGAAATTAGTTTCCCTTCTTGCAAAATTGGATTTTCCAGTTAATCATTGGTTTTCCTGGATACACTGACCTTGGCCTCAGTTCCCCAGATAGAAACTAGATGGCTCATTAGTTTTCTACAGCGGCTATGAAAACAAATGCAAATCCAGCCCGAAATAGGATGAGAAAGCAGCTTCCGGCTGCTATTTGTAAGAGGCTGTTACAAGATAAATTGGACAGCCTCAGTCAGGTTCCTCAAGGAATTGGATCCTCAAATCCAAATTCATCACTTTGCTCAAAGAGGTCATATGGTTTTCAAAGTGACAACATAGACAGCGTTTAGCCCTTTTAAATATTTATCCTTTACATGAACATTAGTTCTACTCCCATGCAGTTTGGTCCAGGCTATATCATTTTCCTCCAACCACCTAACCAGCTTCTCCTTTCACGTTCTCCTTTGATCATATATTCCCAATGTGGCTCTGTCAAGAGCTCTGTCAACCACTCTGTCAATGTCTCACAAATCTAAGTGAGCGCTTTGACAAGTTGTCATAAGCAGTGAATGAGGGTAGTGCTGTGGATGTTGTATGTTTGGACTTTCAGAAAGCATTTGATACGTACCAAATAGCAAGTAGTTTGGCAAATTAGGAATGTTTGGGGTTGATGGGTCCTGGGCAGCATGGATTGAAACTGGTGAAAAGATCAGAAACAGAGGGTAGGTATAGATGGGCACCACAGGAAATGACATCATCAGCCCAAAGAAACCCAAGCAGGAATTATCACCTGAGGCCCACTGAAGATGTTAACTAGTAGGGTGATGAAACGTCTGGAAATGAGCCTTCCAGCTCAGCGAGCAATCCTACAACCAAACCTCAACCTGAGCTACAAATCTTCTCAAAATTGGCATTTCTCAGATCAGAGACGAGTTGAAGGTAATGTTACCCAAGGATCGGTGTTGGGACACTTGCCTTTTCTAATTCATATATACAATTTAGAGATGGGTGTTGAAGGCAAAATCTAAATTTGCAGATGATGCTAAGTTAGGGAGAATAATGAATTGTGAGCATGATTCTTGAGCAACTTCAGAGAGACATTGACATGTTGGCCAAATGGGCAGACACATGGCAAATGAATTTCAATGTAGAGAAATGCAAGACCATGCATCGTGTTACAAGAAACACAGAGAGACAGTACAGACTCAATGATATAACTTTGAGAAGAACACAGGAGTAGAGAGACCTCAGGGTTCAAGTGCATGATCCTTTGAAGCTGGTCAGGCAAGTTGAAACATTTCAGAAGGTTTATTGGATTATTTGATTTATAAATACAGGCAGAGGGCATAAAAGTAAAGAAGTGATGATGCACCTCTATAAATCATTCATCAGTTCACATTTGAAATATAATGTTCAGTTCTGGACACCTTTATTTAAGGAAAGATGTTAAATCCTTGGAGAGAGTTCCAAGGAGATTTACTAGGTGATACCAGAAATGAGGGATTTTAGATACAAGGAAAGATGAGAGAAATTGGGATTATTCTCTTTGGAGCAGAGAAGATTAAGAGGTGATTATATTGAGATGTTCAAAACTATGAACAATTTTGTCAAGGTAAAGAAGGATATTCTGTTTCTACTAGTTGGCATGTCAGTAACTAGACAATTCCAAAATTGTCAGTGAGATGAGCAGAAACGTGTTTACTTAAAGAGCTAGGATTTGGAGTGCACTGCCTGGGTGAGAGGTGGGGGTGGATTCCATCGGTGGTTTCAAAAGAGAGCTGGATGTATATTTAAAAATTTGTAGTGTGGGTGCCCAGTTGCCGTATTTGTGAGTATGTTCGCTGAGCTGTGAAGTATATTTGTAAATGTTGAATTTAGAAGGCTGTGGAGATAGGGCTGGAGAATGGGACTAGCTCCTTCAGGAGCTGGTGCAGACATGATGACTCAATGGCTGCCTTCTCTGCTGTACTGCTGAAGTGATGGCTGCACTGTTGACTGATGTAAACTGAGATATTGCCTTTCAGATGGGCAAAGCAAGACAGTCTTCCCACTGTCCTGGCCACTCCTTTACCCCGCCAAGTTAGGATTGCTCTATCAGATTGTGCACTAATCTAGTTCAGTCATTTGTGGAATTGTGCTCTGCACACTGCATCTGCTTCACTTCAATATCTTGTAACAGTGATAATGCTTCAAAAATAGTTACTCTGAAAGTTGTACAATGGCAAGTTCTGTTTTCTTGAAGAGAAAGATAAATGTAAACTGACAACTTTACATCAATGTCTTTGAACAATCCAATTATACTGATTTATTTTAGCAATCTCTGTGCAAACTTTTATTGTGCTAAGATTTAGTTTGATTTCTCATTCAGTAAGGTGAAAACCAGATGAGCTAAAGGAAAGTCAATTGATTGTACCAAATTTCATGTATTTTTGTTCTTAAATTATTGAGATAATGTTCAGGAATGTTACAACTTCAGCTTATTAATCAATTTAGGCAAAGGATCCTGTTGATTGGACTAGCCATGCTGCATTTATAATAGATTACATTGGAAGTGTAACATGGAAGTATTTTTCACATTGTCCTTTTTGAGTTTCTTAACCACTGAATAACTTGGTTGAATTTCAGGCTGAGAGCGAATAGCTGTTATTTCTCACTGTACAGCCAGGGGGCAGTCTCCTCCCGATCCAATGCAATCAGCCATTTCCTCATATGTAGGGGAGAGTTTGGACTGATCAATGCAATTAGAAAAAGCATTGCAAAATCTCTGCTCCAAATATATTTATTTGACGGATACAATTAATTTTTATGTCAGTTGTAATCCTCAGGTTATTGATGGCAGTGATTTCAGCAATGCCAATACCATTGATGCCAAAAGGAGAGGGATAGATGCTCCCTTACTGGAGATGGTCATTATCTGGTACTTGTGTCACAATTGTTAATCACCACTTATCCACTAAACAAAGGCTGCATATTGCTCAAGCTTGGCTACATATAGATATGAGGTAATTACACCGGCACCACTCCCCACCTCTTCCTCCGCTACATTGATGACTGCATTGGCGCCACCTCGTGCTCCCGCGAGGAGGTTGAGCAATTCATCAACTTCACCAACACTTTCCACCCTGACCTTAAATTTACCTGGACCATCTCTGACACCTCCCTCCCCTTCCTGGACCTCTCCATCTCCATTAATGACGACCGACTTGACACTGACATTTTTTACAAACCCACCGACTCCCACAGCTACCTGGATTACACCTCTTCCCACCCTACCTCTTGCAAAAATGCCATCCCGTATTCCCAATTCCTCCGCCTCCGCCGGATCTGTTCCCAGGAGGACCAGTTCTACCACAGAACACACCAGATGGCCTCCTTCTTTAGAGACCGCAAATTCCCTTCCCACGTGGTTAAAGATGCCCTCTGACGCATCTCATCCACATCTCGCACCTCCGCCCTCAGACTCCACCCCTCCAACCGTAACAAGGACAGAACGCCCCTGGTGCTCACCTTCCACCCTACTAACCTTCGCATAAACCAAATCATCCGCCGACATTTCCGCCACCTCTAAACAGACCCCACTACCAGGGATATATTTCCCTCCCCACCCCTTTCCGCCTTCCGCAAAGACCGTTCCCTCCGCGACTACCTGGTCAGGTCCACACCCCCAAACAACCCACCCTCCAATCCTGGCACTTTCCCCTGCCACTGCAGGAACTGTAAAACCTGCGCCCACACCTCCTCCCTCACCTCTATCCAAGGCCCTAAAGGAGCCTTCCACAATCATCAAAGTTTACTTGCACATCCACTAATATCATTTATTGTATCCGTTGCTCCCGATGCGGTCTCCTCTACATTGGGGAGACTGGGCGCCTCCTAGCAGAGCGCTTTATGGAACATCTCCGGGACACCCGCACCAATCAACCAAACCGCCCCGTGGCCCAACATTTCAACTCCCCCTCCCACTCTGCCGAGGACATGGAGGTCATGGGCCTCCTTCACCGCCATTCCCTCACCACCAGACGCCTGGAGGAAGAACGCCTCATCTTCCGCCTTGGAACACTTCAACCCCAGGGCATCAATGTAGACTTCAATAGTTTCCTCATTTCCCCATCCCCCACCTCATCCTAGTTTCAAACTTCCAGCTCAGTAATTGTCTCCTTGACTTGTCCGGACTTGTCCAACCTGCCTATCTTCTTTTCCACCTATCCACTCCACCCTCTCCTCCTTGACCTATCACCTTCATCTCCTCCCCCACTCACCCATTTTACTCTATGCTACTTTCTCCCCACCCCCACCCTCCTCTAGCTTATCTCTCCACGCTTCAGGCTCACTGCCTTTATTCCTGATGAAGGGCTTTTGCCCGAAACGTCGATTTCAAAGCTACTTGGATGCTGCCTGAACTGCTGTGCTCTTCCAGCACCACTAATCCAGATACATATAGATATGGACTACTTCTGTAGAAATATTCAATTTTGATTTGTAACTGTTATTCATCTATATGTGTAGTGATGGAACTAGGTCCAGGCTAGTCCAATCAACAGGATCCTTTGCTTAAAATGATTATTAAACTGAAGTTGTTACATTCCTGAACATTATCTCAATAATTTAAGAACAAAAAATTACATGAAATTTGGCACAATCAGTTGACTTTCCTTTAGCTCATCTGGTTTTCACCTTACTGAATGAGAAATCAAACTAAATCTCAGCACAATAAAAGTTTGCACAGAGATTGCTAAAATAAATCAGTATAATTGGATTGTTAACCTGGCCCAATCAGGGAGCCCTGAATGACAGTTTTAACAAGAGATTCAGAATGTTTTTTCAGTGTACGGACTGGCTTGGAGCTGGCTGGTCAGAACCAGTTTACTGTGTATATGTAAATAAAGGGAATCTTTATCAGGATACCAGCCACTGTACGGTTATTTCAACATATTAAAAATGTATTTAAAATAAAAGATAGAGCAAGTTAGGTGTTAGAAATGGCTGGTCAATGGCTAACTCCCAAAGCAAAATGAGAAATGAGGTAGATCCTGACTTTGTGAGATTATAGCTTTCAGGTTGAACATGAGTTGCAGCCCAGTTTATATCTGTATTTGATTTTTACTTCCAATCTTCTTCTGAAGAGTTGTACAATTGGCCACTGATTCACAATCACTTGTTGAACAATATCACACAAAATCATATGATGCCCCAGTACTTTTGCCCTACTCTACTAATAAGAAGAATAACAACAGTAAGGGAAAAGAAAGTAACTACCATTCTTTCCCCATTCCAAAACAAACAGCATGTTAAAGTCACAGGATTAAATACAGCCTTTAAGAACCAGCTACTTATAATAAAGCTTGTTCTGCTCCCACACCCAGCCTTTGCTGCCTACATTTATTAATATTGTTTAAATACAAATACCAACTCTTTTAATGCTGGGCAATTAAGTTACTTTCAAATCTGCTTGGGATGTTTGATATTCATTTGTTAAAATTTACTCATAAAAACCTGGTGTCAGAAGGAAGTGGCCATAAGAGCCACTAAAATTTCAATCTGTTTGCAAATGTCCCTTTGCTAGGTGAGCACGTTCAGTTGACAAAGGAGCAGTGCTCCGAAAGCTCGCGATTTCAAATAAACCTGTTGGACTACAACCTGGTGTTGTGTGACTTTTGACTTTGTTCACCCCAGTCCAACACCAGCCTTTCCACATCGTGGCTTGCACATACTCTGGGTTTCACATTACTGTAACTAACGGTCCTGTCAAAGTAGCCGAACACGCCACTTAGTTGTATGAAACTGTTACAAATTGTAATTCAAGTTGGCAACACATTCTGAGGGCAATGAGGGATGGACAATTAATGGTAACCTTGCCAGCAATGCCCATATCGCGAGACTGAACAAAGAAAGTCAGCACTGATCGGAATATTCGTATAAAGCAAATTGATTTTAAACTGAATCTTTTAGGGAGGGGTTTAAGATGATACAGCTCTCTATATCAATGTCAAATTCTAAAGTTTTCTTCTAAACCAGCATGGAGAAAGGCTGTAAATAACACAGGGCTCAGGCAGCAGTGGGAGACAGAGAAATGAAGCATGACAGACATTTATGTGAAGAATGAACTGCAGGGAAAACTGCTTATTATCATCCCGTTGTCTGTCATAACCTATTTATTATCTGAGAATGCTGAAGCTCTTGGCTCTATTCTATTCACTAAGTCACTCTTTTCTTGTTTGCATATGAAGGATTGCAAATGGGGAAATACTTTCAATCCAACCCAGTTTTTCTTCTTTTGTCTAACCCATATAATTTGTGCAATGGAAAACAAAGAGGTACATGATATCCCCAGCAGTGTACTTGGTCTCCGAAGAGGTTTAGTATTTCAGGTTAGTGGAAGCCAAAACTCAAAGCTCCCACCCCATTAAATGTAAGCTTTTACAGCCAACAGCACTTCGCTTTTATACAGTATGTTGCAATGTTCCAGTGCACTTCGCAGAAATGTCATGAAAACATTTTGACTATTTGGCCATATAAGGAGATGCCAAGACAGGGGAACAAAGGGTTGGTCAACAAGGTACGTTGTAAGGAATTTCTTAAATGTGTTGGGAGAGGCAAAGAAAAATTCCAGAGCTCAGGTCTTCAGCAACCGATTGCCCAACCACCAGAGGCGGGATGAGGGATACAGAAGAGGTCAGAGTTGAAGGAGTGCAGAGAGTCCGGAGGGTAAGATAAAGTGTAAGTGTAAAGCTTATGACAATTACAAAAAATATAATACTATAGGAAGCTTAGAAAATACAGAAATGAAGAGAAAAAGGAAAGTAGGAAAACACAAAGAGGAGTTGCCGGAAGACTGGAGGTTGGCTAGCGTGGTGTCACTGTTTAAGAAGGGTGGTAAGGACAAGCCAGGGAAGCTATAGTCCGGTGAGCCTGACCTCAGTGGTGGGCAAGTTGTTGGAGGGAATCCTGAGGGACAGGGTGTACATGTATGCAGAAAGGCAAGGACTGATTAGGGATAGTCAACATGGCTTTGTGCATGGGAAATCATGTCTCACAAACTTGATTGAGTTTTTTGAAGAGGTAACAAAGAGGATTGATGAGGGCAGAGCAGTAGATGTAATCTATATGGACTTCAGTAAGGCGTTCGACAAGGTTCCCCATGGGAGACTGATTAGCAAGGATTGATCTCAGGGAATACAGGGAGAACTAGCCATTTGGATACAGAACTGGCTCAAAGGTAGAAGACAGAGGGTTTGTGGTAGAGGGTTGTTTTTCACACTGGAGGCCTGTGACCAGTGGAATCCCACAAGGATCAGTGCTGGGTCCTCTATTTTTTGTCATTTACACAAATGATTTGGATGCGAGCATAAGAGGTACAGTTAGTAAGTTTGCAGATGACACTAAAATTGGAGGTATAGTGGACAGCGAAGAAGATTACCTCAGATTACAACAGGATCTTGGCCAGATGCACCAATGGGCTGAGAAGTGGCAGATGGAGTTTAATTCAAATAAATGCGAGGTGCTGCATTTTGGGAAAGCAAATCCTAGTAGACTTATACACTTAATGGTAAGGTCCTAGGGAATGTTGCTGAACAAAGAGACTTTGGAGTGCAGGTTCATAGCTCCTTGAAAGTGGAGAGGCAGGTAGATAAAATAGTGAAGAAGTCATTTGGTATGCTTTCTTTTATTGGTCAGAGTATTGAGTAGAGGAGTTGGGAGGTCATGTTGCGGCTGGATAGGACATTGGTTAGGCCACTGTTGGAATATTGCATGCAATTCTGGTCTCCTTCCTATTGGAAAGATGTAAAAATTGAAAGTGTTCAGAAAAGATTTACAAGGATGTTGCCAGGGTTGGAGGATTTGAGGTCTAGGGAGAGGCTGAACAGGCTGGGGCTGTTTTCCTTGGAGTGACGGAGGCTGAGGGGTGACCTTATAGAGGTTTACAAAATCATGAGGGACATGGATAGGATAAATAGACAAAGTCTTTTCCCTCAGGTTGGATAGGATAAATAGACAAAGTCTTTTTGCTGGGGTTAAGGAGTCCAGAACCAGAGGGCATAGGTTTAGGGTGAGAGGGGAAAGATATAAAAGAGACCTAAGGGGCAACCTTTTCACACAGAGGGTGGTACGTGTATGGAATGAGCTGCCAGAGGAAGTGGTGGAAGTTGGTACAGTTGCAACATTTAAAAGGCATTTGGTTGGGTATCTGAATAGGAAGGGTTTGGAGGGATATGGACTGGGTGCTAGCAGGTGTGACTAAATTGGGTTGGGATATCTGGTCGGCATGGACAGGTTGGACTGAAGGGTCTGTTTCCATTCTGTACATCTCTATGACTCTATGACTCAATATGAAAAATTATTAGCTGGTAAAATGGAGGAAAATCTAAAGACGTTTGAGCAGTACATTAAGAGCAAGGGGATGATAAAGGAAGTAGTTGAGCCTATCGGAGATGTCCATGGATTTGTATATGGATGCAGAAGATGGGCATTGTTCTTAATGAATATTTTGTCTTCACAAATGAGAAGGATGATACAGACTTTCTAGTTAAAAAGGAGGATGCCTTTATGAGATATCTGTATTATCTCTCTGGTGGGACAGGCTGTAGGCGCTGAGCGACACACTCCTGTTCCTATTTCTTCTGGCCTCACGTATATGAGAAAGAATAAATGTAGGAAGGGAAGGGTTAACTTCCTTGAAGATGGATAAATCGGGAAGGCAGATGAATTGCATCTTCGACTGCTACAGGAAGCCAGAGAGGAAATAATAAATGCTCAAGAAGATTATTTTTCAATCTATACTAGTTACAGGTGAAGTACAGAGCATTGGAAGTGAGCTGTTGGCAAAACATTGTACTGTTAGCAAAAGGATATGAGGGATAGGCCAACTAATTATGCCAGTCAGCCAGTAAATCACCAGAATCAATTTTGGTAAATACCATTCATTGGAAAGGTATGGTAAAGTAGGGATAATCAGCATGTTTTTGTCAAGGGAAGTTTTTGTCTGATTAACTTAAATTATTTCTTTCAGCAAGTTGGCAGGATTGAATAATTGAATCCCTATGGTGTGGAAACAGACCACTTGAACCAATAAGTCTACACCGATCCTCCAAAGGGTATCCCACCCACACCCATTCCCCTGTCCTATTACTCTACATTTCCCCTGACTAATGCACCGAGCCTGCACATCTTTGAACACTCTATGCAATTTGGCCAGTTCACCTAACCTGTACATCTTTGGACTGTGGGAGTAAACCCACACAGACACAGGGAGAATGTTCAAACTCCAGACAGTCACCCGAGGCTGAAATCGATCCCGGGTCCCTAGTGCTGTGCGACACCAGTGCTAACCTGCTGAGCCACCCCGTGGTAGATGTTGTTTACTGGATTTTAATGAGGCATTTGATAAGGTCTAACATTGTAAAATGGTCAAAAGAATTCAAGCCCTTAGGATACAGGGGAATGTGGTGAGTTGGAGCCAAATTTGGTTCAGTGGGAGGCCATAAAGGGGAATAGTCATTGGCTGTGGTTGTGAATAGAGATGAGTTTCCACAGGATTTCCATCAAGCTTGGCATTGGTTCCCTTGTTGCTGGTAGATTCTGTTAATGGCTTAGACTTAAACATGGGAGGCATAATTGGGAAATTTGCAGATGACACAAAGATGTCACCCCCCCCCCCCCCCCCCCCAACCTCAAGACAGGTCTCTACTGACAAGCAACCTATCTGTGTGTCTGTGCTATAGAATGTGTGAATACAGTCATACTGAAAGCCTTTAGGCTCTGGTTGAAGTGCCAATATGCAAGCATGGGTTTGGTACGGTAAGGCAAGATAAGGCAAGTGGGAGCATGCAAGTAGGCATTAAGTGAGCTAGCACAGCCCAATGTAAGTGAGAAGCCTGAGATGCAGCCTGGTTCAATCCATGAGTCTGTTTCTGTGTACAAAGTGTCCTTGCAGCAGCTTTTCAATGCCCATCACTGGTATACCCTGAAATGTGGGTTATAACTTCCTAAGCATCCTGCAAATGGATCAGAGAGGTTTGTTGAGGACTCTCACTGGTGTCAAGGTTCTTTCCAGTATGGTTCCAGGTAGTTTTTATCAGAAGCAATCAATTTTCTTCATGGGAATAATGTCCTGATTTTAACTTGGACCGGGAGTTAAGTGGATAGGCGAGGGGGTCAGTGAGCTCTGTACCACATTCCAGTGAACACTTGCACATGAATACAAACAAGAACAAGTTTTTGAAAGGTAGCTCTTCTGATCTTGAATGTGCTCCCTGTCATTTTCATCTGGCTTCCACATTCAGGGGTGGCGGGGTGGCTCAGTGGCTCAGTGGCTCACACTGCTGCCCCACAGCACCAGGCTTGATTCCAGCCTCGAGCGACTGTCTGTGTGGAGTTTGCACACTCTCCCTGTGCCTGCATGGGTTTTCTCTGGATGCTGCAGTTTCCTCCCACTGTCCAAAGATGTGCATTTTGATTGGATTGGCCATGCTAAATTGCAACGGTGTCCAGGGATATATAGATTAGGCAAATTAGCCATGGGAAAAATATGGGGTGGGGTTGGGATGCCCTTCGGAAGGTCAGTGTGGACCTGATGGGCCAAATAGCCTGCTTCCACACTGGAGGGATTTCATGACATTGTTAAAATGAGGCCCACATCAACATCCACCTTATAAATGCCTTCCTAGTCCACTGGGTGTCTTACTGCCTGTTTGGAAGAACAATTTACAGTTGAAAATGGTGTCCCTTGTGTGGAACATTGATAGTTGACTGCTCAGTTGTCCAGTGAGTAACAGTGTTAAGACTATGTTTTAAAAGTCAAAGAGTATTTCAGAACATCTTATACACAGTGAATTATCGAGTTTTGAGAAGATTTGAAGGTTTTGGATGTAGGTTTGATTGCTGAAGTGAGCAGAGCTATCAACAAACACAGCGAGTTAGACCCCATCTACCACCCCTGAGAAAAGGAACAGGAAGTGACTTCACCACAGGAAATAAGATCCTCACAGGAAATGATGTCACCAACCCAAAAAAAAACCCCAATCATATAAATAGAAAGCAGGAATTTTCAGCGTTGCTTCTCATGAGGTCCACTGAAATGTCACTTAGTAAGGTAATGGAACATCTGGAAATGAACCTTTCAGCTCAGTGAGCAAACCTACATCCAAAACAGTGAATTATTTCCAAGCATGGTAACTACTAACACGTCAGGTAATATAATCATTCCACCTATTCCATGACTGACAAACAGCAATGTAATAAATGATTGTCCAATCCACCTTGCTGGTGTAGATTGAGGCATGAATGTTGACCAGGAATATAGAATCATGCCACACTGTGCTCTCAATAGTGTCAGTGGTTCTTTCCTTACTATCAGTTAGGCAGTCAGGATCTTTCACTTTCACCCGAATAAAAGTACTGCTGCTAATAAATTACTGTCACATTATTGCACAGGAGTGTCACCTGTCACGTATTTGAAATCTCCACTCTATGGATGAAAAGCTAAGCTAGTGAAAGATAATAAGGATTTATTATGCATGGATTTAAAAAAAATAATTGCACACCTTACCAGCGTGTGACTGATGCATGATCTGTTCCATTACCACATTGTTATCTGAAAGATGCTACTGGTTGAGTTAATCCTTAAATCATTACATTTTTAGAACAATATTTCTCCAGCCTCCCACATCTGATATCTGTATTTTGCTTCCTTCTCTCGAGGGCTAACTGTGTGCACTTAGTGCCAAGTTTGCTGGTGCTGGACTCACTTGTGCCAGCTCCCCCAGAGCAGGGTCATGACTTCTGAAGTCAATGCACAGTTTGTCATTGATATCACTGAAGGATGATGAGTGGGTTGGGCAAGGGAGTGTCTCACGGTGCTGCATGCCCCAATAAATGACTTTCATCTGCCCATGAGTAGGCACTATGTAAATAAATTTCTTCCCCTTTGTTTTCTTGTTTACATATTCAGGCCTACACCTGTTCATAGCTCCAATCTGATATACTGCATGCCATACGTTGCATTCATTCTAAGAGGATAGTACATTGGAAATTTACAGTGTATAACAATGTAATAGTCTATCAATAGCATTTAGATAAGTATGGGCTGACACACCAGAGTGGCGTGATTGTTCAGTGGTTAGCACTGCTGCCTCACAACACCAGGGACCTG
This sequence comes from Chiloscyllium punctatum, assembly GCF_047496795.1. Classification (NCBI taxonomy): domain Eukaryota; kingdom Metazoa; phylum Chordata; class Chondrichthyes; order Orectolobiformes; family Hemiscylliidae; genus Chiloscyllium; species Chiloscyllium punctatum. Next base: position 20,252,735 of record NC_092747.1, on the reverse strand, counting down.
GGTTCGATTCCATCCCCAGGCAACTGTCCTGTGTGGAGTTTGCATATTCTCTCTGTGTCTGCGTGGGTATCCTTCGGGTGCTCTGGTTTCCTCCCACAGTCCAAAGCTGTGTAGGTCAGGTGCAAGTCATGGGAAAGACAGATGTAGAGTGGGTCTGGGTGGGATGCACTTTGGAGGATTGGTGTGGTCTCAATGGGTTGAGTAGCCTGGTTCCACACTGTAAGGAGTCTGTGACCGTGAAAATGATTACCATTGCATAATGGAAATAATGTGGTGGAATTTTCCCAGTCAAGGAGGTAGATTTGGTGTGGGTTCATACATGAGTTAAATGCCCTGCGAGTTGACATACAGTTTGGGGGATTTCCATCACCCGACACTGTTCTGTGTTTGTGCAGCGAGGGATAGAAGAGAACCCTGAGACAGTCCCTTGAGTTAAACAGCTTATGGGTGGCATGGTGGCTTAGTGGTTAGCACTGCAGCCTCACAGCAACAGGGTCCTGGGTTTGATTCCCGACTTTCTGTATGGAGTTTGCACATTCTTCCCGTGTCTGCAAGGGTTTCCTCTGGGTGCTCCGGTTTCGTCCCACAATCCGAAGATGTGCAGGTCAGGTGAATTGACCATGCTAAATTGCCCATAGTGTTAGGTGCGTTAGTCATGGGTAAATATAGGGTAGGGGAATGGGTTTGGATGGGTTCCTCTTCGGAGGGGCGATGTGGACTTGTTGGGCTGAAGGGCCTGTTTCCACACTGTTGAGAATCGAATCTAATCTAGAAAAAATCTCAAGCTTGGTTAACCTCTCCTGCCGGGACAGCCTTGGTTTTACATTAGCAGCAAATCCATGATTTCTACGGTCCTGAGTCAAGTCGTAAAATGAGAATGATAGATGATTTCAGATGTGGCATCCACCTGTTCTATGTGTCAGCTGAAAGAAGTGGGTTCAGCTCCTGAAAAGAGCTTGGAATCAGACTGAAGGTACACCCCAGCCACAGAAAGTCACATTGGGATAGTTTTTCGTATGCCATGTTAACGACGGATGGGAGTCCCAATGGAAAGTGATGTGGGTCAGAGAAAAGGGTCAGAGAGCTGTAGTCTTACCTTGAACCCATGCTTCTTTTTATTGTGGCTACATGGAGAGAAACACTAGCAAAAAAAAGGAATAACATTTGGAAATTACTGGTCACTCTGGAGCTCCATTTTGAAATACACAGGATAAGTGGGACCACTACATCCCATTCTCAGGTTTTCCCATCTTTTTCTCTTTTGGTGTATCTGGTTGGGAGAATCACATTCTTTTATTTTAGTATAATAACAATTGAAAATGGCATTGACCATCATTTTCTTGTTGAACAGGGGAATACGTCGTGATGACTCTATACTTTGATTTAAGTCGAAGAATGGGATACTTCACAATTCAGACCTACATTCCCTGCATATTGACTGTTGTTCTATCATGGGTTTCATTCTGGATTAAGAAAGATGCAACTCCAGCCAGGACAGCACTTGGTAAGTTACCTTTTGTATCAAGCTTAGTCCCCAGGACCTTAATTAACTGTTATTTCATGAATTGGAAAATGAACATGGGAGAAAAATGCAAGATGCAGTGTATTGCAATGATCAGGAATGTGCTGTCTGAAAACGTTGCGGCTAAAGATTCAACAAAGCTTTTGAAATGCAATCAGATAACTATTTCAAATATGTTTTAAAAATTGTCACAATACTGTATATGGGGTGAGCAGGTGGGACTAAATGGATAGCTCTATTAGAGAGCCGTCAGAAAGATTATTGTGGTACAGTGGCAGTGTCCCTACCTCTGAGCCTGAATGAGACACATTCATGTCTCATCTGTCCAAGAGGTGTGAAGTAATACCACAGAGCAGGTTAATTAGAAATGATCTTAAAAAGAAGCACAGCATTGTACAGTCATACAGCACGGAAACAGATCCTTCGGTCCAATTCACCCGTGCCAACCAGACGTTTCAATCCCTCTAAACACTTCCTATTCATATACGCATCCAGATGCCTTTTCAATGCTGTAATTGTACCAGCATACACCACTTAGGGTGGCACGGTGGCACAGTGGTTAGCACTGCTGCCGCACAGCGCCGGAGACCTGGGTTCAATTCCTGCCTCAGGCGACTGACTATGTGGAGTTGGCATATTCTCCCCGTGTCGGCGTGGGTTCCTCCGGGTGCTCTGGTTTCCTCCCACAGTCCAAAGATGTGCAGGTCAGGTGAATTGCCATGCTAAAATTGCCCGTAGTGTTAGTTAAGGGGTAAATGTAGGGGTATGGGTGGGTTGCGCTTCGGCGGGGCGGTGTGGACTTGTTGGGCCGAAGGGCCTGTTTCCACACTGTAAGTAATCTAATCTAATCTAATCTTACTCTGGCATCTTATTCCATACACGCACCACCCTCTGCATTTAAAAGGTTACACTCAGGTCCCTTTTAAGTCTTCCTTCTTAAACCTATGTCCTTCAGTTTTTGACTCCCTTACTCTGGAAAAAAGACCTTGGCTTTTCACCCGATCCATGCGCCTCACGATTTTATAAATCTCGATAACGTGACTACTCAGTATTCGACACTCCAAGGCAAAAATAAACAGTTTTTTCAGCATCTACCTGTAGCTCAATTCCTCCAGTCTTGGCAACAGCCTTGTAAATCTTCTCTGCACTCACTCAAGTTTATCAACATCCTTCCTATAGAAGGGCGACCAGATATTGTACGCAGTATTCCAAAAGTGCCCTCACCAACGGCCTGTGTCGCTGCAACATGGCATCTCAACTGCTATATTCAGTGTTCTGACCAATGAAAGCAAGCGTGCCAAACACCTCCTTCACCACCCTGTCTACCCACGACTCCGTTGTCAAGGGACTATCCACCTGCCCTCTTAGGTCTCTTTGCTCGGTAACACTTCCCAGGGCTCTTTATGTATAAGTCCTGTGTATATCATATCCTGGTTTGCTTTACCAAAATGCAGCACCTCACATTTATCTAAATCAATCTCCATCTGCCACTCCTCAGCTCATTGACCTAGTTGATCAAGGTCTTATTGTACTGTAAGATCATCTTCGTCACTGTCTGGTACACCCCCTATTTTCATGTCCAAACTTACAAACCATGCCTCCAATATTCACATCCAAATCATTTCTCCGAATGATGAAAAGCAGTGGACCTAGCACTGATCCTTGTGGCACAACACTGATCACAGGCCTCCAGTCTGAAAAACAATTCTCCACCATCACCCTTTGTCTCCTCTCTTCAAGCCAATTTTGCATCCAATTGGCTAGCTTCCCCTGGATCCTATGTGATCTAACCTTACTAACCAGTGTACCATGAAGAACCTTGTCAAACACTTTGCTGAAGTCCATGTAGGCAACGTCCATCACTCTGTTTTCATCAATCTTTTATGTCATCTCTTCAAAAAACCTAATCAAGTTAATGAGACATGACGTCCCATGCACAAAGCATGCAAATCAGTCCTTGTCTTTCCAAATGCATGCAAATCCTGTCTGTCACATGGGCCAAATGATCTCCTTCATTACGGTATCATTCTTTGATACCATGAATTTTCCTTTACAAGTTATAGCCTCTTAAAACCCATATGACGTGATTTTCTTTTACTATTCATTGACTGTGGCTACTCCTCTTAGAATTTCTTCCTCTTGACACACCAGAGTGTAGTTGACAAAACTGTGAGGGAAACCTTTCAATGTTTTGAGCATTATGTAAAGGGGCTTGTGGTGCACTTGTAGTGTCACTATCTCTGAGCCAGTAGGCCTCAGTTCAAGTCCAGCCTGCTCCTGCAATGTGTAGGACAATATAATGTCATTGAACAGATAGATGAGGAAACATCCAAAATGTTATGTAAAGCTAACCTAGGAAGTTAAGACCAGAAGTTGCACACTTAAACAAAGTTCGGAAGACTGTTCTGATGAAGAGTCACTGGACTCAGGACATTAACTCTGCTTTCTTCTTACAGATACTGCCAACCTTGCTGAGTTTCTCCAACAATTTCTGCTTTTGTAGCAAAATTATTCTGCATTTTGAACTCAAATCCTCCAGGTAGATGTCAATGAAAACATATTGATGTACATTTACAGTTGTCAATAAGACTGGAGCTTGTAAAGAAAAGGCAGTCACTAATCAATCCAGTGAGGAATTCAGGCAAAACAGCTTTACCCAAGGAATGCTTGGAGTACAGAACCTGCCACTACACAAAGTAGGCAAGAAGAATACTTTAGATGTATTCCAGTTAAGTGAAATAGGAAACGAAGGGTGAACGAAGTAGAAGCTTATACTGAAAGGATGCCTTAGAGTGGAGGATTAAAATAGAAGTACTATAGGGTGAGCAATGCGACTTATGGTGAGCAATTTAGGAAAACTGAGAGGGATGTCAACCTCTCGTTGACATTTCGATACCAAAATTCAGTTTTGTAACCAAGTCCCAGATGGCAAATCAAATTCTTGCATCTGTGCAGTGAGAGGCCTATTCACAGAAATTATTACCATCATTACCATCTAATCCTGCCTCATTAATGTGCAGGCTCCCATTCTCCCACACCTCAGAGGCTGTGGGGTGACCATATAGAATCATGATGGGCATGGATAGAGTAAATATTCAAGGTCTTTTCCTCCAGGATAGGAGAATTCCAAAACTAGAAGGCATACATCTAAAATAAGAGGGGAAAGATTTAAATGGGACGTTAACAGGTAATTTTTCACTCAGAGGGTAGTGCATATATGGAAAGAGCTGCCAGAAGAGGTGGCAAAGGTTGGTACAGTTACAACATTTAAAAGACATCTAGATGGGTATATGAATAGGAAGGGTTTAGAGGGATATGGGCCAAATCTGGCAAATGGGACGAGATTAATTTAAGATAACTGGGGGTTGGCATGGACGAGTTGGACCGACAGCTCTATGATGACAGATAGAAACTAGATGCCGAGAAATCGTAACATGACATTTAGAGTGTGTATTTAGTGTTTAAACTTATCACTTGCTGCTAGGGATCTCTAACCTAGACATTCGGTACGAGTCTCTCTGGGCAGGCTCCAAGGGCAGCAAGCACAGGCACCCTGTGGCCATGGACATTTGCATCTGACACACACCAGCCTCACTGGGTCAGCATGGCACATCTCCAATCCACTTACAGCATGCTTCTGCACTTTGACATGCACCCGAACCTCTCATTGTAATACTGCAATAAGGACACTGAACATGCAGGGACACACTCTGAGCTCAAGGCCTGGACCATGGCTTAGAAAGTAGGGAGGCTGGGAAATCATTTCCATCAGGCAGGGATACTAGGACTCGCGGGCACGGCCTTAGAGTTAGAGGGGGTCAATTTAGAATGGAAATGAGGAGACATTTCTTCCGCCAGAGAGTGGTGGGCCTGTGGAATTCACTGCAATGGGGCGCAGTGGAGGCTGGGACGTTAAATGTCTTCAAGGCACAGATTAATAAATTCTTAATCTCGCAAGGAATTAAGGGCTACGGGGAGAGTGTGGGTAAATGGCGTTGAAATACCTATCAGCCATGATTGAATGGCGGAGGGAACTCAATGGGCCGAATGGCCTTGCTTCCATTCCTACATCTTATGGTCTTACCATGGAGCATCTCAGAACCTGCTTGCTCACTCTTTGAGCGCACATCAGAATGCCAACACGAATGCCCACGGCCTTGCCTTTTGTATTGTACCTCTTTCATTCAAGCTTAAACATTAGTATTACCTTGCTGTTCAGCAAATGGAGAGCTTATCATGGGTTTACACACACACACAGACTCTCTCTCTCTCTCACATGTGCACACACACACATTCACATGCACACATTCTGTAGTTAGTCAAGGGCTTCAGCTGATACTGGTGCAGGAGATTGGGCCCAGTCACTCAGGGTAACCACAGGGTAGGGCGAGTGAGGAGCCAAATGATAAGGAATGCCTCCCCCCCCAAATTCTGACCCATCCCCCACACAGGTATTAGTTCCTTTTGCCCTAATGTGGGCTGATTTGAGACAAGTTGAAGGATGGAGTGAGATGAATGGAACTAGCACAGCAGTTGGTGGAGAAAAGGCAGTGAGGAGTCACCAAGTAGGAGGCACAGAGACCTTGCAGGAGTGAGTAGTATAAGAGGGTGACCGCAAGTGAGAGAACATGCTGCAAGCAGAGGGGCTTGAGTGTGAGCCTGGGTGGGAGGTGGGGAGCAAAAATGAAGTGAATGTGACAGAGCAGAGACAAGATGGTGGTACCTCCCCACGTGGAATGGAATGACCTTCCTGTAGCATGGCTGTGCATCCTTCCGGGTGGCTGAGACCTTGCCAACCCAGCTGGCAACCTTGCGCCGAGGTGGCAGAGTCTGGCATCGTGCCCTTCACTGCCATGTCTGAGGCTGAGAGGACAGTTGACCAGTGTGCCACCTCATCAGGCGGGACCTCCGAGTCCCTGTCTGTAAAGCGGGGCATTAGTTTTCCCATTGTCTGCCACATCCGGGGCAAATGTCACCAGCAGCGCAGGGCAGTTCCAGACCAGCCAGTATCTGACCGGCCTTTTCCGGGGTCACACCTGTGCCAGTGGCAAGTACTTCTGGTTGCTGTGATTTAGAGAATCTGGTTGGCATCAGTCAAGAGGGGCCGTAGGGCCATGAGAGGTATTTAATGAGGTGAGCTTGGGATAGTTGGGTGAGAAGACCTGCCGGACCCCATTCCCCATAAAATTTGATGCACACAACACTGAAGCCACAGTATGGGCAGATTCAGTCCTTGTCACAACTCACTGGGGTAATAGGCTGGAAACCAAGCTCCACAGTCTCCAAGAAGAATGCAGAATTTCCAATGACCTGTCTTTCAGGCACAGGTTGACAAACAAACTGGACCAGGTTTCTGTACTTAATAAGAATGATTACTTATGACAAGTATAGGTTAATGAACCAATGACGTACAGTGAAATCACCATCCTCCCATGGAGCTGCTCTGTCATTAAAGGTGGTGGTTTAACCTGACGGTCACCAAACCTCAGACAAGGGAAAGATTGGGAAGGAGGGATTGCCTGGTAATCTCAGCTGGTGTAGGAATTACTCAGCATCTGTTGGCCCTTATTTCAAGGGGGTGGCATTGGAAAAGTCTAACTGCAGCTGTACAAGGTGCTGGTGAGATCACAGCAGGAGTACTGTGAGCAGTTTCGGTCCCCTTACTTAAGGAAAGGTAGTATTTCATGGCAGGCAGTTCAGAGAAGGTTCATGAGGATGGTCCCTGGTATGGAGGGATTGTCTTATGAGCAAAGGCTAAACAGTTTGGGACTCTATTCATTGGAGTTTAGACGAATGAGAGGTGACCACATTGAAACAGACTGGATTCTTAACGGGCTTGACACAGTAAATACTGAGTGGATGTTTCCCCTCATGTCCAGGACTGGAGGGAATAGTCCCACAATAAATGGAGATAAAGAGGAATTTCTTCTCTCAGAGGGTTTTGAGTCTTTGGAACTCCTTGCCACAAGGAGTTGTGGGAACAGAATCCTTGTGTATTTTCAAGGCTGAGATAGATGGATTGTCGAAAAGTTGGGGAATCAACGGTTACAGGGGAAGGGCAGGAAAGAGGACATTAGCGATGTTGGATCAGCCATGATTCTATTGAATGGTGGAGCAAACTCAAAGGGCCAAATGGCTTACTCCCATTCCTGTCTCTTAAACCAGCCAACTGGGCTAGTAAACCCCTATCGGAACATAACCCTCCTAGTCAAAACACTAACCCACTTATCAACTCACCCACACCAAGTTGGGAATTTCCCAGCTCCATGATGATATTCCCATCAGTCTACGTCCTGACACCAATTCCCAAAACACTAATTGAGACAATAAGTGAGCTGCAGTCTGCTTCACTCGACATGCCTCATGACCAAATGCCACACCTGACTGCTATAGCTATCAAAGCATTGAAAGTGTGCAACCCATTTGAACACAGATCATAGAACAAAACAGCGCGCAACAGGCCCTTCGGCCCTCGATGTTGCGCCGATGTGTGAGCGTCGTGTAAGCCCACCCCCCTACACTATCCCATCATCATCCATGTGCTTTTCCAAGGATTGTTTAAATGTCCCTAATGTGGCCAAGTTAACCACATTGGCAGGCAGGACATTCCATGCCCTTACCAAGATATTTGTGGAAATTTTTAAAAGAAAGCCTCAAAATCTTTCTCTTAGCCTGCCAAACATTGCACTCAAAACTGTGTTGGAGATGCATTTTAAAATTTTTGTCAGGTAGGAAGTTCAGTCTCCCAGTCTGCTTGAAAATGATCTCATGTTGTGATGTGCTGTCCGCCTCATCTGAGTGATCTAGGTCAGGACTGAGCAAGTGCAGCAACACGACAGATGTCAACTTAAAATGTTTGTTTAAAGCTATGTGGCTTACAGTGCATTAGCGATGCTTATAAAAGTAGAGTCACACTTTAAACCCACAAACATGCTGAACATCTGGTCTAAAGTGGTTATTGAAACAAATTGAAGTGAGTTAAAATGAATCTCGTCAAAGGAGGCATTGCATATGGCAAATATATCATGTTATCAGATATCAAATGTTCATGTTAATTTAATCAATGCTGCACAGCAATTCAAAAAAAGGAATTTTAAGTAATCATTTAATAGGGTTGAATTTGCAAAGGAAGTCTGAGAGAAAGGTCTAAAACTGACCGTATACTCCTGATGTTCAATACCTTGACAAAATGAGAGCAAGATGAGTCACAAAAAAATAGAATTCTAGATTCCAAAACAAGATTGGTAAGAAATGGAGGTGAGTGTCATGCTGACAATGGGAATTTAACTGGTTCCCAAGTCACTGTACAGCTTGAGGCTATGAATGAGATCGAGAGAATCAGCAGATCCCTACAGGTTCAGAAGCTCTCTCTATTCTGTTGATGTCTGCTTTGTTCCACAAATCCAGACGACACGAGCTTTCTGTACAACAGCAGTAACTTTATTATTGGACAGCCGGCGAGAGATTCAAAGCATCTCTAAAGTAGCTGTGGGTCGACTTGTAGTGGTACTTCTTCATGAATCTCTGCCCGACACACAGAGACAGTATATTTTATAGGAATTAAACAAAGGTTTATCAGTCTCATGAGTGATTGTCATCACATAGTTTAAAGTAGGTAATTATGAATTTACAAAGCCCGATGAATGTCGATGTCCTGTGATAACGTGTGAATGGATTACAGAAACTGATTATTGTATTCTTTATGATTATGT